>NC_079233.1:2482997-2793372 GCF_028502605.1 Trichoderma breve
ACGTCGTCGTATTGGGAACCCGCAAGGAGCACAAGGACGGCGACTTCCTCGACACGACGCTCGCCAAGATTGCCTTTTCGTCGGGCCTCGCACGCAGCACAAAGCTGGCCGTCCTGGAGTCCGCCCTCACCTCGTACTTTGAGAGCACCAGAAACATCCCGGCCCTCCTCTCCCAGGGGACTGGCGTCCCGCTTAGCCGCAAGTTCATCCTGCAGAAGACTGGCGAGCTGCTCAGCCTCCGCGCCAAGCTCAACCACTACTCGGAGCTCACGGATAACCTGCCCGACATATTCTGGGACAGCAAGTCGGAGCTGGGGCTCGAGGGCTACTACGACCAGGTTGGCCGCGCCCTTGACGTCAACGTGCGCATCCGTGCTCTCAACCAGAAGATGGACTACGCTCAGGAGATTGCCACGGTCTTACGCGAGATGTCTAGCGAGCAGCACGGCACCCGGCTAGAGTGGATCATCATTGTCCTCATTGCCGTCGAGGTCGTCTTCGAGGTGAGGAGGATTGTCATTGAGTACAAGGAGAGGGCGCTGGCTAGGGAGCTGGGCACTGAGATATAATCGCATCTCTCCCTATGGCAAATTTCGAGTAATACTTGATACACCTGTAGATAACTTCTCTCTCCTCCCCCCCTTTTTTTCACTGCCTCCCTGCCCCTTTTTCTTCCATGTCCCTTTTAGCTTGTATTAGTACGACCTTTTTTTGTATATGCGAATCTCGCACATCATTATTTTACGACACTTAAAATTGATGATCAAAAGGAAAAAGATCATCTGGGATAGAAAAAACGACATGGATTACGAAACGATACCCCCCTCAACTCTGTTATAGACAAAATTCATCTCACGCCACCACATTTCTGCCATATCCACACAAAGTCATTTTAATGCGAAACACTGCTCAATTTATTTAAAGATTCACTTCCATCGTTACTATACAGCCTCGCAAGAAAAAAAAGTAAAAGTAAAAGAAAAAAGTAAAATTCGTCCCAGGCCCACTAAAACATGATATTCTGCTTGTGAAGCAAAAGAAAAAATCCCTCCTTTCTGGTGTCTATTGAACCCCAATATTTGTCCAACAATATTTCATACACTGAAGTTAAAAAAAAAAAAACAAATCCATATCCTTCCCTGGCCGCTTTTTGTTGTCGTGGTTGTCGTCTCCAGCGGAGCGAAAAACCTCTCTTCCTAACCTCCTGCCCTTTTCTCTCATGTTATGCAGTCCTATAAAGCGAAAGAGAGAGAGAAAATAATGATGAATGAATAGAACATGTCTAGAAGCCCTCCGTCCCTTCTGACTAGTATTAGTTAGAAAGGCTTCACGGAGCTATGCGCAACCATGCATGACCTTGCACTCAAGTCTCATATCATAACATGACGATTTTTTTCAAGGTTCCTCCAGCCTCATAACGGCATCTTCCTCTCAGGCTGCCTCTTTGTCTTCTCCACCGCCGTCATCTCATCACTTCCCGTAAAAAAAGAATAAAAAAGGAGGATAAAAAAGGTATTAAAAGTAGTCAAGCCATTTCCCCCATATCAACACCCCACATTCCCCAAGGTCTGGGAGATTAGCCCTTTGCATTATCGTCTTCGAAAGCGTGCCATCATTCTCTTCAAGTTCTTTTGCCGAAAACTCCTTTATACGAACCCTAGCCCTCTTAACGCCGTTCAACAACGCCAAGGTGTTGCCAGTCACAAAGCGTAATTGCCCCTTCCATATTCGAGACGTTTCATTTCGTGACTTTTCATCTAAAATTATGAAGTCGGTTTGCGCTGCAAAGTAGGGATGACGGGCACAGGCACGGGAGTCACCTTGTAAGGCACATGTCCCGTTCCTGAATTACCGTTCACTCCAGACTTTGGAGGCGGGGGCGTCTGTGGTTTGTTCTGGTTAGCCACGGTCGCCCGGATGGCCGCGAGCCGACTAGCATCGACTCCCATGCCTGCGAGGCCCGAGGGGACGCCACCTTGCGATAGCCTGTCAGTGAACATGGCTGATCTCTCTTGGGCTGCCACACGAGCCTTGGCCTGGTCCAGTATCCGCTGTTGCTGAGCCTCAGGGATGACGGTATGGTATCCAGTCAAGCCGGGACTCTGGGTGTGGGTCCCAGTCTGGCTCGAGCCGCTTGGAAACCTGTTCATCTGGCTGGCCATGGTTGGGGTTGGAGCCGAATATCCCTGGTTCTGCGGCACGACAGGCGATGGGCTAAAATTTTGTCGGTTTCCCACTTGAGGGGACATGGTCCTGGCTGGGATCGCACCCGGACTATTCGTGTAGGCGCCGTAGTTTGGGGGCACTGGCGAGGCTGGCTGATGCTGGTAGTTTGGCTGGAAGGTGTACCTAGCATTCGGGGTGCCTTGTTGTGGCATCTGTCCATAATTTGGTCTCTGCTGGGTCGCATACTGTTGCGGCAAGCTTTGATGGCCGTATGGGGTTTGGGCTTTGGCAAGCTGGGTGGCATACTGGTTAGGATAGCCATTGGTACGAGTATACTGGTTCGGCTGTGGCCTTTGCTGGTGAGGAGCTGGCGGCCCCAGGTTGCGAGGCTGCTGGTAGTTGGGGGCTGGTGTAGGGCGGTAATACTGAGGAGGCGGAGGGGGTGCAGCCCGATTCGGCGTGACATACTGGTTCGCCGCCGCCGCCGCATACTGGTTAGGATACGGAACGGCGGAGATACTGGGCGTACGTTGCTGTGGAGGTCTGACGTTGGCTTGTGCCGCTTGGGCAGCCTGCTGTTGCGCTTTGAGTCGGGCCTGCGCGCTCGCCTCGTCTTCATCCATCGTGCCCTTGTATTGGTCGGTGTGAACCATGATCTTGGTGCTGATGAGGAGATCGTCTAGCTGGTCGCCGTTAAGTTTGGCCACTGCGTAGGGTGGAAGCGTCTTGATGATGAGTGCCAATTGAGCCTTGAGCATGTAGTAAGTAGCATGTTCTTCTTCCGAAGGCTGAGGCCCGGCATTGGCCAGCATGTCCCCATTGACAGGGTCGCTGGACTGGCGGTTTTGTGAGTTGGGCAGCGTCAGGTTGCGGATGCGCTGGTAAGAGGCTAGAGTCTCGATTAAATCGCTGACCTCTTCAAGGATTTCGTCGGCCTCCTTGTCCTGCTCGTCGTGCTTGGATCCCATGATGTCTTCTAGGGAGGGATCAATGACTGTCTCATCCCAGTTGTCAATTGCGTCTTGCACCGCTGATTCGTCCACCTCCATTGATTGGGTTTCCTCGACGGGTTCTGCCTCTTGGAGGTCACCATAATATTCTACCTCAATCATTCTCTGGAAGCTCTGCTTGCCGCTGCGCTGCCACCAAATCCGGCCGGCAACGCTGGACGGCACTACTGCAGCGGCATCATCCTTGCACGGTGCAAATGTGGAAAAGGCCCCTCGGAAAAGAGTTTCCATCTCCGACATTTCCAGTTCGGAAAGTGAGGGTTTTCGACCGGCAAGGCTTTGCGCACGTTCATGCTGCTTCGTCTTTGTCTGCCACGAAGGCGTCGCCTGGCTGTAGTCTAGATAGTATCCGGTAGACAGTTTTGTGTTAAAGTACGAATTGCCCCGATACCGGGAGCTGTCGGTCAAGTGGGGATGATAGAAATCCAACCGATTTCCCTTGGCCTGTGTTTTCGGTTGCTTTGGCGGCTGAAGAGGCGGGAGAGGACGCGGCGGAGCAAACAGCTCGCCGAGAGTTTGCGTACGGTCCTGAGGATTGGATGGAACAACTCGGGTGATGGACACGCCCGGCGGGAGGTTAACGTCGGACAAGTCGACATCTTTAGATAGCGGTAGACTAGAAAACAAGCGCCTTTCTTGAGGCGCATAGCCGACAAGCGATAAAACCATTTCGCTCTTCTCCGAGGCAGTATGCGACTCGGCCTCTCCGTTTGCAGGCTCCTGTCGCGTTTTTGGATATGCTTTTTCGCGGCGGACGAGGTCCGAGGCTCTCTCCCAAAATTCGTTGATCTGCGCCGCCCTCTTGATAGTCATAGCTCTCGCACCAGGGTTCGAGGAGGAGGAGTCCATTTCAGACAACGATGATTGAACGGCAGAGGAGATGTCCGCCGCGATGGCATCGAGGGAGGCGTAGACGTCAGCCGTCACCTTGTCGGCAATGGTCTGTTTGATGGGCGGCTCGACCGATTTCTGGCGCTTTGCCTGGGGTTCATCTTGAGAAGCCGGCTCTGGCGCCGGTAGCGGGCGGTCGAGGATGGAGGGGCTGATGTCGAAACTGATGCCGATGGTCAGCCTTGGATGACTATGACTTGAAAACTGGGTGGCTGTTTGCAGGCAGTGGTGAGTAATGGGTGCAATCCGTACCTTCGCAGAGCCTCAAAGAAGGCCTTGACAAGCTCCCTGTTTTTGGCCTTGTCCTCTTGCGGCTCTGGTGTCTTGTCGCTCTGATTGTCGTCCTGGCCGTCGTCAAGAACCTTGTCTACGTCGACATCCATGCCGTCGCCGGTGTCGTCGCCATTGTCGCGCTTTCGCTTGCCCGACGCAACAAGCTGCCCGCTGGCAGGGCTGTCGGGGAGCGAGACGCCATTCGCATCGTCGGGCGTGGGCTGCGCCATTTTGGCTGGATGCCTCGTGTGCGTCGTCGTGGTGCTGGCCGCGCCCCGTCGCGATACGCGGTTGTAGAGGGCTGACTGGTGCTGGTGCGACTCCAAAACCTTTTCATCAAGACCCGGGTAGAGCGTCTGCATCCACCAGACGCAGTGCAATCAAACGCCGCGCCTGCAAATCGCCACGACAGGCAGCCGGAGTCGATGGTGAGCAAATTTCCGCGAATTTCTAGGCGGCTGCACGATGGATTGCCGTTGTTGAGCCTTGCTGAGGAAGAATGTGTCCTGGATCGCCAAGTACTTCCCTGGGCCAGGATCACGCTAACTCTCTCGAGGGAAAAGTCTAAAATTGCCTGCACGTGATTTCCTCGAATTCCCCCCAAGCAAGCGCCGCGCCCCTCCTGTGATGCCTCTGTGTGATGGCCGCTGACCCGCTGCGGCTCCGCTGAAAGAGAGAATCAGAGCTACCCTATGGAGAGATGGCTGCCATTGTGATTTCACTGTGAAACCGATTTATTGCTGCTCGTGTATACCTACATACAATTGAAGCCATCAATATCTCAATAGGTTAGTAGGTGTTACTGCTTCCTAATGCATGGAACTATTTAGTCTCTTACATGCATTGTCTCTTTATTGAATGGATGAATAAACGGTGACATCAATACATGGGCACTCACTAAAAATCCGCCTAGATAAGTTGCATGCGTCAGTAGGGGCAAAGCACCAAGAAGGTATTGGATGAAATATTGAACAGACATTGGTCCTCTGTTCATGGACAGCGCATAGTATCTAGCCTGCTCGCAGAAGGTTTCTGTTTAGCCCAAGATTGTTCTAGTTTACCGCATGGCTCCCGTTTCCCGGCCTTACCATGCCGGCCCAGCCTCATGTCTTTGACGTTCCGATGATCAAAATTGTCAGTGTTCGGCAGTAATGCAGGGTAATGGATCCCATGCGGACTCTACTCTGCTGTACCAACCAAGCTACTTATTTAGTATGGTGCTAGTGATGCATAGGATCTTGCATCTTGATTACTACTACTCCTAGCAGGGAGTTCTTACGTATACGGACGCAGTAGCAATAGATCTGTCTGGCTGTTCCCAAGACAATACCCTACAAGACATCCCGCAATGAATAGCGTGCATACGCACAGCCGCTCACAACATTCTTCAATACGAAATCAACATTCACTTGTCACTCAAAGAGTAGCATCATGCAAGAGTTTAATGGCATCGGATTAAAGCGTAGCAGCAAACTGGAGCTAATAGTATCCATTATATTACATAAATGACGTTGCAGTCTTGATCCATACTCCCCGCAATACTGTATTGCTGCACTCAAAGCTGCCCAAAATAACCAAAACTGGCTTCTGCCAACACACAAGCAGTGCTCATCTTAGATACACCCAATTCCAGCACGTCCTGTTGATTTATTTGGCCTTGGCAAGACCGACGGCGTTCTTGCCGAGATCGTAGACAGAGTAGTAGCGGCGCAAGAAAGCATCGCCAAGAATAACAAGAGGGCCAACGGGGGCGGGGAAATCCATGCCCTGGAAGGAAGAAATGCAGTTACCTTGCATCTCAATGATGTAGTCAGTAGCAGGGAGGCTGTACTTGGAACCGGCCAGGGTGAAGCTGATGTCGGGGAGGGAATCACGCTTGGAGCAGTCGACAGTGTACTGACCGCCGAAGCCCTTCTTGGCACCGATCTGGGCATTGAGGAGCTCGGCAAGGTCAGAGGGAAGAACGTTGAGAGAAGTACCAGTGTCGAGGATGGCACCGGTGTTCTCAAGCTCAGCTTCCTGGTCACCGAAAGAAATGGCATCGAGGTCCACCTCCCAGTAGGCCTTGCGGCGGAGAGGAATGTACTCAATCTTTCCCTCGTAGTGAGACTCATCGACACCACCAAAGACGGCCTCGGAACCCTCATCGCTGCTTCCCAAGTAGAAAGCAAAGACGGGCTCGTCAATAAGCTTCTGCTTGACCATCTGGTAGAAGGGGGGGACGATGCCATTCACGGAAATGGTATCGTAACCAAGGCCAAGAATGCCATCGAAGCGGCCGAAAGCAAAGGCAAGGCCGGGCTCGCTGGTAGCCTCGGCAAAGTCCTGCTTCTCGATCTTGAGGTCACCGATGGTGACGACATCATTGGAGATGAAGCCAGTCAAGCTGCCTGATCCATAGTGGATCTCAAAGTCGGATCCATTCTGCTTGTACGTCTTTGAGGAGGACGAATCGTACGTGGAGTGCAGGAAGCAGGCAATGCTGTTGCACGACTGGGAGGGAACCCAAAGGTTGGAGCTTCCAGTGTCAAGGACCACCTTGAAGGTCTGAGGGGGAGTACCGATGGTAATCTCGGAGAAGTCTAGCCGACGCGAGTTAGCAAACGCAGACTCTATTTGGGGAAATTTGTCGCGGTGTGCATGTTGACTTACATTGGGCATTCATGAAGTTGGTGACGGGCACTGGGTGACCGCCCTGGACCTTGGGCACCTTGTCATTGAACATGACATCGGCACGGCTAGTAGGGCGGATGCCCATGTACTTCTGGCCGAGCTGCTGGACCTGGGACTCGATGGTTGAACCCTCCTAATGAAAAGCGAAATGTCAGTCGGCGCTCATGCTCGTGCTTGGGCCAGTTCACTGCGAGTTGGGTCTGTCATACCAGCTGCTGCTCGAGGGAAACCTTCTGCAGCTTCATCTTGTGGACGCCAGCTTGGGCGGAGCCAACAAGCGCCGCGGCGGCAATCAAAGCGCTCTTCATATTGGGCGACGCTTAGAGATTGATGATGTGGTTTGGGAGATGGGATGGGATGGATGGAGGATGGATGAAAGATTGATTGCTGCCAGAGGAGAGAAAGGATGACGAAGCTGCCTTTGTAGTGGCAGTAGCGGGCATTAGATAAGAGGGTGGCAGGCAGCTTAGTACTGGACCAGCTGGCCAGCGTGCTTCAGGTACCAAGGTAGCATTGGTGGCTGCGATAATCGAGAGGTCACTGGACTTGGGCTAATCAAAACAGGGCGGGCTTCTGGCCTCGTGCCACCGTTTGCGTGCTGGCCGCGCCTATTGGTGCCTGTGCTGACGACCCGATGACGCACAAGCTCCCTGCAAGGGGCGCTACCAGACGGCCGCGGAAGTTCCCTTGCACCTTAAAAGGCTGGTGGAGGTACATTGGCTTTACCCCAACTTTGTCCAGGGCCGAGCCTAACTGGCTGATGGGGCAACCGAGATCAACAAACGGTGGTCGCTGCCTCAGGCCGCGCTAGCTTCAATGCAATATTGAAGGTATTACTGCCAGTGCTACGGGATGAGGTACCGTTTACCAGCGTCTCAGGCTTGTGAAGTATTGCTTCTCATGTTCTGCTACTTGGTCCTGATCGGGACGAGCCAAGGAGCTTGCTACTCACGGGCGCTATGAATCCCTTTTCCTGCGCTGGCTTTGCTTAGAAACTGTATCAGAAGTCGTCTCCATCGGGTACATGTTCCTATCTACAGTAGTGAGTTTCGACTGCAAAGTGTAAAGCAGCCCTGCGAATGAGTAAAATTGCATGGACGGAATTGGAAGTTAACTCTGTGCTACTACAGAGTTTTGGCTATTGTACAGGTACTACCTGTGGCGGTCAAATAATTTTGTACCAGACTCGGATTCTTGTCCCTTACATCCAGTACCTGCGTCATGACTCACCAAGGCGCCAAACAATAGGCAGGTGCGCAGTCAAAGCAAAATATTATTGTTCACAGTGGCTCGAGTACGTGTACATCTACCGACCGTGAATATTTGTTAGATCAAATTCTATATGCGGCATTAAGGGCGTAAAGGAAAACCACCGTGAGCGCATCTGCGACGTATTTGGTGTTTCAGACGTATGAGTAAGGCTCCCGTGTATATGGCAAGGGTTACGAGTGTGGCAAAACTGTGCTCACCGCACCCATGCAGTAACGGCAGAATCAAGCAAGACACTTCTGTTTCTGCAAATGTCACCGGTCATTTGTGCATGTACGAGTATGCATCATCAAAAGTCTGGCCTGGAAAGCAGAACTGAAGTAAAAGATGTGGTTAAAAAAACTCATAGCTTTACTTGATGTCTGTATGGCTTCATCATGATTGGCGGCCTCCTTCATGGCAATGGCCCAAGCGTGTATAATGATTGGGGAATCTTGTTTTTCACATGGGTACTTTGACTTAAATACCTAAAATGCAGCAGCATCTGCTCAGTATCTAACCGGTAGCTTGAATCATCAGATTTCGCATTGTTGATGTGTCTGGGGGGTTGCTCGCCAATATTGTAATGCTCATATGAATGACTATTCTCCATGTTAGAATGGCTACAAGTTGATTCAATCTTACGTGCGGACTCAAATATGTCAGGCGCTAAGTAAATAATATTGGCATACTTATAATCCGTCAGAGTGATGCGAGCGCAAATTGACATCGATATGTACAATATTCGGCGTACTATCAGCCAAGCCTCACTAAATTGTAACCTAAAACAACATTGCTTGTTTCAATAGACCTATCGTATTAGAGGATCCGAATATAATTAAGCCACCTCCGCTGTTTGTTTAATTAACACCCGTCTGTTTACTAAGGAGCTGCCTTGAGAATATATACGTGTTAAAGACCTCACCAATCAGTACCACTGTGAGAGCAATTGTCGTCGGTACGCGTTCTAGAAAGGATAGTATGGCAGCTTGAGCTAGCTATTCTATCACGATTTCACCATGTACGAGTAGATATATCATATTCTCATACCAGCTGGGACTCTCCGACCTAAAGATCATGCTTTCCTACGGCTGTCTGGGGGCAGTGAGTAGTGCACTTAGTATAGATTTAAGAATGAGAGCCACCGCAGTTCTGTAATATAAATAATATCTTCCTGTTCAACATCAAAGAAATAACAGACACGATGTAGATGAACAATAATCATATGTATGATATTGTCGTAGGGAGCTGTTTCGATTACGACTTGGCCCTAGCCCATCACGAGTTGCGGCTCGGTTCATGCCATGTGAACTATGCTGTACATTTCCCTTTTACACCATGAAGTTTATTCTCTCAGTTGGAGATTTGAGTTAGGCATCTTGCCAATATAGTCCCAAGACTCAATTTGTATGGACTTTCAGAGGTGCGAATATCATGGTTGACTTCAAACGGGTGGCCACTCTCAGATATATAAGACAGCGTAACTTGTAATGTCATCTACTTCTTCGGGTATTGTAGTAAATTACTCTCCAATTACTGGTAATGACAGAGTCCCTGAGGTTTAAGCCACCTCCCTGTTTAGCCCGTCTTGGTGATATCTTGCAAAGTACGTACGTGGATTTTGTCCGCAGAAAAGGAGTTGTGGTGGTTTTAGAGCTATCCAACATATGTACTTCAACAAATCCGCACGGAGTGCATAGAACGCCGAATGCCTTTGTATACTAGGTATTTACGTGAAAGAAACGTTGACTCTCCAGGTGGCCAATGCGAGAATGGCTCAGGCCAGGAGCTGCCGAGTTTGCCCGGGCAATGGCCAAGGCTCCATCCTTCACCGATGGCAGATGCCAATAATTCACGGAACGCCCGGGATTTATCACGGAAAATGGAGTATTCCCATGGGCTGGGAAACATCGGCACTACAAAGCAGTGCTACTTGTGCTAGTACGAGCCTCGGACGGCATCACATCTTGCCAACTACCTGGTCGACCCCGTAACTGTCATCGGTTTAGGATGCCGCCCGGACACCGAGCTGAAGGGCAAGCCCTACCTGTACACATGATGGTTCATGTAAGCATTGATGTCTTTGATGATGAGGCAAATGGGTGGCGCTCGGAACACGCGAGTTGTGATGCCACGCGTAAAAGTCCCCGAGGCATTCTGCCGGAGAACAAAGCCCCGGCAGCTTATTCACAACCATCTGCTACTATTAATCGCTCAAGTTCGTCTTTGAGAGTTCCCGCGTAGGTACATGTTAAACTTGCGCTGTATGGGGCGCAGAAAACAGGTTTTTCTGCTGCATTGATTCAAGCTACAAGTGTCACCACCTATCTTAGCACTCTCCATCCGAGACATACGTGTATGATACAGGCACTCCATATCAGTTCTACTTGCCTATGCACGGCACAAACCAGAATGCGGTGAGAGGTGAGATTGTGGCTTCATCGAGCAAAATGCCGTGGATAGGATCCTTGTGGCCGTGCCAACCTGGGGATAGAGGACCCGCAGCTCTGCTTTCTGTTAGCAAAGGACGATTTCCCGGCACAAATGCGAAGGTCCAGATCGTTCGAGAAGACGATGAGTAAGGAGGCCGGATAACAAGGAAGAAAAAGGAAGACAAAAAAAAAAAAAAAAAAAAAAAAAAGAATGCGCAAAACAGGGAACAGGGCATTGACTCTTTGATGATACCCAGACTACTAGCGGAGACAGACACGTGTTGGACGCTGGAGCAAAGGATGAAGCATCGGCCTCCAATCATTCGGGACAAACATCTCGATCGCTGCCTCGCCACGGTGATGTGCAGCGGGATTCTGCAAATCAGGCACGGATAGACGATGACATGAAGCGGCCAAGGAACACATCGTCGTCGCAAGTTGGCACAAAGGAGGGTCACTCTGTCTCAGTTTTGCGACCATCACGACGCCAATTCCGACGTGGCTGCGGCAGGATGAACCAAGTGGCACTTGTCACATGTACTCGCCGAGTTATGCAGGCTTGCACACGCCGGGATCAGCGAGGATTATGGCCTTTGTGTGACGTGGATAAAATAATACACGACATGAAACACACTGCTCTCCTGTTATTATGGAGCCAACGGGACTCTGCCAGTTCCCTTTTCGCTAGGCGGAACGCGAATTTGTGGCCTTGGTCGCACGACGACGCATCAGCAGCCGACTCTGTGCCTTTAATATCAACCATGCATCCAGGCAAATCCCTGTCGAGACCAAGCGGCCGTTGGAGAGGCCGGGCTGTGCGCGATAACGGGCCGCCATTTCCTCATTCGCTCTGCTTCGCGTCTCGACATGACACAGCGTCATGGCCGTGTCTTCCGGATCACACTCGAGCGCGGCTACAAACCCGGAAAGTTTAGGCACGACGGACGAGCTTGGTAACAGGTACAGGCACTGTTACGATGCGGTGCGATGCGATGCTCGGGCCCGTGATCGTTATTATTGGAATGTCTGATGGAGGGTCGCATTGAGTGGACGAGCTTTTGATTGAGGTGGAGTTGGGAAATGGGACGGAACGCCACTCGGACGCTGTCTGCAGGAGCTTGGGAATGTATTCGCGACACCGATAGCTTGTTCAATTCAGGGACGCAGTTAGGGCTCGTGCGCACGTTTTGGCGCCGAGGATTAACAAAGCGCAGACACAGCCCCCGTATCCGCTACCTCGAGCGCTCTGAAGCTCCACGCGTCCCCTTGTTCCCCAGCCAGTAGCGCAGCGGTTCCTGAAGTTTTTTTTCCTCCCTCTGGCAGTACCTGCGCTGCGTCTTTGGGCGCCACCGCGACAGGTTCGGGCCTTGCAAGCCTAGCCTGGGATTGGCCTAGCGGGCGGGTGTGGACGCGCTGGCCAGCCCAATAGGCCTGCTGCATTCCAGCATGGCGGCTGGGATTGGCTGGGCGATGCAAACGGACAGGGGTTGACAGCCAAGCACAAGACTTTTAGCCAGGGGGCTGGCGGTCCAGGAACGAGCATCACAGCCAGCTGTTTTTGATGCATGTACCCAGCGGTACTCGCATGGACGACATGTACCGTGCACGGCTGCGCTGGCGGTGGCAGTACCTGCAAGAAATAGGTACGGGTACCTCGCCTGGAGCTGCTGTCATCCATGCTTTCGATCTTCCCCCCTACATTTTAGCAGCAGTCTGTAGTTTTACCTCCATATCGATGAATGGATTGAAGGCGACAATATTGGATACATTGCTGGATATCGCTACCTGTGGGAGCGTATTAGCTTGCTGCCATGATATTCTCGAATACTACTATAGCTGTTAGAGGTCAGTTGAACAAAGGCATCCACGGATCAATATCAATATATTCGTACACAGAGCTCATGCGTGCCATCCGTCCAAGCAAGGTACCGGCGTGACGAGCATGTACAAGTACACGTACGCGCACCGGTACCTCGCCGTCGCTGCAGCTCTTCGTATCCCAACCCGGTACCTGACGGCGTGCAGCGACCTGCATTAGCACCAAGCAGCTTCCTTCATTGGCCACACCCGCACCAGCCAGCACACTAATTTCCCCTTAACCACACCAACTGGCTTAATCCCAGCTCCCTGATCCGGCAGTACAGTACGTACCTCTGCTCTCTTGCTGCCTTTGCCTATCCACCCCCCGTCCTGCCTGTCGACCGCCCCCCCAAATCTGTTGTTTCTCCTTCTCGTCTCCTCTCCCTTTCAACAAAACAAGTCACGCCTTCAGGACGCTCGTTCCAGTCCCTCCTTCTTCCGACGACACCGATTCCCTACAGCGTTTCTCAAAGCCCATCGGGTCCAAGGAATCAGATGCTGTCGGCCTTTGCTCTGGCATCTTGAGAAAAGCTCACTTTCCATCAGACCGGCGTCTGTCGAGTCCCTCGTTCAGCAATCCAGGCCTCGCTCGCCGCTATTCGCAACCGAAGCAGGCCCATCGAATTTTAGACCAAAACCTCACTTCTTAGAGTACGCAGAATCGCCCAGCAAAGGCAACAGCGACGCCTCATCGAATAACTCGTTTCTCTTGCCGAAAAGCTCGTCTCGTCTCTTTTCTTCGTTCATTGACAAAACTCCCCGGCGGAGCCAGCTTGATATTTAATCGTTCATTTTCTTTGCTTGTTTCAAGCCAACGTTCAAGCCACAGCCTCGACTTTATAGGCCTCTTTTGTTTTCACTCGAATCGACGATTTTTTCAACGCCTTTTTTTCTCCTTCATACGCTCGCTATATCAATATGAAATCGTCAACACTTGTTTCCGGCGCCTTCGTGGTCGCAGCCCAGGTGTACACGGCGCTTGCCGGAACTGCCGTGAGAGGATCTCACGATATTACTCATGTCATTCGAGGCAACCTCCAGTTGCCATCAGCACCGCCTGTGCCAAATGCCGTTCGATCACAGGGCTGCTGGAGCTCCAAGGGTAATATGACGCAAGCCACCGCCGTCGTGAGCACGAAAGTTTCATCCGGATCATGCACCGGTTATTGCTCAACAAATAAATTCCCTGTTGCCGCCCTGCAAGGCGATGAATGTTTCTGCGGATTCGCCTATCCTCCCGATGGCGATCAGGTCGAAGATACCAAATGCGCTTTCCCTTGCCCAGCCTATCCCCAGGAGGCTTGTGGCCAAATCGGACATCCAGGATTCTTTTCCGTTTTCAACACCGGTGTCAACATCAACCCTCCTTACTACGAGCCCCCCTCGTCATCAACATCTTCTTCTTCATCATCTTCTACTTCCACGACATCGTCTGGCTCTGAGAAGTCCTCGTCCGCAGCATCTCCTTCGGGCCCTGCCAGCCAGTCTGCGGAAGCCACCCCCACAGATGCACCGTCCGATAACAAGAAGAAGACCAACGTTGCTGGCATCGCTGCCGGCACTGTCGTCGGTGTTGTCGTCCTGGGTGGTCTTCTCGGAGCTGCCTTCTTCACCATGAGGCGGAGACGGAATGCCGAAATCGAAGAGGAGCATCGCCGGAATGCCGCCGTCAATGCCTTCATTAACGGCTCCAAGCCGCCCTCCACTAGCGGCAGCATTTCCATGACCGACTCTCGTCTCGACCCCATCATGGCCCACCGCAGGCTTAGTGACGGCAGTATTGCGGATAATGAGGATTACTCTCGCCGCATCTTGAGGGTATGTAGTTGCCTCGCTAGTGGCTCGTTTATAAGAATCTTGATCTGATTAGCTAACCGTCTTCTAGGTCACCAACGCATGAGCAAATGGCCATATATCCACTTAACGACAAGCGAATTTGCCTATACTCAACTTACAAACATCTCCTTCAATCATGGGCATTTACGGCGTTATCGGGATGGTAGCTCATGTCCATTTGGTTGACTCCCGGGCCAGATGGCCGAGCGGCGTTTTGACTTCTTTTCTTTTTTCTCTCTTATTTCTGGCGTAGGGATAGACTTTTTGATACGGAGGGAAATGAATGAGTTTGGCCATCTTCAACATCATACCCCGGCTTCCCTACGCCGTCCACTCCTTACGTGTCCGATTGAACCTTACAATTTAATTTTGGCGATTAGAGAGCGAGGAATGCAGCGGCATTGGCTCCTCATCTTCACAACCCTTTTACGAAGCAAAAGGGTGCCGCAAGGCTATCTGACTGACACGCTTTGTGTATTCAGCCTGGCGTGTTATTTTTTCATTTTTTTTTATTTGCAATTCCCATTTCCAGGAACCTCCTGTGTATAAACCTGTTGGCGTGGGGAAAAGGCATTGACCGAGCTGTTGGCACGATCCACGCTTCGGGTGTATGTATGAAAGGGATAAAGGCCAGGGGGCGCGTGCGGGTGTGAGAGACACGGGGCTAGAAGAAGATAAAATATGGTTGCTACCTGTGTTGTTTACTTCCTATTTCTTTTCGGACGTGGGCGATGGATCTTGGGCGGAATTGTGTATGTAGGGATTGCGCATAGTAACCAAGCACGTCATGTCAAAAACAAAACAAAAAAAAAAGATCCACATCCAGATTGCGAGTGCTATTGATTTCCTTTGTTCAAGAAGAGAGCTGAGGAAGACCACTTTCCAGTGAAAACAATGTCTTTCATCATTTCCTTTCATCTTGTTGCTGGCCTCTGTGATTTTGAGGACATCTCTGGGACTTTGTGCTTTCTGCTATGCTGGCGTTGTGGTAATCATTAAGTCTGTTGGCGCATTGTTGTTCCCTAGTTGTACTATATCTTTTTATTATGATGCATTTTATATAGTCTATACTCAGCCTACGATTCAGTATTTAGGTCACGGTGTTGGTACATATTCAACTCTCGTCTCTTTGATGAGTGGTGTTCATCGGTCTGTCCCCTAGCGATGATGGAAAAAGGGTTGTCAGTAAATGTCTGAGTAGATGGATCCTTTACGTATTGACATAATCGTCGTTTGATATCGTCAATGCTAGATTTCTGTTGATATTTGATGAATATGTTAGTTATTACAGATGGACGTTTATTTATATGGAGAGTGGACTCATGGTGACGGTTGATCTAGGTGTATACTTTCTCACGAGGCCCCCATTCTATGCAAGTTCATTCAAATTATTCTACATGTTGATTCACCACCCTTAGAAACAATACATGTAATTAGCCACCCAATACTACAAGAATCTCAAAAGACGTAGCGAATGCGTCAAGGCAAAAGATGCCCTCTCCATGAAATAGTTAGTCGCCCGCCATCAAAGTCCAGCATATCACGTGACATGAATTTTCCTGAGCTTCAGCTTGCTGTTGGCAAGTCGCGTCAAGAAAAGTTCCCCATACAAAACGCCTGAAACTATTGAGATTCCGCCAATTCATTCTTCAGCCACAAATAATGCACCAGAATCGTTGAGCGGCAACGACTTGAGCTTTGCAAATTACTGCTCCCACCTTAGGGTGTGTGGCAGCTACCATATCTTTTCGCCATGGCCCCAACAACCACACCCAGAATCCGTCGCACGGCGCAGAATACCCAGTTTACGTGAGTTTGCAAGTTTGAATGCTTGCCTTTCTTACGGTATGGAGCTAATGCTGGGACTCTAGATACAATCTGTCGCGCCGCGTAAACGATGTCCAAACATACCCCATCCAGTCGCCTCAGGGAGCTACCATTCTAATCTACGGACATGACAACGGTGTGACCTTGGTTTGGCGAGGCGGCCGACGATTCAAAGCTTCCAAAGAGGCAGCGCCACCACAGACAAACCAGAAGGAGCAGAGAAATGGAGCTACTGATGATGCTGTCATGATTATCGATTCGGACGACGACGAGCCGCCGGCCAAGTCACAAGCTGCCCAAGGCTATGTCGACAAGCCTGAATTCGAAGATGCCGTTGAAAAGACACCCTACCCTGAGATTGTCCAGACACTGGACCTGGCATTTGGAACCGCTGTATTGAAGGTTGCTGTGATGCCTCTGGTGCCCTGCTCGTCAGCCGAGGCGGGCTCCAACGGCGAGCCGATTTTGGCTGAAAGGATGGTATTTGCGGTTTCTTGCGCCACAAACGATGTCTATCTTGTCACACTCCCTCTGACTCCACCATCGCCCGAAAGTAAGGCGCGGCCGGAGTTGAGAGCGGACCTCTTGGCTGGAAAAGCTGGCTCTGGCTCCTGGGGTGAGTCGCTGACTCTTCTTGGTGGCCAAACAAAACACAGCGAGGGATTGGCCATCACCATGGTTGCCCCAAAGTCTATTGATTCATCAAAGAAGCCGCTTAGGGCAGTGGTGGCTGCCTTCTCAAGGCAGGCGTCGGGTGTTTTACATCTGTGGGATCTTGCACTGGACGACAGGTCACCCTCCCAGCGGCCCGTCGAGCCCTTCCAAAGCGAATTCTTACCTGCTCCCCTGACAAGCATCTCATTCAACCCGACAAATACATCCCAGCTCCTTGCGGTGTCATCGCCACATGCTGTAAGGATATATGACTTTGCGCAATCTTCGCTGCCCTCCGACCCAGATGCCCGAGGCCCCTTCCCCACCCAGGGCTCGTGGCTGCTCTCGTTATATCAGCCATTTACTAAAACATCTTCCTCACGAAAACCGATCCTGGATGCTGCATGGATCGCACATGGCCGAGCAGTTTTTGCTTTATTGGCGGATGGCATGTGGGGTATCTGGGATATTGAAGGAGCGAAACCGCTGCAATCGGGAGCTGCATTGTCAAACAAGTTGAAGTCGGGTGTTCAGGGGGCTGCATTGACTGCTTTTAGTGTCTCGGGATACGTCGAAGGAACTGGCTCCCTTCGCACTATCGCGACACAGCAAAAGGAGAAGCATGCCGGTGAATTTGCACCCATGACACCACATACCCGCAAGCAAGCGGCCGCATCCCTGACAAGCACCACTGCTGCAAGTGTTGATCGTCTATTCGCGGTCCGCGGTGGTGTAAAGTCTATTGGACTTCCTTACACTCCCGGCAAGGCACTCCAAGACGAAAGTCTGGCTCTATGGATAGGGGGCTTAGAGAACGTCTGCGTCATTCCGGGTGTTTTAAGATTCTGGGATTCACAACTCCGAAGAGGATCTGGCGGTGGAGTCAATTTGTTCAGCGGTGCTCAGCCTACCAGAATGCTGAAGCTGGTTGACCTCTCTACAGGACTTTTGGGAGAAAGATGCTGTGGAGTTGGTCTGATCCCAGACTCGTCAAAGAATGATGAAGACATTCCTGATGATGGCGGCCTTCCAGTGGACGTCTTGATTCAAGGAGAGTCGAGGATAGTCATTGTGCGAGAGGGAGAAGACGGCCCTGGAAGAAAGATCGGCGCCGTTGTCGCCAGCCACAGGAAACGTCTGTTCTCGAGGAGTGACAAGGAGGCCATCATTGTTCACGGGAAGCAAGACAGATCGGCAAGCCTGTCGTTCAACCTGAGCACGGTGAAGCCCGGAACGCTGAGGCAGAAGCCGTCTGCCAGAGACGAGCTTGATGGAAACGGAAACGGGAATGGAAACGGAGCTAGTGATAGGTCGGATGATGCGCCAACTCCGACAACTCGGGCGCGTGCCGGCTTTGGATTCACCGACACCTTGAGCGCAGCAGCAGACGTCACCGCTGATTTCACTACTCGAGATGTGGAGGCGGAAATGCTCGATATCATGGAGATTGACCAAGCCCTCAACAACATGGAAGATTACAGAGGCAGCGGGAGGAAGAAGGTGTTTTTCGAGGAGGATTGATTTTCTTTAGACATTTTCAGGTGACTGATGAGAACAGGAATACCAGCGGCATTGTCAAATGACATTTATGAAAATGCGCCAGGATGACGCAGTGTACGATAACCCCCGAACTAATAGGATATTTAGGAGCCCAAGAGGCATACAAGACTGTGCCTAGCCCCTGACTTTTGCTCTCGACTCGGTTCGAGGTCTTCCAAATACTGTGCCGCGCATGTGTCCTCGCATATTTTCCCTACAAGTGACTGAACGGGTGCTCCTCAACAGAGCAATCCTATTTTCCGCACGGCAAGGTGGAGCGCAAGGCGAGTCTCATCCTTGACAGCTCTGTATTCCGAGCGGTAGATCAAACATTCAACTCGATGGCATCTACACGGGAGGGAGAGGAAGGGATTTATCAAATGACCATTTGCTTTCCTGGCCTGAGTGATGTCCTGCTATCTGCTGTCCGCTCAAAGCTGACGGTTCCTTGGGACTGCTGGCTGTTGAAGATGGCGGGGGGCGTGCTGCCTTGGTTAGGGGGTGGTGACCGTCGAGACATTCTGCTAGGAACTACTAAGGTATATATGCTGTAGAATAGATGTATGCATGTGTATGTGCATGTGCTGTTTTTATCTTTTGCAACAACTTTGATTTCAGTTATGAAACGAATTACTGTTACCTTGAGTTTGAACGTGGAATTGGACCTGAGAAGAATGGCATATTATAATGAAATATTTGGATTTACATTCAATTCCTTGAGCCTTATGTAACACAAGACTGCCCCAACATACGTAATCGGATAATCTTTGCTACAGCTTTATTTCTTCTGTCTCTTTATAATTGCTTCCTTCATTGCCTAATACTACAAAATTGAGTGTTGCTTTGGATCTTGGAAAAAGAGGGCAAAGTGACGCGCTGGCTCGGAAAAAGTGGAAACCACTTAACATCCCAGCTATCGATTTCGCGAAAGGGCGCGTCATTCACTTTCTTCAGCGCGTCCCTCACCTGCTGTTAATCGACCTCGTCTTCTCCATTTATTCAGGCAACCGCACGACCGCCAGAGGAAGGCTTTAAAATACCTGTCGGCTGGTTGAGAGTTAAAGGAACCTCGTGTTAGGGTTTCAATTTCTTCCCTTCGTTTCTTTCTCTCTTTCTTTCAGCACTCGGCTACGAATTGGCTTTAGCACCGTTACCACCCGGCCGCAATCATGGGTATCAAGCAGCTGTTCCAGATTGTCAAGGAGGAGGCCCCGGATGCCATTAAAGAAGGGGAAATCAAGAATCAGTTTGGGCGCAAAGTTGCCATTGTATGTCAGCGACTCGTTGAAGCTTCTTTCGCAAACGGGCGGTCATTTCTAACCAGCTGCATCTATCTATCTAGGACGCCTCCATGAGCATCTACAGCTTTTTGATTGCAGTTCGATCCGATGGCCAGCAGCTTATGAACGACAGTGGTGAGACAACATCTCATCTGATGGGCATGTTCTACCGCACGCTGCGCATGGTCGACAACGGAATCAAGCCTCTCTACGTCTTCGACGGCGCACCGCCCAAGCTCAAGTCTGGCGAGCTGGCCAAGCGATTCCAACGCAAGCAGGAGGCCACGGAAGGTCTTGAAGAGGCCAAAGAAACGGGAACCGCGGAGGACATCGAGAAGTTTTCCAGGCGGACGGTTCGAGTAACGAGAGAACACAATGCCGAGTGCCAGCGATTGCTCAAGCTCATGGGCATTCCATACATTGTTGCGCCGACGGAAGCCGAGGCGCAGTGTGCGGTGCTGGCAAGAGCTGGCAAGGTGTATGCCGCTGCGAGTGAGGACATGGACACATTGTGCTTTAACACACCAATTCTGTTGCGTCATCTTACTTTCAGTGAGCAGAGAAAGGAGCCTATCCAGGAGATTCACCTGGACAAGGTTTTGGAGGGTTTAAACATGGAGCGAGACCAGGTATGTAGATTGATGGATATTCTACGATCGGGTGGCTTCTAACATTGTCTTTCTCTAGTTCGTTGATCTCTGCATTCTGCTGGGCTGTGATTATCTCGACCCAGTTCCCAAGGTCGGACCTACGACGGCTCTGAAGCTTATCCGAGAGCATGGATCCTTGGAGAAGGTTGTCGAGGCCTTCGAAAAAGACCCTAAGAAGAAGTATACTCTGCCTGAGGACTGGCCGTACAAGGACGCACGGGAGCTCTTCTTCAACCCAGACGTGCGCCCGGCAGACGACCCCCTTTGTGATTTCAAGTGGGACAAGCCTGACATTGACGGGCTGGTTCAATTCCTTGTCACCGAGAAGGGATTCTCCGAGGACCGTGTTCGTAGTGGAGGCGCTCGACTCGAGAAGAATCTGAAGAGTTCACAGCAGGCACGTCTGGAGGGATTTTTCAAGCCAGTCCCCAAGTCGGACGCGGAAAAGGCTGCCCACAAGCGCAAGTTGGATGAGAAAAATGAAGAGAAGAAGAAGAAACTTAAGCAAGAAAAGAAGGACAAAGCTGCGGCCAAGGCGAAGCCTCGTGGCGGTGCATGATTCAGAGTGAACAGGGAAATCGAAAAAGTGAGGCGGGATGGAATAAAATTTGCTGCATTGGAACCATCTTCAAGTGTAGATGGAAGCATTGGACGCGTGACATTGGCACCGGAACCCAAGGGTAGGGACATTTTCATGGCTTGGCTTGCTTTAAGGAGTGCAGAAGCATGGAGTTCTCGGCGTGTAGGGGAGAATATTACGCTATTATGTATATCAAGTAAGACCAAGGGCTGCTTTACAGAGCAGATGAGCTTTGATTGAAACAACAGAAGAAAAAAAAAAGCAAAGAAAATTAAAGTCATGCGATGCCATGTTGCTATATCTGCTCTCTTACATGTGTTGGTGGTGAATTCTAAGGGAACTTGCACTCGAAAGCTGCTTTGAGCAAGGTGGCGAGCCTCGTTGGGCCTTGTGATCCACGATATAGCATGCCTGTGAATAGCGGGCTTGGATGATAGGGGAAACTACCTGAATCATTTGCATTTACCTAGGTAAGCCCACCTCTCGGGAAACCATCTCCGCCAATGTCTCATCCCCGGATGCAGGCGCACGCTTCATTCTCGAACGGCTCTCGAACCACATTTGGTGCGTGGGGGGAAAAGTCCGACATGGGGAAATACGTTGGGAATTCGGGGCAAGTAAAAAAGCAAGAGATTGCTTCCGGACGCAAATACCAGGCTCCTGACTGGCTTGGATCAAAAATACAGGCACGAAATGGACTTGAATGGGGCGCATTAGGATGGACGGACTGGGGTTTTGACATGTGCCTCGGCATCTTTTTTGGAGGTGTCAGAAACGTGGTTTGGGGTTGGTCCGCGGCAGCGTCGGGGGGCATGACATCAGGGCGTCCTTTCACATGCCGGGGGTGGCTTTTTGGAGAGGCGTTGGCTGGCACATGCTCGGTCCAAGTATGTATTCTATGTGCCATTGAACCTCACTAGAATAGATACTAGGCAGGGAAAAGGCGCGAGGAAAACGGATTCAAGACGTGCCCTGTTTTTTCGGGCTTAGGTATGTAGGATTTCAAGGGACCAGACAGCAAGGATCTGTGGAGAGGCATGTGGCTCTTTTGTGGGGGAGAAATCCGGAGTGTCAGCGTCTGGGCTGCTGCTTTGGGGGAGAAAGCAGATGTCTCTGGCCTAGTGGCCTCGGAGGGCCAAGCTGAAAAAGCGATGCAGCGCGATTGGGGGGCCGCTGGTTGGTGCGATTTGGAGACCACGCGCTGCCAGTTGGCCAAGCATGTGATTGAGGGAATGCCGATGGGGATTTTGGGGGTTCTGTTAAATACCGGGAACGGGGACGACGGAGGGCCTCTTCATTCGTCTTTTTTTGACTCTTTTTATTTTGCTTTGCGTACCGTTGATAGTATTAATTTTTATTATATCCTCGCCATGGCCAAAATCTTCACAGCTGGCGACGTTGCGTCGCATAACAAGCCCGACAGCTTGTACATCACCATTGACGGTGACGTCTATGATTTGACCACGTTCCAAGACGACCACCCTGGTGCGCAGTTCCCGCCCTTTTTGTTTCCCCATCCTGCCTGATGACGGCGTCTAACCATTGGATTGAATGACAGGCGGCAAGAAGATCCTGCAGCGTGTCGCCGGCAAGGACGCCTCCAAGCAGTTCTGGAAGTACCACAACGAGGGCATCCTGAAGAAGTACAAGGCCAAGCTCCAGGTCGGCTCCCTCGACACCAAGCCCAAGGAAGAGCCCAAGGAGGAGCCCAAGCCAGCTCCCGCCCCAGCTCCCAAGGCCGTCGTCAAGGCGTCAAGTAGCAGCGAGGAGGAGTCCGAGCCTCTGGAGGCTTTTGGCGACCAGATTCCCTTTGCGGATCCCAGCTGGTACCAGAACTACCACTCTCCCTACTTCAACGAGTCGCATGCGGCGCTGCGTGCTGAGCTTCGCCAATGGATTGAGAGCGACATTGAGCCTTACGTGACGGAGTGGGACGAGGCGAAGCGTGTGCCTGAGGAGATTTACAAGGAGATGGGTCGCCGAGGTTACCTGGCCGGTCTCCTGGGCGTCAAGTACCCGACCGAGTATGTACCTTCGGGCATCAAGTCGGTCGCTCCCGAGCAGTGGGATCTCTTCCACGAGATGATCCTGACCGACGAGCTGTCACGGACCGGCTCTGGCGGTTTCGTCTGGAACGTCATTGGTGGCTTTGGCATCGGCGGCCCGCCCCTGTTCAAGTTCGGATCCAAGGCCCTCAAGGACCGCATCGCGCCTGGCATCCTGAGCGGCGACAAGCGTATCTGCTTGGCCATCACAGAGCCCGATGCTGGATCCGACGTGGCCAACCTCACATGCGAGGCTAAGCTGAGCGAGGACGGCAAGCACTTCATCGTCAACGGCGAGAAGAAGTGGATCACCAACGGTATCTGGGCCGACTACTTCACTACTGCTGTGAGAACTGGTGGCCCTGGCATGAATGGTGTCTCGCTGCTGCTGATTGAGCGTGGTCCTGGCGTGACTACGCGCCGTATGGATTGTCAGGGTGTGTGGTCTTCTGGTACCACGTACATTACCTTTGAGGACGTAAAGGTTCCTGTTGAGAACCTGCTCGGCAAGCAAAACCAGGGATTCCGAGGTGAGAGTCCTTTAACCATGAATTCTTGAGTATTTGAAATGACCAATCTGGCTGACAACAACGTATAGTCATCATGACCAACTTCAACCACGAGCGTATGGGCATCGTCATCCAGTCTCTGCGCTTCGCCCGTGTCTGCTACGAAGAGTCCGTCAAGTACGCCAACAAGCGCCGTACCTTTGGCAAGAAGCTCATTGAGCACCCCGTCATCCGCATGAAGCTGGCACACATGGCGCGCCAGATCGAGGCCTCGTACAGCTGGCTGGAAAGCCTTGTCTACCAGTGCGAGAAGATGGGCGAGACCGAGGCCATGCTGCGTCTCGGTGGCCCCATCGCCAGTCTCAAGGCCCAGTCGACCATTACCTTTGAGTTCTGTGCCCGCGAGGCTAGTCAGATCTTTGGAGGCCTGTCGTACTCTCGGGGCGGCCAGGGCGGAAAGGTCGAGCGTTTGTACCGTGACGTTCGTGCGTATGCTATTCCTGGTGGCTCTGAGGAGATTATGCTGGATCTCAGCATGAGGCAATCTCTGAGAGTTGCCAAGGCTATGGGCATGAAGCTGTAAGGGGGAGACAGACAAGGGGAAAAGAATTATAATATTTTGCTCCGATATTTTTGATGGGATGTGCGAGATTGGATGGAATTGCTGGGAGTCAACCGTGTATATGACTTGTACGAATACATACTCCCAAGTGTTGGGGGTATTTTTTTGTGGTTTGCCTCTTTTCCAGGGCCCCTTTTGAAACAGGGAATGGCTCGTGTGTGTCTACCTTAGTTATTATATCATAGATTGAATGACTGAATTTGAAGCAACAGTGAAATTTTTACTTTGCATTTAATCTTAACTTGTGACTCATGGCGAGATGTACTCCGGCGTAGGTAGAGTTTGGCTCTCAACTCATGGTTACTTATTAAGGTAACTCAAAAACTGAGGCTTTATACTGAGGCACCTGTCAAGATAAGCCACCCCTGTATATGATAGATGGCGCTTAGTTCAAGATTGAGTGGCCCTTGGTTGCACTGCACTGCATTCGCATGGGCCGTTATGTAACGGTTGAATTGCTCTCTTCTTATACAAAACTCCACAACGGCTCTTCTTTATACTGCTTAGCAGTGAGGCACTAAGGCACCTCTGCCCTTGTTGTCTGGGGTAAGATGCAGCTGCTCAGGGATAGACGCGGAACCACACAACTGCCGATATCGTTGTGCTGTGCTTGCAACACTTTAATCCCACCACCTCCCAACTGTTTGTATTACTGATTCCGGCCCTAGCCGTGCATCTAGTGCTCTGTATAGCTTTTGCACTTGTTCCATAGCGGTGAACCTGAAATCCCCCATTGTGAGCATTTTCTTTGTTCAGCGTCTACTGTAACGCCCAACGGCTGAAGCCATTCAGGCAGCCCCGCCGGCACGTGACTCACACCAAACCGGCCTCCTCTGATAACTACCTAGTACTTGCTTCATCTGCCTTTTGCCTCTGGTCCCGAGCCTCTCTCGCCAATTCTCTCTTCCCATCACTCGAATTTTTCCATACCATTTCCATGCGATCCTAGGCTCTTGCGCCACAATAATTCATAGACGACCATCACACTGTCGATACTCACCGTCAACCGCCCGGGCTCCTTCATCACTGAACTGCCCTCTCTCCCTCCTTCTCCGCTGCTACCCAAAAGTCGTACCATTGTTCAAAGAACAGGTTCTGACTTCCTCGACCTAGCACTCCCCGGGCTCGAGATCGAAAAGAGCAAACCCAACTCTCCGCTTGCAGGGCCTTCTCTCCTTTGCAGCGGTCCGTCGAATCACCCCTCGCACGACCAGCAAAATAAAATAAAAAAAAGACTTCACCTCGTGGACGCGAGGTCTAGAATCAGCCAAGCATGGCCAGCCAATTAGCAGATCAGTTGCAGAACACTCAGTTAAGGTTAGAACTGTGCCTTTTGCCCTGTTCAGAGAGACATGGAATTTGGTCTCGCTGAGCGTAGAGGGGGTTGATCCGTTTGCTAACTCTACGTTGGTAACTAGCGATGGCGTTCCTCCACGACCTGAAGACTGGAAGCAGACCCTGAACATCCCCGCCAAGGACACCAGACAACAGACAGAGGTTTGTTCTTCTCTTGTGCCTGAAAGCTAATCTTGATTCGATTGATGGCTGATGCTGTGCTGCTTTTTTCTTGTTGGATGACAGGATGTCACAAAAACAAAGGGCCTCGAATTTGAGAACTTTGCGCTAAAGCGAGACTTGCTCATGGGAATCTTTGAAGCTGGCTTTGAAAAGCCCTCTCCAATCCAAGAAGAAGCCATCCCAGTTGCATTAACTGGCCGGGACATCCTGGCCCGAGCCAAGAACGGCACTGGAAAGACTGCAGCCTTCGTCATCCCTGCTCTGGAACGCATTAACCCCAAAGTCTCAAAGATTCAATGTCTTATCCTCGTCCCCACACGCGAACTGGCCATGCAAACATCACAAGTATGCAAGACGTTGGGTAAGCACCTCGGCATCAATGTCATGGTAACAACCGGTGGTACTGGTTTGCGAGACGACATCATCCGTCTACAGGAGCCCGTCCATATTGTGGTCGGCACTCCGGGCAGAATCCTCGATCTTGCAGGAAAGAATGTTGCGGACCTCAGCGAGTGTCCCATGTTCATCATGGACGAAGCCGACAAGCTTCTCTCCATTGAGTTCACCCCCGTCATCGAACAGCTGCTCCAATTCCACCCCAAGGACCGACAGGTCATGCTCTTCTCCGCCACCTTCCCCCTCTCTGTCAAGGACTTTTCCGACAAAAACATGACCAGCCCCTACGAAATCAACCTCATGGACGAACTCACCCTACGTGGTATCACTCAGTACTACGCCTTTGTCGAAGAGAAGCAGAAAGTCCACTGCTTGAACACCCTCTTCTCCAAGCTGCAAATCAACCAATCCATCATCTTCTGCAACTCAACCAACCGTGTTGAGCTTCTGGCTAAGAAAATCACCGAACTTGGCTATTCATGCTTCTACAGCCACGCTAGAATGCAGCAGCAAGCCCGTAACCGCGTCTTCCACGATTTCCGCAATGGCGTCTGCCGAAACTTGGTTTGCTCAGATCTTCTCACCCGAGGCATTGATATTCAGGCTGTCAATGTCGTCATCAACTTTGACTTCCCTAAGAACGCCGAAACCTACCTTCATCGAATTGGTCGATCTGGTCGATTTGGTCACCTCGGCCTGGCCATTAATCTGATCAACTGGGACGACCGCTTCAACCTCTATAACATTGAACGGGATCTTGGCACAGAAATCCAACCCATTCCTGCGAGCATTGACAAGAGTCTTTACGTTTACGAAAACCCCGAATCCATTCCTCGCCCCATCTCGAACCTTCCCAAGGGTACTCTGCCTCAGCAGCAGTCATTCCCTGCCCAGCCTCTGGCCCAACAAACCCACCATCAGCCCGCTCAAGGAAACTGGCAAACTCAAAACGGCCAGCAGAATATCAACTCGCAGTTCAACGGAGGACGAGGCCGAGGTGGCCGTGGCCGTGGATACCGTGGCCGTGGTGGTGGCAGCGGCGGCAACGGTCGAGGTCGCGGCCAGCCACCGCGAGAACCCCAATCTTAACCTACTTTACCCCCTTGTTTTAAGTGGGTGTAGGTGGATGGTGGTCGCAGGTGTTGATTTTTTTCCTATCATTTTCTTATTTATTACCTTCTTTTCTGATTTCAACATGATTTTCTGTAAGGCTTTGGGGCAAAGTTTTTCATTGTTGGATTGTACATTATCCGCACGAGTATTGGCGCACGAGCGGAACGGCGAACCGGACTTGATTGCTGATGAGGCTCTGAGCACTCCATGTTCATTGGGAGGGTGGTTCCTGATTCGATCTTTTTCCCCTTCTCCCCCCACAAAGCGCATGAACAATTTCCAGAAGGGGGAAGAAAAAGAGAGACGCTATGCTTTGCAACAAAAAGCGAGCTCACCGTTTATATCCTCTTGGGCTTTCTTTCTTTTCTGTTTTTGAGCGGCGCTCTTTTGTCAACATTATACATTCTGCCATCGGCTCTGGAAGTCATTTTCTCTTCTTGTTCTTTGCATGATTGATAGCGTTGACGATGGAAAGAAGGGAGCGGGCGGGCTGGAGATTTAGGAACTTTCTGTGAAATGGAGCGAGGCGAATACCATTTCTCAAGGAACGTGGCAGCGGGAAGGATTTGGTGCTGTGGAGTTGGCGTAGCTAGACGCAGGGAGCAGGGGAGGCATGCATCACGGCGTACCTGGTTTTTTTCTCAGCATCTTTGTGCTGGCTCCTTGCAGTTTGGGAGGAGAGCAGTTGCGATTTTCTGTTGAAAGGATCGGTCAGGTGCATCCATGAGGCGGCTATGATACCTTTTTTGACGATTCATCACGTTGGACGAACAGGACCTTGATGACGAAGGTTTGGAGGAAGTCAACCTTCCAAGCACATTTGAAGTGCCGTCCTAGGAAGAAACAAGGGTAGCTTTGGAAGGCTGGTTGGTGGACCGAGTGTTCTGTATCTTGTCAGCTCACGCTTTGACGAGTCTATCCGTCCATTACTTGACAACGATTGCTTTGAGGCACAAGCTTGGACGATTATTGACAAATTTCGGAGCACTCGGCGGGTGGAGGTGAGGAAAATGGATAAAAAAAACCACTGAAAAAAACCAAAAAAATATTTTTTTTTTTGAGAGAGGGATTGTGAGCGCTTTAGCTGATGGGGACTTTGATGGCTTTCGGACTAAATGAACACTCATTCCGGCGTCTGGGATATACGTACTATCTTTAGATGCTGGGTACGAGTTTGAAAAGTAGTGAGCAAATAGTTTCTGGCTAGGCAGCGGGACAATTCCAACAGTTTCTCTCTCAATTTATGTTGCTACTGTGACTTGACGCTTGATTACTGATGTAAGTTGGTGGTTTAAAGAGTGCGGATTATGAAGCTGACCTCTTCGTCATTCCTCAGAGGATGCTCTGCTGGTTTATAACGTGGATGTAAGCACAGATGCCTCCGTAGCATTTCAATACCTTTAAATGGGAAAGAAATTATGGTGGCATTCATCTCGCATTGATAGAAGGCTATAAAATAATCATACATGTGCCCCCTTTCCCAATCATGTAGCCCCGAAAGTAGTCTGTACATATTATGTCCCCGAAGTCTACCTTGAGTTAAAAAAAAAAAAAGAGTATCCCAATCAAAGTTTTGCTTTACTTTCTCCCCCCTCCCCTTTATGCACCAGCCACGACGGCCAGATTATCGTAAATCGCCCTCTTCACTTCGTATAGCGTGCTCCTCTTGCCGCCGAGCGGTAGGCCCACGCTCTCCACGTCGATGCGTCCTTCGGCTGTCTTGCGGACTGCCACTGAGCCGTCGACGACAAGCGTACCTTCACCACGGAATTCAGCTGAGTGACCTGCTCCTTGCATTGCGCGACGTAGATCCGCAAGTCGCAGGTCGCCGACGTGGAGGGATTGGGCGGCTGATCGAGCAGCGGAGATGAGGTTCACGGGCAGGACGTCCAGAGTGGGCATCGAAGCCGTGTCGGCTGCGTTGGTGAGCGCAACGGCCGTGGATGTTGACGGCTCCGTCTTTTGCCTTTTGTTGGCGACGTCGTCGTGCGTCTGCCCATCTGCTTCCTGGGCCAGGGCCGAGGCGAGAAGTTGGCCTGTGATGGTGACGATGCCGAGACCCCGGACGTTTTGCCACTTGAGCTTCTTCACCAGAGGATCGGCCAGCTTCACTACCCAGGCGTTTGTGTCCATGCTAGCGTCCACCCATGTGCCGACTTCTGGTGTAAACACATCGACGGAGCGGTCTCCGTCGGATGCGAGGGCGGCTCGGCAATCTGCCGCGAGAGATGTAGTCTCTTCTCGAGTGCCTCCCACGAGGATCAGCTTTCGTGGCTGGATCAGGGGAATCAGCATGTTGAGACTTCGCTTGTCGTGCAGTCCGCTAAAGTCTATCATGGCAATCCGTAGGTTAACTGCCACTGTTTCTGACGTGTAAACCAACTTGCATGGACCGTTAGGTTCCTCCGGCTCGGTATCCTCGACCGAATCCAATTCGTCCGCGGCAGCCCCATCGGCTAGGTCCATAGCATCGGCGTCATCTGCTGCGACTGTTCGGTTCGTGTTGGGGCGTTTGTTGGCACCAGCTGCCTGCTTAGCGACATCATCCCACTTGCGCTTCTTGCCAAGCTTGTCGTCTTCTGCGGCGATTTGGGCATTGTCAACTGCCTCGTCTTCCTTCTCCTCTGCTCGTAGATAATCTTCTGGGCGAATCAGCTCGCCAAAGTCGTCGTTCCTCTTCCTTCTGATGGCCATGGGGAATGATCGTTCTCTGCCCCTTTTACCACGTGTGTCGAAATCGAAGACGGTCTTTTTCTTGATCAAAATATTGATACCAAGGTCCTCATCTTTGAGAACCACGTTCTTACGCCCTGCCTGGCCCATTGTAGCAGACACATTAAGAGCCTTGCCCTGTTGTTCACCTTCGTCTTCGGAGTCAGATGATGATTCGGATGACGCATCGTCAACGACATCAGCAGATGCTTCCAGCGCACCTGCTCCACCGGCCTGCTGAGTTGCCTGTAGCTGTCTCTGAGTAGCTAACCATTGCTGATAGATGGCAAGATCGTCTCCTTCCAGAGGTTCACGGCGAGCTTCACGAACTTCTAATTCACGGCCGCCGCTGTAGACCATCTCCAGGCTATCTCCGCTGCTGGCCTGCTCTGTAGAAATGCCATCTCTTCTTTCTCTCCACCATTCCCACAATGTCCTGGAAATGGAGGGAGCATCATCCTTGGCTAAGTTGGGTCGCTCTGTTAGGATGACCAGATTTCGAGAGTCCTTGGCCAGACCCTTTACCAAATCCTTGGAGAATCCCCAATCCATGCTAACATCACTGGCCAGGATCACACGTCCCTGTGTTTCCCCATTCTCAATATTTTGACTCAGAAGCTTTGTAATTTGAGCTTTTCGCTCCAGCAGTCGCAAGTACTTGAAATCAAATGGAGCTCCCTCCTTCTTCTCACTGCCACCGTTGACCTTCCGCTGCCCTTCTGCAAAGGCCTCAAACTCCTGGACAATATTGTTGTCCATCCACTCCAGCATGCTACGTGCATATCTCATCGTGCTCGAGACATTTCGGCCTGCTAGGTATAGCTTTGAATACTTAAGAACGCCATCCTTGTTTGCAGCATCAGTCCTCCAGGCATACTCGAGGAGATAGGAGATCTCCAAGACTCTGGCGCTTGAGTCTACAGGGATGAGAACTGTGCCGCCTCGACTAACACACGTTTTGATCATTTCGATCAACTGTTCGTCTCGCTTCGCACGACCACCGGCCTGTGCGTTCTTGTCTGCACCACGAGAGCTACAGATCAGGGCTGTAGGCTTGCGCAGCTGCTCAATGACTTCTGCACCACCACCTCCGGCACCACCAAGCCAAGCAGCCCCGGCAAACACATTCTCACGTGCTTGATTCCAGTCGACTGCATAAACAATAGATTCCAGTCCGTGCTGGATGTGCCATATCGTGCCACCAAGGGTGTGGCCAGAGTTGTACGCGGTAATGGTCAGTCCATTTAGCGGAGGAGAAAACGGCGAGGATAGAGGTTGATGGGGTTGTGAGTATTTGAGCGGCTGGATGAGAGAAAAGTATCGAGCAATTTCTTCGGGTGTAGGGGATTGCAGAAGCAGGTTCTGAGCTGTCGTAACGGTTTGTGAGTATGCATATGTCGTCTCGGAGAGCGAGCTCTGGCGAATCGTCGTGGCGGCCGCGGGAGTAGAAGAGTAGAGGTCTTGGGTGAGCGTTCGGCCGAGATCGATGACGGGTCGAGTCGCATAGACGGGGATGCGTGTGAAGAGAGCTATGTTCTTGCAGCAGTGGGCATATGCGGCAAGATGCGACACCGTGGCATGTGTGAGGAGAATCAGCGAGAGGGTGGGAACCTGTCTAGAAGCTTCATGTCAGCTCTTCTTGCTCAATTGACTCTGTTTCGACTGGTTCCGCCTATTGTGAGAGGAATCACTGAATGGAGCATCCGCGCCTACTTTTCTAGCTCTTCAAGCTTATCGCTACTAAACGACTCGTCCCATCCCAGATCAACAAGCACCTTGACCCCTCCATCGAGCTCCAAGAGAGATTGCGACGCGAGCGACTCCGAGAGAGCGCCCTGGAGCGGGCAGAAAGTGAACATGATGGATCTGCCGCCGCGATCGCAATGATTTAGTCGAGTCTTTTCTGTAGCATGATTCGTCCGATGCCGTGTTGAGAGTCGCCCAGAGTCGAAATGCGAATGCCTGTAATTGTCTGGAAATGCTAGGCAAGTCTACAGGGCGAATCGCGTCGCCATATTATTTGATGCAATTCTCTGGCGTGGAATTGACATGATGGACAGGGGTCGGATCGGATCACGGGATCGGGGATACTTTGATCCTTGACTAGAACGATGACTGCAGACTTCCTTTTTGGGTAATTTTGGCATTGGATTCCCACACGTACAAATGCAGCAACAGATAAGTTGCAATAGGCTGTCTTGACTCATCGTCATAGGCATAGATATGGATGAATTTTATCTAATCTGCTGTTAATAAGCTTATAATCGTCTTCCTCCATTACAAAGGGCAATCTGTATCCTAAGAGAGGTTCATTCTTGCCATACATCGTGACCCTTGACAAGCTGATTTTGATGAGTCGCAGTCGTCGACACTGGCCTATAGACAAGGGTACGAATTAATAGTATCATGGGCTAACAAAGATTTTTCTGCAGTCAAAGACAAGGTTTGAAAGGACGTAACTATAAATTATATAAAGTATAAAGCGCAAAACGGTTGAGAGACTTGCAGAAATAAATTGCAGTTGAACTTTACATTGTAGTTGGTTACGTGTATGCTGAAAAGCATATGAAAAAGAAGAAGAAATCCTCAAAATCCGGAGAATATTCTTTGTACATGGAGTTCAAGTCTCGTATTAGCACTCGAATGACAACCTTTTATTTGATAAGTGAAGGTACCTCCATTTCCCTCTCCGGATGCAACACGACAGAGTTCAATCTGGCTACCAAATAGACTACAAGGAGATCCCTTGACTATTTGCTACTATCGTTACTTTCTTCTAGTTTCCGCTACTATATATGTATACTTCTGACATCTAGTGATATCGCTAGCTTTAAACTTGCAAACTCACCAAGCGGACAAGCCACTGAGAGTATCTCAACGGAAAATGGCATTTCCCGAAACACAATCCGTAGAGTTTCGTGGCCATGGTAAAATTTACCCAAAGGGATTCCTATATAAACATAGACTGCCCCCCATTTCTATTTTGTTCCCATTTCTATTTTGTCCTATACACCTTTCAAGTCATCAGTATCACTAAAATCACCGCCATGTCTCTCACCCGGTTACTGCGTGGTCTCAAAATCCGCCATATTAGACCCCAAGCAGAATCCGTCCTGCCATATCCTTAATCCTCCCCAGACGGATTCTTATTTTGATCCTCAAGCATCCTCCACAGTATCAACAAATAATCCTCTCTCAAACTTGCTATCCATTACGCTGCATTATCCTGAATTACAACAAAGCCCACAAGGGAAGCGATGACCTTCATTTATCCGCCAACCTCAGCCAGCATCAGCGCTTGGAGTATCTTTTGCTCTAGCCCGCAATCGACCCAAAGTCTGGGCCTGTCATAGATGCAGTAAACTCCATCACAGAAGAAAACTTGGTATTCCGATGAATCAAGAGTCACCATGTGATCTTCATTGTCAAAAAAAGAACGATTATTATACGCAGGGTGTATATAAGGCCTACTATGGACATATTCAACTCGCCTTGAAGTATTCCCGATTGCAGATTGAGAACAGAAACAGCGTATCTCAATTGAAGAAGTCAGATAAATGGTATCTCGACAATATAATGAAGCCGTTCTCAGCACCAATTCGCCCACATGAAGGCGGCATGTCGGATAAGATTAAAGAAAGACTACATGTCTTCCCAAAGATTGTCGACGGGCGATTTCTCATTCATTCGGTCTGGACATTCACTAAAGACATCGGAAATGTCTCTCGCCAATCTATAGGACAGTTCCGCATATGTCAACATCAAATCTAGGATCCTTCGGGCTATTCAAACTCGACGCTGTTAAATATCCAGGCCTATTCTTTCCGTCTCGGACGTGAGGTCCATCATTCATGCGACTTGCGACTTTTGCGAAACAGATTTTTCTATCCAGGCCTCTTCTGAAGTCACTGTTGTTCGTATATGGCAAAATCTTGGTCGCAGGTCACTTACTCGAAGAATCATTCGTGGCATTGGCAGGCAGACTTTTGCCGCCGTGACTTGGTTCATTCTAAGCACGGAAGAATTAGGGAATTATACGGCCATGACACGGTCTGAGGGCACTCTTTAAAAGACTCATTCATAGGAATAGTAGATTAGTTGAATATGAGAACTTATTAGTTATTTATTCGGCGCCAAAGTAGTGCACATATCCGTCTGCCTTGGCCGTGGGGAGCTCTATTATCGCCGAAGTTGTCATCGCAAACGCTTCGCCGTCCCTTATTTTCGGAAGACAAATCATGCTGCGCGTGTATAACATGCGAGGATCGTCACAACCTTCTGGCGGATCATCAAACTCGAGGGTTGGAAACTTGGCCTCTCCCTTTTCCCGTGCCCATTTCGTCTCCCATATTTTTCTCATGTGCGCTTTCCACTCCGGGGATGTATCTTTTTCCGTATCCTCTTCCTCTTCAATAGAGGTGTAAAACATGCGAGACATAACAACGACGCTGGCGTTAGGGTTTCGCTCTTTTAGACGTGTCTCGAGATCCTGGCGTTCGGAGCCAGGTGAAAGTTGACGCAGAGCTTTACATCGATCTTGGTCAAAATCGTAGAGGTAGAGAACTTGAAACGTTCCAAATGAAGTGTGCGGAGCGTGGTATCCACGGTAGTTGTCTTCATCGTGTTCATATTCCTCGATGTGTTCCCGCACGAGTAATTTGTTCCCGACTAGGCTTGGGAGTCGATCGAATAACTCGCCGTACAGCGTTCGTGCGTTGACCTTGTCAGAAAACACATGAAAGAGATCTTTGAAAAGATTTTTGTCCATGAAATACCCGGGCGTCGGTTGCGCCTCGGACTGCGCATTGTTGTGAGCTATAACGCACCCTTTGAGCAAAGTAGTTTAACTTACCGGGATTTGGCCAGTGAGTAAACCCACGTCTGCAACTGTGAAACGACTCCCGTGCTGGTGATGATGAACAACAACATCATTGTGGGCAGAGCTTCCTGGAATTGCTATTGCATCATGGTTATTTCCATACTCGAAGTTCTCATGTTGATGGAATAATCGGCTCTTGTTCTGCTCTGAGTATGTAATTGGGATTGATCTTAGGAGAGAATATGGTTTGTCATGCGACGGATCAAGGTGGCCACCGAGAGCAATATGCGAAGATGTAGCGAATTGAAAATTTCCCCGGTGCTTTGGAGACAGTAAGTAATTGTTGTGGGAAGCGGCGTCTTGGAATTGCTTACACACTGAGGCGCGCGCTCATCTTGAGGTATGTCTATTCTTGACAGGTCTCCGAATTCGGTATCCCAGATTGCAATCTGGTTTGATTTGCCAAGGCAATTCCCAAACGAGTCTTCTGAACCATCGTATACGCAGATAGCAATAGATGAACCGTGAAGGGCAATCTCTCCATTGGTAGCCTCTGCAGACAATATCTTTTCTTTATCGACGCCGCCAGCCGGGTCGTAAGTGCGCAGTATTAATTTACTCTCCCTAAATATCGTCTAAGTCAGATATTCATAGACTGTTCTTGACGTTGATACTTATATGTATTCACCCTTTTCTGAATTCTGCAGTGACAAACCCCGCTTGGTTGCCTAGTAGCTTTGAGCTTGTGGCATGGTATGGCAACTCCACGATCCGTTTAAACTCTACTACGTCGTCTTCTGTTCCCAAGTTGGCGTTGATGTCGGCTATAAATATTAGAGATGGAGATGTAACGCTGTTTGCCGACGGTAAAGTCAACATGATCTGGTCGTCCATGACGCTCCATTGCGCGTAATACTCCAGATTTGTTGACGCGAGTTCTGCGGGCCGGCGCAAGTTGAGAACTCGCTGCGGCCGGCCACTAAGCCAGCTCATACGAGCTTCGTCTTCCATGATAGAAGAGGATGTGTGTTAGATTAGACGCAAGTTTACTCAACCTCGCAAATTGAATTGAGTTGAAGAAGTGAAAGAATTCTCGCTGCTTAGTTGCTTAGCGCAGTTTAGTTGGCCAAGGTAGGAAGAGAGATTTTGAGGGTCAGATGGAACACGAACCCGGCGTTAGCGCTCACCGCTTGGTGAATGAACTTACTCGAGGAAGACAGTTTCGGAGAATCAAATTTGAGAGTAGTCGCTGAAACGTTCAAGATCATACATAATTGAATAATGTGTCTGTCGCTTCTTTTACAAGAGGGGGAGTAGCTGCATATCTAACCCCCAAACAGCCGTACAAAGTTCAAGTGTGAGAATAAAGTATATCTAAGAAGCACTTTATTTACATGTAATCCACACTATGTGCTGCAGATGTTAGGTAGTAGAGAGCTCACCTTGCCACTGTTTTAATGCGAGTTGAGGCAGTTGCGAAATTGGTGCTACATTCTCAGCTCGTCGGTATAAGCACGGCATACGCGGGAGACGAATGAATACGCGTTGGCAGTATTCCCACCAGAGACGCATATAAATCATAGTGCGTTGCTGGGAACTAACAAGGTATGATCACAAATCGCATAGACGACCAAGTACCCATTCCGTTTCACTGACCACTATCAACTTTCTATATCCCGCAAAGCATTTATGCTGGCAACCAGTACTAAACGATTCCCGCAACTACTGATAGTATTATCAAGACACCATGGAACAATCCCGGAATATATTACATCCAAGACCTAACCACCGAGGCTAGCATCTATCAGATGTTAGGCGAACACCCTCGCCTAGTGAATATTCGAAATTGGGACTCTACGGAACATACAACGGTAATGGAGTACATGCCACAGTGGCACGCTGAAGCAGTACATCTAAAACCATTATGAAGATGCTTCACGACCTCTGCAGCTCCAGTGGGCTCGATAGACGGCCGAAGGCCTGCAACTCCTCCATGCATTCGACATTCTTCACTGTGATGGTGGCCACATAACCTCCTATTGAACGCATCACTCAATTTGAAGATTGCTGACTTCAGCGGTTCATAGATAAAAGGCTCCTGTGCCTCAGTCTGCCCTGGATCCCGGTACCGAGCCCCCGTTCCGGAGTGGCGCCCAAGCAAGCCTCCAAGCTTGAACGAAGACTTATTTGCTCTTGGCCCCGTATTGTACTTTATATTCACGGGAACGTATCATTTCACAAACTTAAGGAGGATGAGGTTGCGAAAAATTACGAAGCTAAAGTGCTTCCTAATTTATCCGGGGTCTTGTGTTCTAATGTCATCACTCTATGCTAGCAGCAGCGCGCTAGTTCCGCTCAACAGATACACGAGACAATTGGCCGACTTTGTGTCACAGGAAATATATAGCCTTATGTGTCATACAGTCAGGCTGCTGTAAAAAAGCCTGTAGTGTATCGTTGATAAATATTTAAAAAGTGAACCAATCACCTTTCATTTATTGGAACGCATTATGCCAGTCTATGGCGGATGTGATGTCTCTTCTGGCCAATCGCTCAACTCTTGCTTCAATGTCGTCATATGTATTTGAGTTGTCTTGTCACAAAAGTCATATCTGCTGCTATTGGCTTTCCTTATGATGACCTTGGGCAAAACACCAAGCGCCATGACAGCTGGTATCGACAAATCTACAGCATTTTCCTTGGAGAAATACCAAGGTATTTTTTGAGTGAGTCGGAAGATGCAGAGCTCTGGCGCCAAAACAATTTGAGGGTTTATATAAATCAGGCAATCTTTTGAGAACAAGTTAACTATAGTGCAATCCAGATAGTAGTTCTCTGGATACTTGGCAGGCAACTTACTTTTCACTATGCACATAGCCACAAGCCCAGGAAACACACTTAGCATGTGCGGAGAATTTTTTAATACGGAATTACCGACATTTGATACATCCGGTACTTCACTACTGATATGGATTAAAAAGATTCTAAAGTGACAGGTACATGCGTGACTTGTTGTTCACCGACACTGAGGATTTACCGACAATGAGGATACTGCAGATCCTTCTTCGCCATCGGTCATGAGAACGTTACATAAGTAGGAGAGCCACAAGTACGCCACACATCATCGCAATTCTCCGTTTAATCGTATATTTGGCCAGTGCAATAATGGGCTTCATTAGTCTTAACTTTAAGACTACGCTGGGCTTAAGCCATATACAACATTCTCCAACCGGATTGATCATATCCGGCTGCCGTAGTTTGCTAAGCCCCGTGGGGATCTAGCGACAGTCTTGTGGCCTGAATGTTCATGCCTCATCTTGTTTCATGCACATTAGTTGGCAATTTGCTTGACCATTGCCAAAAGGTAGACTCCACCCTTCGATCGCTGGCATTTTTACCGACTGCGCGGGATCAAGAATCCCCAAGGCTGAGCATTTAGAGTCTCCGCTGGAAGACTCCGGAGAGGCCAGCCACGTCTCTTATGTAAACTCCAATGACATCGACTCTAGGATATATTAACGAAAGCCAGAGCTAAGCTAAACGGTAGAGCTGAATTGAACAAGAACGGTGCCCAAGCCAGTCTTGCCACATGTCAGTTCCTACATATTGAAGTTCTAGGCCGTTAATTAAAGACCATTGCCGTAGTTTCTGTAGATTTTCCTCGTGCATATTCTGTCATCGCTTTTGCCAACATTTTCACCATTTACGATGCATTCGGACGCTCGATTTTGGGCTGTCTGCGCTTCAGGTTTCTCAATCTTGAGACGATGAACGCACGACGCAGCGCCCGACGACGACAATATGGCCGGGTTTAGTTCCGGCGTAGATCACAAATCGCTTGTGTTTCAAATCCTCATCCCCGTCTTCTTCTCTCTCGCCCTGTACAACGTCATCGAACTTACGTTTCTTATTTTCCATACCTTTAAGCGGCACTCGGGTCTTTATTTTTGGTCTTGTGTATTTGCCACCGGGGGTCTTGTCTTCCAAACTGCTGGTTTCTTCATATTGTATTATGCATCTCCATCGGTGGCATATCTGGCGGTGACGATATCGCTTTTGGGATGGATACCAATGGTGACGGGCCAGTCCTTAGTGCTCTGGTCTCGATTACACCTCATTTTACACAACCGACGGCGTCTAAGGATGATCTTATGGATGATTATTATCAACGCCATACTATGCACTGGAGGGATCACCCCTATGGTATACGGTTCCGTTGCCAATCCAGAGCTATTCCACACGCCTTTTCAAGTCATGGAGAGGATCGAAGTCACCATTTTCTTTGTCCAGGAACTGATAATATCTGGAGTTTATATCTTCGAAACACTCAAGCTCATGAGAGTACAGCAATCTCTGGGGATCAGTCAATACGGCCGCTCTCTCATGAAACATCTAATTATTGTCAATATCATAATCATCATCCTAGACGGCACCATTATCGCTCTGGAATACGCAAATCAATGGGAATACCAAACTGCTTATAAGACCTTCGCGTACAGCGCGAAATTAAAGCTGGAGTTCACGATTCTTAACCGTTTGGTCGACATGACAAAACGAACTAAGGAAGCCCGCGCTCCGCCACAGGAGCCAAGTTCAACAACACGAACGATAAGTCAAACCGGATCTTCTATTGCGCAGAAAAGCTTGATCCAAGCCCCAGGCGAAGCGCAGCCGTGTGATGTCTCTTTTCGGGCAACTGCTACGGCAGATAAGGACGCGTCTTTAGGAGGGGATCGGCCATCTACGCCGAACCAGGGAGTGCTTTGTACCACTGAGGTTGTCGTTCAGCGAGAAGATCGTTGTACTGGGCCAGATACGTGCACGCACGTACAGACTCTTACCCCAGGTGGTTTCACTAAATAGCACAACTACATCTAATAATATATTACAAGTTTACTTTCTAAGATTTCTATCTATTTTCCAAGCCTATATGCTGTTAACATTTATTTTCTTCCCTTGTTCTTCCGTGTGATTTCCTTCTACAGTTTCTCGACGGTTTAGTAATATGCAACAGCCAAACAGCCGCAAGCCACTACAATTCCGGTGTCCTAGCGAGACACACCTTGTATCACCTCTTCCTTCTGCTTTCCAAATTCTTTTTGTATTTTGTATATGCATCTAGTAGATACGTGGTAAATAAGCTGACTCTTTAGTGTGTATTTTTTTAGTTTCAGATGCGGGACGCTGGATAGTCAACTTGAGTTGTTGGGCAGCCACGCTGAGCAGTATAATGGGTAACTTGAGTTGAAGATCTTGATTTTGTCTCAGAGCTTGTTTGCTCATGAAAGGCTCAATTTAGTCCACCTATCGCTCTTGAAGTCTACCTAAGTAGCAGCCCAAGTGCCAAGGCTGAGGCTGAGGCTGAAAGCTGAGAATCCGGCGACTTTCTCGGTTACACGAATGCAAGAAAAGCAATGAAGACCACCCATGAAATACGAGTCACGCGGCATCAACAGGCAGGGGTTTCATTGGTGGCCTAGGCCAATAGCTGCAATTAGATGGTTGCCATTTCCCCAGCTGAAAAGTGTCACCTGCAATGAGACAAGGCTGAATGTCCTCTGATACATAGGCACGTCTACCGCCCCGAAAACATAGCCAAAGTCATGAACATGGTATGAAATCTCGATATACAGCGAATAGATATTCAGCTAATAACTGCGTTCGCTCGTACTCTCATGCTAAGTCAACTACGCGATATGAATCACCCACTACGGATAAAAGTTCCCACAGAGCCTCATACACTCAAAGTTTATACATATTATAATGGCACTAACGGTCATTCAATGTTTACTAACAATCATCCTCATGAATGATCTGAGTTTCAATCGCACAAGTATGCCAATTAATATGCGGCGACTTCCTCATTGGAGGTTGAATATGCATGTCTCAGTCCTTACCCTTGCGTATTGATCATCCAACAAGGCGAGGGGCGTCTTGGTGTGATACCCTTCGTTCGGTGATTGCGTAAATAAGTTGACACGTCGCATAAATAAATTATGTCAATACAAGCCACGCCTAAATGATCGGAGAATTTGAGGAGAAGCCAACTTGTTGTCAGGTTACAGGCCTTTGATCGCGCTTTAAGCATTAATGTCCAGGATAATGTTTTTTTTTTTTTTTAGCTATATATACCCAGCGTTTGGCATTGATCAGAATCCAACCAGATCATCAGCAGTTCTGAGGCATATCTTATATTAAGAATCACACACTTGTTATCTTTCGGTACACATCATTGATACACCATCACCTTTCCCCCTTCTAGCATATCACTTCAACTTCCTCTTTTAGAAAGAACGAGGTGAAAGCCAGAATGAATACTTTCAGACCAAATTGTACGCTTCCTGAGGCACCCGGTGTATTTGTCAACGCTTCAAATGTCAGATCTACCATGGAAATCATCTGGAGCTGCATCGGAATAATTATTCTCTCAACCTGGTCTATCCTCCATCCCAATATTCCGCCTGACTTTCGAAAACAGGCCAAATGGCAACTATGTTTACAAAAACTGTATTCGATTGCTCGAAAGTCTCTGTGGATGATTGTTATGTTTGTTGCTCCTGAGGCCTTGACTTCTTTATACGCCCACAAGATGTTCAGCGCACGCCATAACCATAAATTTCTTGAAAAGTTAGCCGCTGAGCAAAAAGTCCCTTGGAGCCGCACGCATACGCTATTTGCAGACATGGGAGGGTTCGCTATCTATTTTTCAGACAAAGAGTTTTGGCCATTTCAGGAAAAAAATCCCGACGAAACTATATGTCAACGCCTATTAATATACATCAATGAATTTAAATTCAAACTGTTCAAAAGACTGAATAAAGACAAGATTTGCGAATTACTCTCGCGGCCGAAGAGAGACGATCCCGATTTTATTAACCGTTTCAAGTTTAAGCAAAAATTCTTTTTTGGCTGGTTTGGATCGATTCTCTGGAAAAAGGACGAAAAACACACAGAAATTGCTATCGACATAAAAAATGGGCTGGATAAGAGCCAAATTACACATGGGAAGCTGCAAACCCTCGCAGCCTTGTCTGGTGATATATGGGTGTTAGACTCGGCACAACTCATCGTTGCAGTGAAAGAGGGAATCATCAAGCTGCCCAGAATCACCAAAAAGGAGCTCCAAGATAAAAGTAAATCCGACGCACTGGTCAAAACCTTGGCTATTATGCAAGTTTTATGGCTCATCATCCAGCTTGCTGCCCGGAGATATTACGATTTGGCCTCTGCACCGTTTGAAATCAGCACAGTTGCCCTGTCGGCTTCTACAATTATTTTATATATCCTGGAGTGGAATAAGCCAAAAGACGTCAGTGTACCCATCTATGTTCGTGCAAATAAAGTGGAATCCCCGCCGAAAGAGAAAGGCTCTTCGGAAACCACCGCTTCTCAAAATACGACTGCATCTCACGGATCAAGTGTCTCTCGAGGATCAAATACTGAATCGACTATTTCTAAAGAAGCTTTCAGAGGAGCTTTTGAGGAAGTCTTCAAAGCAGCTCCTTATCCATATCTACGATTTCCCATCATACCAACCAAGCTTTATCAGATCCCTAGCTGCGCCTTTCACGTTGCCTATCCGAACGACAATGGTAACGGTAAGAATAGCAACAGCAGCAATGATAGCAACAATGTTTGGGTGAAAACGGCTATTATTGCAGTTGTTTCTATTCTTTCATTTGGGGGAATTCACATCTTTGCATGGAACTTCTACTTCCAAACTAAGTTCGAACAACAATTATGGAGAGTCTGCTCGGTGGCAGCTACAGTTTTGCCATTACCGTACCTTGCTACCCACTATTCCTTTATGAAACACGGGACAGACATTAGGAAGATAAGAATACGGCAAATCAGGACAATCCAAGGAGTTTTGGCTCTCTTCTATGTTCTTGCACGGCTGTTTCTTATTATTGAAAGCTTAAGGTCACTTTACTATTTACCACGCAATGCCTTTGAGTCTACATGGAGTGTGAATTTCCCACACTGGGGATAAACAGCAAAATATTGCATAATAATCTATACACATTCGCTGCTGACCGATTCCGTTTCCACCGTTTGGCTCTAAATAATGCCCTGCACTCACAAATTTAGTATCAGTTCAATAGTTAATTGACTAGTTACTTAGATTTCTTGTCCAGTCAAAATATCCGTGTAAGCGTGAACTCTACTGTTATCTGCATACGCGCGCTTAAGAGTTGGGAAGAGGCATTTTGGTCTCAAATCTTTACAAGATCTTCCGTCATATCCCATCCCATATCAAGCAAATTTGACATATATTTCAGGTCTAAAATGAGTGATTAGAGTGTCCCATTGTAGTTATTTCATATCTAATTTTTAACATATCTATACTATTCCAAGTATATAAGACAGGAGCGGAGAAATGCAACACAAAAGCCAGGTTATCGTCTTTGCCTACTACCTGTATCCCAGCAGCCTTCTGCCAAAGCCGAAGAGTAAAACAAATTTTCCGATGATGCGGCCAAAGATGAGAGGCAACCCAAACCGATACCAAGTAATAGGCCGCCATAGTCTGGCTTCCGGCAGTATTATTTTGTCATCTTTCTCTCTCCTCGCCGCTGCTTCTTTCACCGGCTTCCCAATAAACGATTCGATAGCTTCAATCATGATCTTGACAGTCTCCTGCGGTTGGCTCAAAAAGGGCGAATGACTTGTCTGCAGCTCCCTATGCATAACTGATGCACCCATACTCCTCGCCATGCCTACATTCATGCGTTGTACTACCACTGGAAGCCCTTGGTCCTCAACGGTGCCGATATAACAAGAAGGCACATCCCTCCATCCAGCATACGAGTATTCGCCCCCTTCAAACAATGCCTTGAGACTCTGTGGAGTGAGCAATGAGACCCAGTACTTTGCCTCATCTTCTGGCACGTCATGATAGAAAAACTTGCGTGGAGAAACAACGATGTCGGCAAACCCAGTCTCTTTATTTACGCGCCACATGGGGGGAGGATGGCCGAAGAAGGGATCCATGAAGGCGAGTCCCGTGAATGTATAGCCGGACGCTATGAGAATAAGGCCAACGACATAGCCGGTAGTTGCACGCTGGGCATTCTTCGCAACCGTTCCTCGGGGTCGAGCAAAGTCTTTGATAGCACTGTTTCCAACCATACCACCGTATGAGTGGGCGACGACTACCACATCACGCCCACAACTTGTTTCGTCCGAGATTGCTTTGCGTGCGGCGTCAAGGTCGTCTTTAAAGGTCCGGGTTGGATCACCGGTCGTCGAAGGGAGCGTGACAGCGACGCATTTCAGCTTGTACTTCTCTTGTAGGGGTTTGATGATCAAATTGTAGCAGGCAGGCGAATGCCATGCACCAGGAACAAAGACTAGCGTTGGAAAGTTGGACATTTCAGAGCACAATTAATGGCTTTTGACGACTCTTATTCTTAACTAGAAGCAAATGAAAAGACTTGCAAAATTATGTCAGTCAGTATGTCTTAGAGCCTGAGGCATATGAGTATACGAAGTAATTAATTGCCCCTTGACTCGGTCTTCGGTAGCCAACTAGTTGCGCTACGCAGTTGGTTTGCTACCGAAGACCGAGCGAATTGGCGGGTTTACCTACATGTGGTTATAACCGACAATTGCTACCCACTGATCTGGAAAGCCATAAAACGCTCTAAATGCCTCCCACTGGTGGAGTATCATCTTCCTAAATTAACTGGAGAATTATACGAACATATTCAGCTCTTGCCCAGGATGATTGAACGACCATTCTACAGATCCTTGGGTGGTTATTTTCAGCAACATTGAGAAACCGCTTTGTAATCACTGACGAAGGTTGGTCAAGGTAGAACCACCTTCTTCAAACTGATTTACAGCGCTCTACCTACCAACCCCAAATTGGTTATACGGAAAATCCCGGCCTACTGAATATTGTATAAATATTGCTCAAGCCACTGGAGAATTTTCTCACTGGCCGTCATTTATCTAGTGGACACCCTCTGAATTCTAAGAATCTCTTGCGGTATAGGATCCAACAAGTCTGCAGCCGATTAACCGTCTCCCTTCAGTGAAAACACCACCTTGACTGTTCATCTACTCTGTGGTCAAAATGGGATTATTTTATTTGATGAACTTAAAGCTCTTCATATCTGTTTTCATACTTTCCCCCGTCTTTTTATAGCTCGGGATCGGGCTGTAACAGCTGACCGATATGGCTCATCTTACCAAAGAGTTACGAACGAACTGCATAACTGGTGGAAATGGAGTTAGTGCAACAGAGCAGATAACGTCACATTCAATGGGGAGTAGCGGATACTCAAGGAATCGAGCATCTAGATTCACAAGTATGGTAAATAAAGATCTTACAAAGATCTTACCTCTGCATCTTGTCATGGTCACTAAACTCCACAAAGCCGCCGGGATGCTGGATAGCCAATTTGGCGGGCTGAAGAGCTCCATTAAGAATAATGACTACTTAGTACCAATAGCTTGCGATTCCCGAGCTCCTAGAACAGAGTTCAGACGAAGGCCAACTTAATACAGGGTTTGTTTCATCTAATTCTCTCCCTGGCCGCTCGGCTGTGAAGCTGGACGAAAGGATTTTGTAACCTTGAGACCAATATCTGTTCTATGCTCAGCAGACATCGCAGCTAGGGTAGCAACAGCCAGTTCAACTGCCGTGATACTTGGGGAATGTTCAGTGCCCAGACGATGCAGTAAGCCGTATTGGTAGCCTCAGAAGCTACTGCGATTAAATGGGGAGTATAGATAGAAGGGTGCCACTAGTTGAGGCTGACTAAAAGAGTAATATGGCGGAAAATACTCGGAACCCAAGAGTAATCAAGAAGTCATCTCGATCCTAGTCTTTGTTTAAGAGTGAAGGGCTCTATGTGCAGAAGCTTACATGCGGTTAGCTCGATCCCCGCTTAACAACTCATAACAGAGCATCCACCAGGGGTGTAAGAAGCAATTTAACCATAAATCAAGCTTCAATCAGTTGCTGGCCGCCAGCGGAGACGAAAGCCTGAGCCAGCCTCACCTCGTTAGGCAACGGGAGGCGAATCGCTGGTCATATAGAGACTGAGGAAGAGACCAGGCTCGATGAAAGAGCTCTTACGGCTTCAGTTCTATGACCACGAGATTTGTTGCACTTTGCGCTTGCATACTTTTAGTTTTAGCGTGAAAGAGCGGAATGCATTCAGCTTGCTGGTCTAGCATCGAGCAAGTACTGCATTCATTGCTCTCCTTGGTCTTCATAGAGTCATTTTCCCTTCCCTCCTCCTCCACTCTTCCCATGTTCTTCTCATATCAATGCATATATCTCATAAACAGGCATCAAAATCGCCAGTGACTTTGCCATGAAGGATTAAAATGTACACACCACTTGGGAGTGCTTACCCAATAGAGTATATGTGTGCTACGCTACGCTCTCTTGGAGTGCTCTCGACCAACAATACCAGTCGATGTTTCCGATAAATACCAGATATTCAGTTGTGTGTCCCAATTAGAGAGTTTACTGCGAATCTTATACGAAGGTGGTTGTCGAGGGAAACGAATTTACACTTACAACTTTCGGCTGAAGTTCAGCCATTGCCCAAGACTCAACCTCAACCATTTTGTATGTAAGTGTCTAGAACATCTTATACATAATCTTCCAATTCAACTTATCTTACCATAGTTTAATACTATTACACCGTCATTTTCCGGTGATCAATTAGCTCATAGCAGGAGTATGGGAGTAGCCTCGTTCTCTGGGACGATTGATGATTCTACCGCCCAAGAGATTAAGCTATGACAGTCTGACATCTTCAAGGTCCACTAATTTTTATATCCGTACAAGCTCGTACTCTTGGGTGTATCAGACTCGAGACCGTGGCGGGTATCGTGCATTCAGAGCTAGCAAATGGACGGTAGAACGGGAGGAGAACATTGTCAATAGCCAGACCACGTAAGATAAGCGCTTACAAGTCAATATAGCATATTAAAACTCATAAAAAAAATAGAGGACACACGGCAACAGGCTCTTGAATTATACTCCCCAGTACATAACGCCACGATATGGGAAAGAGATCGCCAGCCCATATTACCCAGGTCAAGTCTGAAAGCTACCATTTTATCTCTCAGAAGAGAATTGCGGTTTAACATGTAAATCAGTATTGTAGAGCAAGACTACGAGAACAATAAAGTAGAGCTGCTGTCTTCAACCAGCGGCGTTAGGGTGAAGCAGTAACGGGCCACCGGTCAATACTGACTTTACAGTAGCCCAGCGATGTCAATACGTGTAGCTCGAGACTCTCAAGTAGGCTGGATGCAATTTGTACACTCAATAGCTCAAGTTATTTCATGAACTAGAGGAATCAAATTTTTTTCGCCAGACGAATGGTCTGCTACTCATCCGAGACTCTACCCAATCAATTCTTACCAAATTTTGACCATAGGGTCCGTCATCTGAATTATTAGGAAGTGAGAGCAAAAAAAAAGTCAGCCATATTAAAATCATGAAGCGCTTCTAAATTCTTCCCAAAATACACTCATGACCTCGAGAAAGATAAATTGCACCACATGTCCAATCTGGTGTTGAGTTTCCGGCGTGGCGCACTTCAGCTTTCCCTTATAATAAATATTAATTAACGCTGTTCCCAACAAGCGCTCGAGCTGGATCGGGATCATATGATTTCATACGATTGCCCGGTTAGCTCAATCGGTAGAGCGTGAGACTCTTATGAGCACACGTTCTGATGCAATCTCAAGGTTGCGGGTTCGACCCCCGCATCGGGCTCTTCCTATATATACATACCCGAGACATCAAGAGCGCATTTCTTTTTTTGCATTTGCATACACTGCTTTTTTTGTTCGTTTGTTTTAATCTTCTTCTTCCAAAAGCCTCTCTTCTTTATGTATGAGTGAGGGGGTTGTTCCTCTCGTGAGCTCCTTTTGTGCAGTAGTAACAGAGCGCGAATGACTTTATGTTCAAAGGAACACTACCTAGACTATATACCTAGTACTCAACTCTCGCCTATATCGGCACAGTATCTCTCAAGTATCACCCTCGAAACGAACCGTGACGAGACTATGCTTTAGATAGGAGTTTTCAGAACAAGCTCGTGACTCTTCTTTTTTCGTCTGCGCATATCGCGCACATAAACCAATAACCAACCCATGATCACTCACTCTCAATCCGATCCCCGGCATTCAGAAACACACTCTAAACCACTTCCCTGTCACATCGTGGCCCTTTTAGCTCCCCAGAGCAATATCGGCAAAAGGCACACAAATCTCTTAGTCAGTGCTACCCAAGTATATCTAAATTTTAATCTTGCCGAGAAAGAATGTAACCATTCCCTCTCCCACACCACCCATTTTCGTTCGTTTCTCACGAAGCTTATCAATTTTTCCCAGCTTCAAAAAAGAGCATCATCTGGACAAATGTAATACCCCCCCCCTCCCAATCCGCATTCTGATCCCGAAGCAAGCAAGCAAACAGCTTATTAGCGCCCGGCGGCTCTTCAATCTCTCCGCCATCCTTATTTCATTGCTGTTTTTAAAAATCATCTGCGACTCCCCTTGGTGCAAATTAGACACCCCTCCTTCTCTTTTTTTGGGCTCGACTCGGCATTTCCTTGCCGTGGGCTCACACCAGCTTTGGCCTAATGCGGATGGTATCAAATAATCCCAAAATGGGGGGTGACGCGGCCTCTCTTGGAGATAATGAGCATAGTCCACATATTACACTTCCGCGCAAAAGTAGCACCAAGTTTCGTTCGTTTCGGTAGTAAGGGATTGCTCCAATTACTTTCTCTTTGTTTGAGTACGTACAGTGTGTAGTTGATCTGCGACCACTTATGGGGTTTGGAAATGACACCAAACGTTAATTCCACAACTTCTACGGCTCTGTTAGTGTACAACAAGGCGAAAAAAGTAATCCGAATGCGCCGAAATAATTAAAAGACAATCAAGTTGATAATATTGAGGCTGTCTTGCTTTAAAAATACTATGACTCCTTTCTTACGAAGTTCTAAAATGTAGTTTTTGGTAGCAATCATTGTGGTACCTACTCGTAGACTTTTGTCCAGCGCACTCAAGACCGTAGTAGCTGTTTACAATTTCAGCCATAAAAGGTAACAGGAAAACCATACAACAAGGTTAGTTACGGAATAGGGGAATCAGCTTTTTAGTTCATTGTTATCGGGAACCAGGAAAAAAAGCGTGGGGAGCGCATGCTGCTCGTGGCCGAATGACGGATTACGACATCTGTCGCACCTCTGATATCATACTGTATGACTTCAAATTCCACATCTTTCGTTCGGGACAACCTATTCTTAGCAGGTCACTACATACTGTCAAGGTTGAATAGCAACCAACTGCTAGGTACTCTGCGTTTTGGTGAAATCGGCGTTATCTGCGATTCTCGTTCATACAAGCAAGCAAACACTTAGTTTAGAATTGACAAGTTGTACTTATACTTCACGACACAGACGCTCAATTAACTTAAAGCAAACTTAGAAGAGAATGAAATTTCACCATTCAACTAGACTACTTATAAAAATAAGTATAATAAAAAAAGACCAAATCATGTTCAGTCGTTCAAGTCTTTCCTTTTCGCCAAAAAGCCAGAGGTTCCACCGGCTTGTTTCCCAGTTCCGAACCAAACCAAGCCAACCCAGAGATCCACACAAAGGAAATACGCTCCTATCTCAATTGGAGCGAGTGATATAAGCTTGAAAGCCCAAGAAGTCATTCAGCCAGCTCCTCCAGACGCCAGAACAATGCATCCGATATAAAACACACAAAAAATTCATGACTTGTATAGCCTCCCAAAGCCCTAGACAGTTCTAAGTAGAAATAAGAGTCATAAAGAAAGTATGGGAATAGACCAGCTCCGCGCTACTCAGATACAGAACTTGCGATCAAGCATCCTTAGGGCACGAGTATCTTCACTTGCGCCTCCCTTTTCCGCAAGAGCAACGTTTGATGTCCTTGGGCTGCTGTGCGCGCTGCCATTTGCGCCAGTCTCTGAGTTTGAAGAGGTCGTCGGGTGCAAAAGTACAGAGAGGCTAGCCTTGTTGCTGTTCGTGCTGTGGACCTCCAGGTGAGAGCTTTGCGGCGGGCTCGAGCTCAGTGTCCGCGTAGGAGGGGTGTGCAGTCCGCTGTGGGCTGGAGCAAGAGGGCCGTTGGCAATAGCACCCAGAGCTGGAAGGGGTCCTTGGGGCTTCTTGTCGGACATGTTTCGTGAGTCTCCAATAGCAGCTTGCGCGGCAGCCTGCAAGGTCTGTTGGTGAGGAGAATCGTGAATACGGGGCGGCGTCGGTCCCTGTGAATACTGCTGGCTAGGGTACGGAGGTAGTGGAGCAGCAGGCCTTGGGGCGTTTTGCAGAGGCGGCAGGGCAGGGCGCTCGTAAGACGGAGGGCGATCGTAAGGAGCCGGGGCATGCTGGTAGTGATGTGACGGCGGTGGTGCCGCTTGTGCCGGAGGTGGAGGCGGCGCATACGCATGGTGTGGCGGAGGAGGTCCTTGGGGATGGTATGGAGCCGGGAGATGGTGGCCGGGGGGAGGATGAGAGTAAGGGGCCGGAGCGTAATGGGCATATGGAGGTGTCGCAACTGGCGATGGAGGCCACGCATATCCTGGCTGCGCGTAATGAGTTGCGTATGGCTGGTGAGCCGGGTGAGGAGGGTGATGCTGAGGAGCAATCATGTAGGGAGGCTGCTGCATCGGCGCCCTGGTGAGTGCCGGTGTTTGGTTCGTCTCGCCCATGCTTGACTCGGGATACATGCCCTTGACAGGAACAATTGCTCGCAGGTTGGGGTCGGTGGTTGGCTGAGGGAGCTCGGGCTGTCCGGGCTGGGGTCGAGAGTAGTAGGAGATGAGGTGGAGATGCTGGCCGGTCGAAGTTGTTATGCTGAACGACTGCTTCATGAGACCATCTGCCTTGTATCGGTACCCCTCTGGTTCGCCATCGTCGTGATCCTCGTCACTGCCGCGGCCGGATTCAGGAGTCTTGCCGTTCCCTCGTCTGCTTCCACCAAAGCCACCGCCTCGCTTGCCCTCCATTTCGCGGTAGGTCAAGAAGCTGCCTGATACTCTGCTGGCACTCCATGACTTTCCATCGGTCCATCGCCTCATGCCTGCTTCCCGCTCATCCCATACGAAAACTGAACCGGATCGGATGGATTGTCTTTCCTTTTCTGATAGTCGACGCTGAACTCGAGGTAGAAGGCCTAGCCGACAAGCTTCGAACAGCTTGATGGCATCCGCCGGAGTCCGTACGTATCCATGGTACGTCTCCATCTTCTCCGAAGCCATTGGTTCGGATTTGTACATGTGTAAACGTCCGATGAGGCGGACTAGCTTTATCCCAGATAAGAGAGTTGTATGAGGGCCGAATCACTCAGACACGGTGGCCTGAAGCGATCTCTCGTCAGCCCGGGAAATCAAGACTTTGATATCAAGAGTTGATATCTGCTGCAGAATACAACAGCAAATTGTCGCCAGAAGTGTCGTAGTTGACTGTGTGTTTCAAGTATGTGCTTCAAATACCACTACGGGATACGGGTTAGTTGATTACGCAAGAAGGTTTGCAGTTGAAAATATAAGCGCAAGCAAGACGGTGCTTTTCAGATGGAAGGGAGGGATGAGACGGTTGACGCCAAGCTGCCATGCATCAATCTGAGAGGGCTCATCTGCATCATATGTACCCTTTTGACTCAGGACGAGCTGGCAGGCCCGCGAGACAAAAGTAACACATTGCGTGTGAAGCAGCGGAATGCCTGAAAACGCTCAACCTTTTTTCGAATCCAATCGAGCTGCCCGTTGGAATACAGTCGCAAATCGACCTCACTCGTCTGATTTGGTGGCGATGCCGCTCGGCGATTTGCAGGACGGAGCACTTGCAACGACCAAAGGATGCATGCGTTTGCGGTTCCATCAAGGCCGAAACTGATGGACAGCTTCCGACATGTGCTGGAGGGTGTTTGTGCGGCCTGAAGCGCATTCCCACAAGGCAGCTTCCCGGGACGCATGCCGAGCTCTGGCGCCCCTCCTCTTATTTTCTGTCTCTGCCTCTTTTTTTACTTTTTTTTTATTGCTCCCGTCTCTCTTTTTCCCTTCTCACACACAGAGCTGTTCTAAGGCAGGAGAATGGTTGAGGCGGGAAAACACCACAGCACAAAGGGAGCACAGTAACGCCTCAGCATGGGAACACTAGATCCATGCAGGCAGCCTCGGGAAACAAAATCACCAGTGCCATGGAGGCACGCGGATATCGTCGCAAAGGAGGGCAAGAAAAGGCAGGAGATGGAAGGACAAGGGAAAACGGCTTACCTATGGGCGGTGGATATGTATGTACCAGAAGGATAAATAATGTACTCGTAGCCAAGAAAATCGGAAAAAGGCAGCAAGGGGAAGAAGGGAGAAAAAGAGGCCGGGCTGCCAGATTTATGAGATTGCCAGTAATCCGAACGGCCGTCGTAGCGGAATCGCAAAAAGAAGAACGAATCTGCACACGGAACAAGGTTAAAACTAACACATATAAGCCACAAAGGTAAAAGGAAGAGGACAAGAAAAGATGGAGGAGGAGAGGGAGAATTAAGGTTGGGCAAGCCAAGTGAACAGGGTGTGGTCATGGATGGATAAATCGGCTCGTTTGACGCAGGGACGTGTGGGGTTTGGCAGCAGGGGGGAGGGGTGCGGTTAGCGGTTCGGTCTCAGGTGGAAATGCGCTGAATTTTGGTGAGATTCGGCCGTTTTTAGTGGTGGCTTTTAGCGATGCCCTCCGTAGAGTTATAGCGATTGATGGGTTGAGACTTTTTGGCCACCCAAACGACGGGGCTGAACCGTGCCGATTGATAGAAACCCGTTTGACAGCGCCAGGTGGAAGAAGAGATGAAGAAAAGAAGATGCCAAGAGATAAACATAAACGCAAAAAGGTAGAGTAAAAAGTTGACAGCAAAGCAAAATAAAAAGCAAAGCCCCAACCGACAAAAAACACACAAGCCGCCTACGTACCCCCTCTGTCAAAATGCCAAATCAAATCAAATTCAACCGCCAATGATTCGGGATCCCATACGGAACCTCAGTTGCCGTGTTAGCCTCCAGCCTGCGTGCCGAAGCGCCGTTCTGCCTGTTTCGCTCAAAGCTGTGGCGGCGAGGGTCCGACTTCCGCTATCCAGACCTCTCGCCTGAATGAATCCGCCGGCTCATCTAAAGGCCTCGTCCCCGTTTCACAAGGTTTGAGGGCGAGTTGTACCAAGAAAACAGAAAAGGCCACGCGTTGCGATTCTGTAAACGAAAGATAAGGGGGGTTTCCTTTCTTTCTACAGGACATGCAGCGGTGGAAAAGTCGGATCAAGCGAGATGGAAACAAACCACCGTCTAATACCGTACTCTCCACTGTAACTGCACAAGGAACAGGGCAAGGATTTTTAGAAAAGAGAGATGGCATCTCATCTCATATCGTGTCATTCAAGTCACCCACTTGCAGGCGGATGTCGAAACGGCACCGTAGCCCGTCATGCACAGCCTGGTCATTCGCTAGCCCTGCCATGGAAAAGACGGCATGCCAAAGGAACAAAGGACCAGCGACTAATAGCTCAAGTGGAAGAATAGCCAAGAAGAACCAACACAAAATAAAAAAAAAAAAAAGTCCGTGTGGGGTGGACGGAATCGGCGTGGGCGGCCGGGAATAATGCACGGGGTTCAATCGGCCAAGCCAAGAAACCAACCATGGGAAATCCCAACCCTAAAAGGGCACCACAATTTATTTTGCCTGCCTTGCTTGCTTCTGCGCAAAAAGTCCGGTCGTCGCGGTGCCGGGTTTCCCAGAGATGATGACTCGTGTCGTCTTTCTTTGCCCCCCGGTTTCGTTGGAGAGTTGCCAGAGGCGACTTTTTACTAGTATATCTCTCGACAACGCTTCGGTGTCAATTTCTACCGCCGGGGAGAATAAGAGAAACTTCAGCTATTAAACTTAAGATGAGTAAGACGCCAGAATTGTAGCCTCTTTTTTCTGGGTACCATCCAGCTAAAGATAGAACAGCCAAGAACCAGTACGAGTACGAGTCAAAAAGACGGCTACAGATACCTTCTTTTGCATTAGTAGTCTCATCCCATTTCACTTACCCAGCACTAAACAGCAAAAAATGGTGCAAAGTCACTCACAATCGCTCATGACAAAACACGGCGAAAGGGGAGCCCACGAGAAGCCCCGCGCCGCTCCGGGACTGGCTGGTATAATAAGGTCATAGAATTCCTCCTAAGCTTATTTTCAATACTCGCTGACGAAAAGGCTTAGCATGCCACCACTGGCTGCATAGCGTCAATTCTCGACATGGGGGGCCCTGTCGATTCTACACCTTTAAACCGAAAATCGTTGTCGCTGCACCCACGCCCCCCCTTTTTTCCTTGCTGTGCTGTGCCGTTTTGCCCGCTGATCCGCGCGCCTTTTGTTCGCTACTGTTGGGGCTTGCTGTAATCAACCTGATCTCTCTTGTCTCGTCTTCTTGGCCAGTTGATCCCCTAAAGACGAGATTCATGTACTCGTATCTTGCACCCCCTTCCTTGCAGCAACCCCCCTTAAAACCAACGAACCGCCGAGGGGAGCCCATATTCTGGGTAAGTCGGCACGGGGGTTGTCATGGCCCACGGTTACGTGTTGCGAGGCTTTGACGTTGGTGACCATTCGTTCAGTTGGCTGTCCGAACGGAATAGTAATAATAACAACATCAAATGCCCGTATTCGTCATCGATGGCATTGATGTTATTACACGGACATAGCCTTGAAGGATAGGATATGCTGATGTCTGTTTCAGGTTCATTGCAACGACTAGATCCTCCTCCCCCATAAAGCTTCAAGCGATAGTACGAGTACACGTACCTATATATGAGGTACCTCTGTACATGCCACTGTAAAAGAGCAGCAATGCCTGCACATGGCCAACAAGCATACATAACAAGCATCGGTGTTCCTCTCGGCGATGCTACTGCAAACTATATCAACGGCTGCTATTGGCAGGTACTTGCGCGGATGTAGCGGCTATCTGGCCTCATTCTTCACCAAGCGCTAAAAGTCGCGTCTCCAATCTTCACCCAGCCTGAGTTGCCGTGGCTGCCGTGAGGGGGCTTGCGCAGAAGCTTGATTTGCCCTTGGGATTTGTCGCTTTACACACGGATGTTCATCCTATTTCCCATCCTATTTTGGTGCTATTTTATCCTTCATCCTAGTTTCGCTTGGACGCCCCCCCGCTGATGGGGCTTTTTCCATTTTTTCCATTCCTGATCCCGAGCATTTCTTTCTCTAGCCGGGCCGGAGCCTGAGACGCCGAACTTCCGACAAATGCAGACGTATTCACACCCCCTTTGCGCTGAAAGAAAAGCTTGGTCATGCCGTTTTATCCAAATACGGGGTGCAATGACGAAGCTGGCGTTCGTATACGCATATACGGAGCATATAGGAGAGGGAAATCAAGGGAAATCAGAGAGAGAGAGGTCGTTTTTGGTGATAAGACGGCGCAGAAGGGGACGCGGACGCCTCGCCGGGTTTAATTTTAGCAGTCACTGGTGAGAGCCGGTCCTCATGATTCACCGCCACACCTAAGACGGCATCATGAGTTTGTCTCGATGCCGAGTTGAATTCCTCCGAAGCGTCAGCTGTGGTTGTGCAGCAAAAGAGCAAAAAGCCAGAATTCGCCTTATCAGAGCAATCGGCGGCACAAATTAGGCCATGCAGATTAGGCCTTACTAGGCACAGATTAAGGTGGCCGCGTGCTAACAACGTGAAGCTAATAGATTCAACTTGTCAGCCGTACAAGGAAGGAGGACCGCCAAGCGGCATCTCGGCTCCCAGGAACTACAGCACCTGTCCTTGTAGTGCGGCTCCCCACGATATCAATTATCCCGCAGAGCAAGATTGGCTATGCGTATTGCCTCGAAACGGACAAGATGCCAGCCTGGGTTCCCTTACCTGGAGCTGCGCAGCCAACCCGTTGTAGCAGTTGCATCCGAGCCACCGGCGGGTGCCTTGTCGCATGTAACGGTCGCCGTCCAGGTACTAAGTCTTGTGGCCTATTACTCGGATGAAGCAGCTGCTGGCATTCGGGACTCATTTGCCGTGCGGGCTGTTTCGACATGCCGTGTGGTGCCGATATCCAGAAAGGCACGGGCCACACTTGTTTTGTCCTGCTGCCTCTCACCTCTGCCTCCTCCCACTGCGGTTGGCTTTTGCCAGTAAGAGTACATGTAAGAATCCAGCAGCAGTCAATGGCTGTATGGGGTAATGGCGCGGAGCAAAGACTCGTACATACGAAGCACAGGAATTGATACACGCAGCAGAGCGCGCAACACTGTGGGCGATGCGTCGCGCCGATCCCGCGAGGTTAACAGGTAAGCATGTTTGCACTAGACCGGAGGAGGGAATCCGTTGTCGCACAAGTCATGCACACGGGATTCCCATCTGAGATCTTGAGAGGTTGTTTCGCCCAAGCAGCAGGCTTTGCCTAGAGAGGAGGCATCCCAAACATGCTTATCCATGCCGTTGGGTTGGTTCTTGTTCTGTATACGAGCCCAGGACAGGACAGGACAGGACACACAAGCACAGACCCCAAAAGGGGAAAAGCAGTTAATTGTCCAGCAGGACGGAGTAAAATAGGGTAAAAATACCAGCGAATGACGTGACCACAGATACGCCGTACAGAGTCGTCAGCGAGGCGCGAGCTTCGGTTGAGTCGGCCAGCCTTGCCCTGGGGCGGATGCGCACACGCCCCTCCACGGCCGCAACGGGCCTAGAAGGATACCGAGGGTTTGTACACACGAGGGAAAGAAGCAGCCACAGTGCCTTCTCGCAGCCCCGTTATGACGTCGCCATCAGCATGCCGAGCCGGCTCCGGCGGCGTCGAAAAGGCTTGGGAGGGTTGCTGAGACATGCTTCCGGGTCTTGGCTTGTGAACGCTGCAGGGCTTAGTATGAGACAGGAAGAGAGCACTGAAGAAAAGTTGAAAAGTTGGAATACAAGACTAGTAGTTGACAAGTGCAGTACAGAAAGACGACAAGGTATAGTAGTATTGTAGGCTAATTTGACAAACAGCATGAACGAGTTAATAGTTGCAATCAATTAATTAGTATTGATCTTCCAGGATCAGCGCGAGCACAGTGCGATTTCTGATTCGACCCGCGCTGATAAGCTGCTATTGCTAGTCTAGACTCTTGATCGGCCTGGCTGTCCGGGTAATCGGCTTCCAACATCGCTTCCATCCCACAGTCTGGTTTCAGAAACGGAACTGGGCCTGCTTCACTGGGCAAGGGCGAGACAGATTGACCTTCCCAATCTCTTGTCGTCGCCGAGAGATTGCACGACGTCTTTCCCTTTTGCATTTGATGCCGCTTAGAGTCCAGTTCGAATATGGCGATGCGAGATGCGCTGGTGGTGAGCAGAAAACGCCAAGCGAAGATGTCGATCCAGCGTAACCCCCGGCCTAGGATACCACTCTGTAAGATGGGATGGATTCATATTGCACGAGTACAGCATCAACCTTGTACTACCTAGTACCTACTAAGGTAGGCAATTACATCGTTCAATAGTACGGAGTACAGTATGTGGTAATTGCCTGCTGCTCCTAGGGGACCTGACACATATTACGTGGCATGTTCCTGAAAATGGACATGCTTGTTGAAGCAAGACGACTTGGAATATCCAATACTCGAGTGTTGGCACTTGTAGGTACCAAGGGGCAAGCACGGGTACACACATACGCTCAGACATACCACTGTACAAGACTCCGTCGAGGTACCTTCTCAGCCAAGTATCGTCAACAACACGTCCCATGACGAAATCATCTCCAAATCTTCATCATCTGCCATCAAAGAAAATTTTAGTTAAAAGCACCTACAGCACCTTCAGCGGCCGTTGCATCGAAAACGGCCACAAGAGAGCGAGCAAACCCAGCAGGAGGGCCGGGAAGGTCACCAACTTCACCCCTTCCCACAGGCTACACTGGACATGGCCCGAAACATGAGCGACCATTGGACAGGGTTGCAGGGATTTGTGGAGGCGCTACGGCAAAGTCGGCCGGGGAAAAAAGTCTCTTTCTTCTTTCTCGTTGTGCGCGCGGCCCACACCAAGAGCCAAGCTCGCGCGTTTAAGCATGAATTTAAGCGTTGTCAGCCACTATGCTTGGCGCGGCAGCTATCGTCCAATGTTGCTTTGGGGGGGCGTGTTTGTATGATTTGGCATCTGTGAGTACAGTAGAGTCTGCTCATGAGCGGCGACGGAGGACTTATACCGTGCTATTGTCAGTTCATCTCGCAGCACGCGCTTTCAGCTCAAATTCCAGCCAGCCAGCAACCGCAGGTCTCAATGGGCCACAGCTTCCTCCTACTCATCAGTTTTTTTTTTTTCCTCTTTCCTGGTGGAAACGGTGGCTTGCTGCGTGTGGAGCCGCTGGAGCACTTGGCGCAAATCTAAGATGCCGTGCTTGCCGACTTGGCTCCCAGGGAGGGGGTGGAGTCTCGCTCGAGTTTGTTCTACTGGCACTGGCAAGGGCGTCTCGTGGCATTGACCAGTGCTAATGCTCATGTGCTGTAAAGGCCGCTGGTCCTGAGCTTGGCGGTCGATGTTTCTAATCATGGGCTAGGCCAGTGCGGATTCCGGAGTACATTGCAGCGTTTCATTTCCGCCCGTCGTTTTTGACGCTTCTCGACGTACGAGTACAGTACGAGTACTAAGGTATTATTCAGCGGGCGAGTGCACGAGTAATACTCCGTAGCCCGGATTTCGAGACACGCAGGTCAGATCCGATTATCCGACCTGTGCGTCCGTGGGAGAGAACTAATGTATAGACTCGGCGGGCGGGCTCCTCTTTGGCATAAGGTTAAATCATTGGTCTGCTTCAGCGCATGGCTCGTGACTGGTGGCTGGCCCTTACTTATGGTAGCCAAGCTAATTCAATACGTTTTGTATCCAAGTGTTGCTTGGGCACATACTGTATGTAGTAGGTATGTGCGAGAAGGCTAAAAGACGAGCGCGAAGCCCGTTTCTAATCCATGTTGTTACTATGTCGCTAGTAAGCTTGGTTATGTGGATGCCTAGAGGGAAGACGACCGAATGCTACGGGGAACCTGTACAGTAGTTTTCCTTAGTCTTCAGCTGTCCCTTTTCATTTTCAACTAGCCTGCTGTAGCTGTAGAGGTGGAGTGGAAGGATCACCACAAGCATTCATGTCCTCCGTCCTCCGTCTTCGGTGGTCCTTGGCCAAGATGGTCGACCCTTTTTCCTTCAGCTGGATTTGGAAAGTCAAAGGACATTAGTTTGTCTTGATGCACATCTTGGCTCAACAATATGCTTATCCAACCCGGCGGGCATCAACAAGGTGCTGACTGAGTTCTATTACTTCCGTAATGCTGCCCCAGGCTGTTAATATTAGATCTGATTGTCACACTGTAGGGTAAGCAAGAGGCAGCCTGTCTTGATGGCCGGTTTCCTTGTAATACGGGGCTCCCGCTGGTGCAAGCGTATTTTTGGAAACTGTTGGAATAGATGGCCATCGTATTAGGTTATGGCAAGAGAGTTCTTGGGCGTACCGGGGATCAGAGAGAGCAGGGGGAATTTACATGGCTCAGGGAGAGTTCACACTCACACACTCGCTTCCAGAACAGTCCCAAGTATTGACAGAGCCTATCCCGTACTGTACACGCAAAGTAAAAAGCCATCTACGGCATAAAAACATGATGACGAAACACCCAAAGAACCATGGAATACGTGCATCTAGAAAATAACGTAAATTTCCCCATCCCGTTGCGCCGATGTCGTCCTCAGAGACACGCACAAAAGAAGGGTCACACCCAACAAGCCTCGCATTGTTTCGGTGCAAAAATAAACAAATAGCCCAGACACGAGGCAAAAGCTTGGCCCTTTAGCAGCCAAGGTGATTGGTCAAATCCGCCAGCTTTCTTTTTTTTGCTTTGCTCTTGGCCCCTAATGGTTCCCATGCATTAGCGGCCATGGCGTAACCTTACGCTTAATCCTATCGCTGCCAAGAAATGCGTATCTGGGATGACGATTAATTGCCTCCCGTCGGGTTTTCCAGTTTGTCGATGCCCCATGCATACGCCGTTGTCACATGCCGATATGTGATTGTGACTGCTGTTCACGGATGATGATAACTAATTCTGTTTCCCTTGTATTTTCCTTTCTTGGTTCAACGGGATGGGCTTGCGTATTTTTGCTTGTTTCTGGATGCGACCGCCGTCTACATGTACAGGGAACGCTACCGCAGCGGATGGCCCGGAACAAAACCATGCATTATCTTTTTTCTTTCTTCCATCTGCCTTCTCGCTTCCTCCTTTAAGTTTTCCTTTGCTCTAGAGACTGACATGGATATTTACGAGAGCATCTACGGAGTACATATGCACACGCCCCAGCCTTTGGAACCATCGTTGCCATTTGTCACAGAAACCCGGAGACAAAATATCGTCACCATTCGGAGGTTGCTGGCTGTGCGACTTGATTGGAAAACGCCGTTTTCGGTGGCTTGCTGGACCGGCATATCTGCAGGGAGCGAGCGTTCTGGAAGCAAGCCCATGGGACGTGGCTTCGAAAAGCTGAGCTGCAGCCTTCGTAGCGGGTGAAGCTATTGTATTTCTGTCGCTATCGTTATAAAACACCATGGCATGATGAAACAGAGCTAGTACAAGCGTAAAGAAGGTTATTAGCTTATCGACTGAACAGTGCTGTTGAAATTAATCTATGCCTTAGGTTGTGTTAGTCTCCTGTACGAGTACATACATGCAAAGTGCCAGTGAGAAAAGCAGGCCAATGATTTGTCGCCGAGTCATCTCACGTATTGAGTAATTTTTACGCCCTCTCGGAGCAAAACTTGCGGCACATGAAGTGCGTAGTGCGGTTCTGGCGAATTGGTCTTGTGCTGTTGTCTAGACTACAAGGTTCTCGGTTTGGTCGGGGCAAATATCCCCGAAGCTACCTAGTCTCGGGATATCGGCAATAGTGCGAGTTGTTGCGTTGCGTACGTGGATTGCAACAACGTACGGCAGAGTTCTCAATGAAATAGTTCATTTATAGCTCTAATAAGCATACTATTGAGAATAGAGATGAAAGTTGTCTTTGGAGTTATTGATTCCTTTTATCAAAGAGTCGATGTAAATTCACTGCTGGATAGGTAGTTTCGGGCAGACATTCTCCGCTTGCAGTGAACACCGGCTAGAGCCCATTGACAGGGAATATTCCAGAGTTGTTTGTAACAGTACCTATTGTGCGACCAGCAAGCTTCTCAACAGTTAATGAGTACCGTTGTATCTATATGATATATATCTTGTAGAACTGCCGCTGTCAATGCCGACATATACCCCAGATCCGGAGGTCCACAGCTCTTCCCGCTCCCTCGCTGGAGGTAAAAGTACGAGTACTTTCCTCCATCACAAGCAAAGGTGGACGTCGCGTATAATTTTACTACTACTATCACTAATTCGAGAACTAGCATACTATTTCTTTCCCCGGGATACACTTGATAGCATCAATGTTAGCTCCCCGGCAGCTGCAGCAGTACTAGTCAACAGTAGCATCAATAGTCGGATTCGTCACGGCATACGACACCCGGAAGCTGGAGTTAGTCTTCCGCACCCCTATCCCCGGGGAGATAACAAGGAGAATATCTTGGATTTAGCCAATCTAGGCTATGTTGTGCGATACATACACATACCTTGTTTGTCTCTCAAGATAACAACCTATTTGGAAGGTTGTCACTCTTTGGATGATGGCCGCGATGGCGCTGATGCTTCGAAAGTCACCGAACAGGTATTATAGTTCTGCTAACTGGGATATCCAAGAATAGAAAACCCCTTGGCTCATACCAAACACCATCAATATTATAGAGATCATCTTGTCAAAGGCTCCATCCGGCCCGTTCCTTGTTCATTGCTCATACTGACTCACTTACATGCCGTTGATTACATTTACGCAAAAGTAGCGTTAGAAGTGGTACGTATGTAAACTGGGTCGGCGAATGATATGTAAGATGTCATCGGAGGTTTACAAGTTCTCATGCAGTGTGGTATCAATGCAATAGGCGTTTGGTCTTGTCAGGGGCTGCCTATAGTTGATGAGATATGGGCCAGGCTCGAGGTAAGCAATGAGCCTAACACCGAGACTGATCGCCTATCGACCCAGCCCAGCCTAAAGCCTATTTCGTTATTTAAGACCGAGTAATGCCGTCTTAGTAGTCCCTGACCAACATCCTCGTACGAGTGCATGTAATCGTCGCTGACATGCGTCAAAAAACGGATCAAACGGCAAGCTACTACTAACTACATTGTATTCTTCAACATGGCCAGGGCCAATCCCGATCCAAACAATCGCCAGCGGCCGTCCCAGCTGTTTCCGCAAAGGGGAAAAGAAAAGCTCGTTGTATAAAAAGGCTTGTGCCGAGATGTCGCACTACTGGATGGTAGCCTCTGCTGCTAAGGGAATTGATGTTTCATTGGCAGCGGAGACGGCATTCTGAGGTTGCGGCTGCGACGGTGGCATCCGCCTTTACACATTACACATCTTACAGACTCACGACAAAACATGCCTTTTGGCTAACTGACAAAGAAAGTACAGGGCTGTTTAGTGTGCAGGTATACACGTACAGATCCCGTCAAAAGCACGGGCACGCTTTGTGGGCACCCAAATAGACTTATCCATGTCGACGGATGCTCAAACTTGGCTGGATGCTGAGCCCGACACTCCGGGCATTGCTTTTCTTCCCCATTATCTTTCTGCTACCTTTTACTCGCTGGATCCAAAGCACATGTCCCTGGCTGCCTCAATCCAAAGGCTTTACTGCTTTCTTCTTCGTACTGGCACCCCCTCCTTTATTTTGTTCTTTATTTCCCATGCCCACCCCCTCCCACGCCATCTCGGTTCTGACGGCACGACCCTCCAGCTTCCCCTCCATTCCCAAGATTCCATCTTCTCCAGCGGACTAATACTGGTAGTGCGTCTGCTTGCTTGTACCTCGGATTCTCAACCGGATTACTAACCACAAAGACCTGGACAATACCCACAAGGCAAGAGGGGAGAACGAAGAGCCGCATCGCCAACGGCCCTGGAAATGTCCCATGTTTGCTTTCATAATCATCAACAGTGATGATCCGCTCGAGACTCCTCCATACTGGGAATCCTTCCTTCTTCCTTTTCAGCCTGAAAAGAAAAGAAATGAGGCAAAAAAAGTACCAACGACATTCTTTCTCGCCCGCTAGCCCCACGCCATTTGCTGCCATGTGGCCTCGTCAAGATATGGTTGATTATGCTTACAAGTATGCGAACCAGCCCCCCCATGTCAGTCCAACCGTTGAGCTGAGCCAACAAGCCCTTTGGCCGCCTCCTTTTTGCCCTTTTGGAATGCTGCTTTCTGAGGCGCCGTAGCGTGCGCCACGCCTTCGCTAGTACAGTGCGCCAACGCTGGTCTATTGCCTTCACGGACGCTTCTCCGCCCATAAACCAAGCGGGAAAATAGAGGAATTAAGGTCCCAAGGGGGGGTCAGCGGACTTGGACCGACGTCTCTTCAGGCCTGGCTGTTAGTCTAATATCCGAAGCCTGCAGCGCTGTCTTTGTTTAGCACTCCTGGGGTCTTATCAGCACTTGGGGGGAATAAGATGACAAACCACCAACATGAGCTCTTACCCCCTGTCGTGACGTTTTATTTTCGCAGTTGCATAGAAACGGCATTTCCCGTTTTACGAAGTGCTTTATTGCTCGTCATTTCGCTGTGCACTGGGTGTCGGCAGCACTCGCAGCACAAGGAGGCGTCTCGGTTTCTATCTTTGGGCGTAATCGTAATCCGCATGGGGCACCGCCATGCCGCAGTATCCATTGTTGTTAACTTCCTGCTGGTAATATTCGCGATTAGCTGCTGAGCTGATCCGCCTTCTCCACAGCGGCTATTGCGGATGCCGACAACCGCTCGCGGATGTGCTTGTGCGAGGCGCTTCTTTGTGCTCTGCTCGGTAACCCGGCAAGACTGCTAATAAAGATGCGTGTTGCGAAAGGCGGCGAGGCTTCCGTGAGAACCGATTACTCACGTTAGTTAGTTGCTGCAACTGTCATGGTTGATGCGGGCAAAAGCTGGAGCTGAAGTGAGCTGATGAATGTTGTCTAGCTGGCTCGGAATCGGCTGCAGACTCCCAAGGTCGAGAAGCATCCTCGGCTTTGAGCTGATGTGAATCCGTAAAGCTTAGTGTCTGATTGTGTCAATGGCACTCATGTCAAGGCATCTGTTCAACCTGTTTGTAACTTGGTTAAGTTGACAAGGTTGTGAGTGCAACTTCCTCGAGTGAGACTGAAGTAAGGGCAACTGCTAAAGGCCCAAGATCATCACCGTTGACAAGCTCCCGCAATGTAAATGGTGAGATGAATGGCTTCTCGTTAGCCAGTCGCCTCTAGAGATATCGTTTTGCTATGTATACAAGATAGGGGTATTTCTATTCCGTCTTCAAACAGCTGTTTCTCTACAACATTCTACGCAACAACTACCCAACGTGGTCGTTAATATAATACAGCACGTGGCATTGTAAAACTCATACCACTGCTCCCGTCTATCAACCAGAATAGATGGAGCGGAATCCCGCCGAGCCAGAATCTTCGAATCCAAAACAATGCGGCTAGGTGCGCTTCTGCGGGAGCGTCTGTTCCCAAACTGTGCTCGCTCCCTTGGTGAAATCAGAACAAGCACTTGGAACCAGGCAATCTCTGCGGCATACAAGTAATACATGGGCTCAGTGCAAGGGAGAAAAAAACGAGAGAGGAAAGAAGAGACTGGTTCGGCCAACACCCACCGCTAGATCAAAAGCCTCATCGCTTTCCCGCAGAATCGCATCCACTGTCGCAGATGCACAAGTTGCACAAGATCTAATTTCCCCATTTGTGACTGAGAACCACTCGCTGGAATGTACCCAATCGCTGTTGGAGCATCGGCTCTCAAATAGGCGGTGTCGGCCTCCCCGTCTCGCGTGTAAGGTACATATATGTGTGTGTGCGAGCACGCGTATATACATGAAAGGAGTGGTATATATATGTGTGTATATATAGAATCGTCAAAAAGGAGACTAGAACAATGGCACATGCGGCTTCCCGCAAGCCTCCTCGTCTTTAACCTCAAGATTGGGATACGCAGTGTAACCTGATCACGGCGTGGCGTTGCGTCATGCAATCGGTCCCCTGACGCGGATCGCCGTTTGCTGCTGTCGTGCGAGCAAGCTTGCCTGAAATGAAACAGTCCGAGGTAGGCAGGCGTTGACGAACACAACAGGCTCGTTGCTTGCCATCTCCCGAGACGTCGGGGCAATCTCCTGTCTGAGTGACGAAGGCTAATGTGCCGCGAGGTCGAAATGATAGCCGGATTTAGCAATCGCAGCGCTCGAAATGGCGCGGAAATGGCACCACGTCACGCACGTTGGGTACACCAGTGAGATAACTCAGCAGGCGATCAAACCCAAGGCCGAACCCTCCATGGGGGGGACAGCCCCAGCGTCTCAGATCTAGGTACCACCCCATGTCGCTGGATCTGGCTTTCCGCTGTGTCGGGACCTCTAGACCATGAAGGCGCATATTGTCCTCGAGTTGGGCAAGCCGGTGCTCTCTCATGGATCCTCCCGCAAGCTCTCCGAGATTGGGGACTAGGAGATCGAAGCAGTCGACAGTCTGCCCCTGAGGTGGCGGGGACTCGGACTGAAGCATGTAGAAGGCCTTGATCTCCTGCGGGTATTGGGTGACAAAAATGGGCAGAAACGCGTCGGTCTCTTCGTCGTATCCGATTTTTTCAGCAAGATACTTTTCATGTTCCGACTGGAGTCCCGATCCCCATACAGGCTTGTGTTCAAACATGTGGGCTACAGGCTGAAGGATTTCGATGGCCTCCGTGTACGTCACTCGTGGCCATCTCTTCGGCGACGTCAGACCCCTCCATCGCTGCTGCAGCTCCTTGGGATCTACAAGGTCTTCGAATGCCAGGCGTTCTGCCGGGTCTCTGGAGTCAAGCCGATGCTTTTCGAGTTCTTGGGCGGCACTGAGCCGCTTGAGTCCGCTGGCAAGCGACGCCAACATTCTTTGGGCGAGGTCCATAACCTCATCCATGTCTTGCACGAAGCTCATTTCAGCTTCAAGCATATAAAACTCGCTCAGATGCCGAGAGGTATCACTCTGTTCGGCCCGGAACGTCGGTGATAGAGTCCAAACATTTCCGAGTGCTTGAGCTAGAGCCTCCAAATGCAGCTGTGATGAGACAGTGAGATACTTGGGGTCTCTGAAGAATTCGGTCGTTCCACCGCTCTTGACAGTAAATGCTTCGCCGGCACCCTCGCAATCTGATGAGGTGATGATTGGGGGGTGGGTTTGCTGAAATCTTTGTTGAAAAAAGAATTGGCTTAGGAGGGCCATGGCATCCGACCTCAGTCGAAGGAGTGTTGAGTTGATGGGAGTTCGCGGACGGAGATGCGATATTGCGCGCAGGCTCTCTGGCGTCTGATATTTGTTTTGAATGGGATATGTCTTGAGAAACGTCAGACCGATTCCACGAGCCAAGGGGAGCAAAGAGCAGCCTCTTTGAAGAACAGCATAGCCTTCCTTACTTGGGGGTCGGACGAGCCGAGAATTTCCACCTCGCTGACCCGTAGCTCAGCTGTAGTCGGTGCCGGGCCTTGGTCTGCTCCAGCAGATTGAGCAGCAGCCTCTTGCTCATGCATATCACTCGAACTTGGCTGGTCTGCAACCGAGCTACGGGCAAGCTTGCCTCCTTGAGATTCTACGCTGGGCGGTGGTTTAGAGGAAGAGGAGCTACTATGCCATACGCCTGTGAGGCGGACGGCTGCACCAGGGCGAATACTACGACGTGCTGTCAGCTACTGCTCGCCATGATGCCAGGACGAGGGCTGACGTACTCTGCTGCCAGACTCTTATCCACGACGGCCTGCACAGGTCTCATTGATGAGCCGTCTGTGATGTCAACGAAGCGCACGCTAGAGCTTTTGCGAACTGATCTAACCCAGCCGCAAAGCTGCACATCCGAGACAAGGCGTCCAGGCTGCCATTCTTTCAGGTCTGCCACCGTCTTGATGTCCCGAAGACCCTGCCCGTCGTCACCAGGGATGCGCACCGAATAGCTTCGCCGATAGGGAAGACGGCAGGGCCGATATCGTCTGGCAAATAGGCTGAGCGGATGAGACATGATATGATATTCTTCTGATATGATAGCTCAGCGGCTTCAGCAAGGCGGCAGAATTTGGGTGCGTCTCATGACGTGTAGCCCCGGGCTAGGTAGGGAGAAGCAGAAGCACTGCAATGGCCGTACAGACTGTCTTGGGTCTAGATGCCGGTGGTTGTCATTTCCTGTCTCGCTGAGCAGGATTTGAGGTTGCTTTCTTTTTGCTGGCTGAAAGCTGTGAGCAGGGGTTGGGCAGAAAAAGGAAAAACAGTTGTGCCGTTGGTGTGTGGGCTAAAGCGGTGAAGCGGACTGCAGGCGGGCTCTGTGGCACCTGGAGCTCGCGAACTCGTGGAGGTACATAGCACAGATGAAGGATCAGGTACAGGTACATGATATGGTACCAGCGAGCCCGGAGCTGGTACTTTGCGTCCGACAATTCGGTACAAACGAACGATGTCTGCATAACATCTACCAGGTTACCTGGCATTGTTGTGTTGGCTCTCTCTCACAAAGCAACTCAGGCTGAATTTTATATCATCCAGCCACGGCTAGCAACTGATGCTGCCACTAGCAATACCATCATACCTCAAAGGTATAGTGGCACGGCAACGCTAGAGAAAGGGGCCGACGAGCGTCTGTTAGAGCCTGGCAGACACCTATATTGCCCTCCTTGCGGCCACTAGGAGCTGCAGGCATCTTGCATGGTACTGCCTTATCTGGTGGCTAGCAACCCATTGTACCTTAGCACCCTCACTGGCAGGTATCTTTCCTGCCAGAACAGGAGCACGGAGTACCTTAGCCGGTGTGGGACTCGTGTCTCTAGTGCCAAGCAGGTACCGGTACATCTACTTGGACACTTCCATACTCGTCCTGCAGCAGGGCCTCAACTTCTGCTCTCGCATCTTCTCCCCTCTTCATATCCAGCATCGTCATGCAAAGCTTCCACTTGGTGCCTCTCAAAGGCCTTCGGGCCGCCTACAGGCTTGGCGGGCCGCACCCACCTGATCTCCCTTTTCTTTTTTTGTCTTATCCTGTCATCAAATGATGGGCGCCTTCTCTGAATGGGTGCCAGAAGCGCCATGTTCCACTCGCACCCTCCACTTGTCTGGCGACTGCGGTCCTTTTGGCCTTGTTCTCTCTTCGTCAGGTCATGTTCCGCCGAGTCTGGAAGAAGCCATGTCGCGAGATTGCCTCTTGGGACTGTACGCTGCAAGTGGCGTCCCCGGCTAACGGCTGTCCAACCAGCTTGATTTTGATGTCTCAGCTCGAGTCCTTCCTCCTCGCCCGGACTGACACCGTCGTCAACCATCACGTCCATCCCTGGCGAGTGCCATGGGATTGGGCAATCGCTGCGACCTCCATGGCTAGATGGACGGCCTGCCAAGTCACAGCCGCTTTCCGCCTCCACCCTCGAGTCCGCCAGGGCAATCCCAGCACAAAAGAACAAAAAGACCTGCCTGTGCGCCGTACTCCATACAAGCGTGTACCTCTCGTGGGAGTGGCACCCGTACCGCCTCCAGACGAGATCTGCCATCTACCTGTACTCGGATGTACGAGGACTCGTACGGAGTACACCCAGACCCCAAAACCAAAGGCCCTTGAAGCCCCCCTGGCCCATGCCCTGCGCCGACACAGACTAGTTTAGATCCTTGCAAGGTTCAACAGGGCGAGATGAGGTATCACAGATCTTATGCGCATGCGTCCGCAACAATACTCCGGCCTATGCCAAAAGCAACAGTTACGAAGTGCCTCTCGTCATTGCTTCCGCCCGCTGTGCTCTGCTTGCATGTGCTCTTGCCGTGCTGAATCCAATAAGCAGGCCGGCTTCAGCTCCGCTCACCAGGGCCTCCCCTACCCTTCTACCCAGTGTGAAGCCAGAAACTCCGTAATGAACCATGAACGCTGTACATCTTTGTCTGAGAGACCCACGGGGGGGAGGGGACCTCGTACTATGCCTTTCCGGCCCTCTACCTGGGCTCTCGACCTGCCTCTGAGATCTCGCAATACGCGAATCAAAGCTTCTTGACCAGTCCTGGGCACTACCACCCCTCCATGTACAAGCATGTCCCGCCAACTTGGCTGCCGGCGCCCTCGTGGGTCCCGGTATGAATTCCTCTCTTGCCGGCAAGACATCATCTAGCCCCCCTTTGCGGTCTTGGTAGTCTGTCAAGCGATGCTTGACACTCTCTTTGCAACTTAAAGATCACTAGCCTCTTGATTGTTCCTGCTGACCCTGCTTGCTCGCCTGTCGTTGGCTTTTGTTCTAAACATGTGGTTCAGATTCTGGACATATTGGGTCGTACAATTCACTACAATCCCTACATCTCGCTTCACCCTCTCGAAGAGCCTTCGCTTCTGGATGACTGCCCGCCTGATTGGTAACTTGGCTTGAAGAGGAAGAAACAAGGGGAGCGCAAAAAAAAAAAAAAGCATTTATATCAGGCCGAGACAATGATATAAATGCACTTCACCCGCCCTGCTGACTGGCTTACTTTCTCGGGATTCAAAACAACAAGTGTCCCCTCCAGCTTTTATTTAACTCACACATCCTTTCTTTATAATCTGTCGACGTCTCCTTCGCCATATTTTGTTCATCCAACTTCTCTTTTCTATCCAACAAAGAGTCTTCAGCATGGCTCCGACTTCTAGATCCAGCAAAGTAAGGCCGTCGGACGTGGCAGCTGACACCAAGAGGAACTTCATACCTCTTGTCAAGGCCAAATACTCAGAAGTGTTTCCTCCGTATTCTATCCTCTACCGACAACCTACTGTGCAGCTTGATATTCCCCGCCGGAAGACGACTACTCGTCCTCCGGTGTTTCGAGTAGAATATGGCGATCCCGTCATGAGAGCCATCTACTATGCCGCCATGGATAGTGAGTCTAGTGAGGCAGCAGGGGGTCCGAGGATTCGGATTCCCTTCATCTGCGCCGCCAATGAGCGTCGTCCTGGGGGAGACTGGGAAACTGGCTGCTCCGGCTATGAGGAGAGGCTTTGTCGACGAAGCAACCTCTCAGCTACGTTGAGCACTCCATGGCCGACGGTGGGAGAGGTGTCCCACTATCCAATTCCCACTCCCGGGGGCATTCTCTCTGACTCAGTGGTTGTTTGCCGTGGCCCTCACGAGCGGTATGAACAGCTTGATCGCTGGTATGATCTGCCGGTAATCTCTGTCGCCCCAACAAGATGGCCCAAACTCACAGAGAATGGGACCAAATATTCCTTTTCGGCAGAGAGGGACATGATCAGAGAAAAAATCCGTGGCGCCCTTCGGATTTGTCTATACAACAACTACGATCGGGTAGTGATTGGCGATTTTGGCCTCGGCAATGGCTACCGCAACCCACCCAAGGAACTCGCCGAGATTTGGCGGGACATCTTCCTCTTTGATCCCGACCTCCGCGGTCAGTTCTCATATGTCATTTTCGTCTTTGAGGATCCCGCACAGAGCACGACTCGCCTCATCCATGAAGAAATGCGGAAGAAGGACCAAAAGAGCAGTGGCGTGTCAAAGTCAAAGATGCCCCTTGGCTCTGGTGGTAACGGGCCTACCGATATGGACATCTTTGAGGGCGTCTTTGACCCTACAGAGATTGAACATGTTCTTTGCCGACCAGACCCCCGATACGCACTTGATATGATCACTTCTTGACATTTCTTCGCCATCTTCTCAAAGATGACGACTACGGACCAGCTACGAGGACGGGGACAGTCTCAGCGACAACGCACATGGGCTTCACTGGCTTTCCAACGCTAAGTGAAGCCCTCCTGCCGCCACCCCCTTTCTCTGTCTGTTCCTCTCCTAGCTTAAAATTCATCATGTGCGGGTCATCAAAAGAGGGGGGAAGGCTGCTTTAGTTTACTATGTATGGGCGGTATTGTTTGTCTTTCTTATTTGTTCGGGCTTTTTGTTGTCTTCTCTTCTTCGAGTGGAGAAGGGCGTCAATGTCTGGGGCTGGGACACCATGGAGGTTGGTTCATTATGGCTTGGATGGACGGGCTAAACTATTACGGATATCACATATTGGGACGAGGTCTTTTTTTTTTTCCCCGGGTTGTTTCCTGTCTCTTTTTTTCGCCTTCCCGTGCTGCATAGAGTCATCTCGCGTGTACGATTGGTTGCTGCTAGTGCAGTTTAGTATTGGCGGGCTGTGTGAAAGCACCCTGGGAGGTTTTTTCTTTTTGTCTTTCCTTTTTTTTTCCAGCTGCTGTTGAGGTGCGGTGTGAAACCCGGAGAGGCGGCTCTCATATTTTGTTCCCCCCAAGAATCTAAGATGCAATTGGATTAAATCACTCACTAGGCATCGAAATTTGGTGACAGAAGACTGACAGCTGACATCAGACCCCCCTCGCTGGGAATGAGCTGGCTGAGACAATGAAATGGCACTACGGCGAAAAGGGCGATTGAGGTGTCAACCAACTTTTGGGGGCCGGCGTCTACATTTACTACCACACATAGATGACATGACTTTTTTCTTTCTTCCCCTTCTGCATGAGTTGCCTGCCTTCAATGGCCGCCAGTAAGATCTCAGAATTCTCATATAAATACGAACTCAGAACCCCCGACGCAGCAGTTTACAAAAGTACATGTATGCGGGCATCATCCCCAGACACGGGCTATTATTGAACTGCAAAGTTGAGTGAGACTGTCGCAATGGGCCAAAAAACAGTCGGGACATGTCCACTAGGCGTTCCGGAGACCCGCGACAGGCTAACGGGTTTGCTCGAAATTCTTATTATTAGAGGCCACCCCTCACCCCGGGAGTTCCTTGCATGCGTCAGACGGCTGAGGAGTTGAAACCGGTGAAGCTGGATGGGTGAGGCGCTAAAATATGGTCTCTGTGATTCGCGGCTAACACGATCTACAGATAGTTCATTGCCGGAGACGCTATACCCAGGCCTTGATGACCGTTTGTTGACTCAGAATGCCGCTGGGTGCTGCAGGAGCATTGAGACACAAGGATCATTACCCTCTGTCAAAGGATAGCCTGATGAAAAGCCTCTGGGGGGGCGTGGAAGGGCGTGATTTGCTCAGCGGACGATGTACAGTATGGAGTCGCCCAACCCTTCCCTTCCCCATACGGAGGAGCCACATGCTCATCGCCGACCTCGTTTCTCAATTCTCACCAATCTCACGAGTCGATTGGCCCTCTCAGAATCAATAGCCATGGGTCACTAGTCATGGAAAGCGGTCCCTCTTCCCCAAATTGCTGCCACTCAGCCGCAATTTTTTGCCACCTCCCCCCAAAAAAGCAAATCAAGCAGCAGCATCTGAATCTCCCCTACCCCGCCAGAAGGCTCTTGGGAAGCTCTGCTTTCTGAAAACCATGTTGCCGGAGCAGGGATTGCGGAACTCGCCCCTTGCCGGATCTTTGGTGCCTGCTCTGTGCTCTGTGGCATCCATGCCATGATGCTTGAAGTGTCAAAAGCTGCGGCCGTTGGACATGGGATACGGTGCTATACTCGGCCTGTACAAGTACAGGTAGCCTGATGAATGCTCTTCTAGTCTCAACCCTGCGGCCGCATCAAAGCCTGTCCTATTCTTGTCTACGTCGTTTGCGAAGGCGTACAAGTATCGTTACCTGTACGAGAGATGCCTGCCTGGACAACGTGTGCCTGGTGCGGCTAAGTACGGAACTGGGCTCCGGATTTATCTCGAGATGCCAAGGGTTGGGCATCTCTCTTTCTCGGCCATTCATCTTGGCAACATGGGCAATTGAACTATTGCTCTGAGTATTCTGTAGACTGTTGGGAGCATTTACATTCGCATTCGCCGCTCTCTTTTCCCTCTGTCTCTCTGTTTCGTGCAAGAGGACAAAAGACTTGGCAACGCAACCTGCAATCACATAACACGCTTGCGTGGCTTACAGATTAGCTTCGCAGACGTACCGATCTCGACACGCTTGAGCAAGACTCGTAACCAAACTTAGCCGGGAAGCTCAACGGCGGATTACACGTTAGTACACATGGCGCGCATGCATGTATGTACACATCGTCAAGGCCCATATATACACCCCCTTTTTTTCGGTACTTTCTTGGAAGTTACAGGCAAAAGGCAAGAAAAAGGAGGTATACCATGTACAAGCATGATTCTCGATCAAATGACAAAGCAAAGGTGACATGTCGCCTGGATCACACCCATCAGTAACACCCTCGATAGGCTCAATCCGTCGCCCGTTCCTGGGTCTTTGACAGGCGAGTTTTGCCGGGGTCAGCGAGAAGGCATCTGGCATCACCGACACCATCAACTTTTTACTGCTACTTCATGCAGAAGTAATACTACATGCTACATGTACATGCTGGCCTGTCATCCGCTTCCTTGGAGATGCACGATCGCTTGCCATACGAGAAGTGGGAAAAGTGGGATGGGAAAAACAGGATTCTGATCATCGTTCTCCTTCCTCCCCCCCTCCCCAGAACGGGCCTAGGTTACCTAAATCGGCACCCTAGGCACACGAGGCTGTGGGCAAAGGGGAATCTTTCTGCGATCGGTGCCCCATGCGTGCTATGTACTGGGTGGGAGAGGGCGTCGTTTTGCCTTTCTACGAGTGCGAGATCTCTCTCTCTGTGGTACTCTATATTGCAGAGTTGTGTGTGGAAGATATGGCATTCTCGGCGTTGTTTTTGGCGGCGGAGACCAAGAAAATGATGGGGACCGGGGGGGAAGCCGATGCTGCATATGCTAGGAGGATTTGGAAACTCGATGGAAACCGGGCTTCGGGCCATTAGCCTGTGGGCTTAGCCGTGCGTCTTGGGGATTTGTCCGTGTGTGGTGGTTCGACGGATAGTTCGGTTTTGAGACAAGGCCAGGCCAACTAATCAGTCAATGTCTTTTGGCCTTTTGCTCATCTCATCTCATCTCTCCAAGACAGGAGGATTCAGTGTCTCAACCCGACCAACGGAAAAAAACCGCAGCCCGCTAATAGGAAAAAGCAAAAAGTAAAGAAAGATAGAGAAGGATTGAATCGTTTCGTCCCCTGCTTTGCTTTTTAGAGTTCAGCTTGCCATCTCACATTTCATCAACCTGAAACGGACCCGGCGCTCAGGTCTGTGTCTGTTCCCCCTCACCACCACCATCACCAAACACACATACACACATACACACACACACACACAAGAAAGAAGGGCTGAGAATTCCAAATTCAGCCCCGGCAATGGAAGTGTGTACTTGTACGGCCTTTTTTTTTCGTGGTGGATTTCAAGTTGATTAGATGTCACGATTGATGGAGGGGACCCTTGCCGATTTGCTAGTGCGAATGGGGATGCATTGCATGTAACGTTTTTGTTACCGTAGCATCGCCCATCCTTTTGGCATCTTTGATACGATACCGTTGGGGCGGGCGGTTGCAAAATGAGCAGGGTCTTGTAGTTTGTTAGTTTGTAAGTAACGGAGTACAACTTTGAGCAACGGGCAAAGCTCCGAGACCCAACTTACACTGTAAAGACCCGGGTATTTTGCTCCTTTATTTTCTTTGCATTCTCCCTCCGAGTGGTGCACGTAATTAAACATGCTTGCATTTGAATGAAATGATTCTAAGACACGCTATGCATGTTCATTTAAAAAAGACAAACTATCTGCAAAAGAAAAAAAAAGCAATGACGTTATTAATACATACACAACTGTGTTGCAATTCAAACATATGTTTTCTATTTCCATATCATTTTTTGTAATGCTCGATTCGGACATTAAGCAGTGACCCGTTTTGTGCCAGCACTTTTTTGTCGTATCAATGTTACCCAGAAGCGTGCGCCTTACATATAGTGACCTCCCCGTGCTAGCGACCAAACGACGTGCTCAAAGCGAGAAACAGAGGACAAACGCATCGTTTGATGTGACAGCTTGGTTAAAAATCCACAGCCTCAGTAACTACTGCTGTTACCAATAGGACGGCCTCAGTCCCGCAAAGTTGGCCATTACGGCCGTTGCCTCGCCCTCACCTTCTTTCTTTCGTTGTCCGCTCAACTATAGGCAAAGGATTAGCATCTGATAGAAAACAAGTGCAATAAAGAAAAAAATCAGTAGACATACCTCGAGCTGAACTCCCCGGTGAATGTGCACAAGCCAGTCGACGTAGCTCTTCGCCTCATTGTTTCGATCCTCAACCAGCATCCGAGCAAACTCGTATTCAGCTCCGTCAAGTCCCTGGCGCGCCAACTGTATCGTCATGCCCTTTGATCCTCTCATAGACTTTAGGAACTCGATAATGTTGCGGACTTGTGCACTGAGATGAGTTTCCAAAACTGGCAGTGAAGACGTATAGACATCCAAGCTCTTGAGTGTGTCGTGACCCTCGCCAAAGAGGTCAGTTATCAAGTTCGGCGATGTCTGTGAGTGGAACCAGAGCAAGCACTGCTGTCCGTTATCAACCAGATAGACACCACCGGGCTCGACACGCGAGAATGATGTTCGGACCGAGGGAGGCATCTTGAGGTGGCCAGTTTCGGGGTCGGCAAAGCCTTCTTCGGGCTGGAGATTGTGAAGAGCAATCATTCTGGGGTAGAGATACAGGTTGAGCTCCAATGCGCCCATGCTTCGAACCATGCGCATGTCGTGGACTCTCCGATCCGAATTCTCGATACCGCCCTTGAAAGCCCTGCACTTCAAGAGGCCCAGCATGTACATGCAGAATTCCTTGAGCCTTTCGGGCATAACAAGCTGGCTTGGCGGAAATTGGTTAGCCGAGTGTTTCTTGTAATAGGCCATGATGTCAATTGTTCGCTCTGTCAGCCAGTTCCGGACGTCCAGGAGGTTGCTCGACGTGGTTGCGAGCTTGGTGCCGGCCTCCTTTGCCAAGATACCAACAACGGCATCTTGGTCGACAAACTTCAAGCACTGTCGAATAGCCTGCTCCTTGGTGCTGGATTCTTTAGAAGTATCGCTAACGCTAGCAATAACGTTGGAGCATCGCACACGTCGTTGCCCGGAAGCAGCTGTGTAAAGGAGAGCAGTCTGGAAATGGGCATCCAGCTTCGGATCCAGTTTGCCGTCGTAGCTAAATGATACACCGAGAGCCTTGTCCGCATCGATGACGCCGATTTCCAAGTCGGCGCCAAAGGTGTGCTGGATAAAGTTGCCGTGGTATGCGGATACTTGCAGTCCATTAGAGCAGCGCACCTTCATCAATCCCTGGTAGCCCGTTTCTCGGGTAATGGCATGTGTAATCTCCATCGACAACTTGGCACCATCCCGCGGAGCGATGAAGTTGGGGAAGTAAAAGGTCTCGCCACCGGTCGTGGCAGCAACATGTCCTACTGTGGCAATGTCAAGATAGCCGCCAGACGGCGCAGCAAGGAAGAAGTCGACACCAATTCCCGACGAAGCCATCTTTTCGGCCACCTTCTTCCACGCAGGATGCTCCGTCGTGTACATCTTCTTATCCATCTCGCCACCAGGATGGTTACCGTCATCGCGCATGAACAATCTACCAGGACCCCAGGTTGATAAGCTAGAGCCAGAGCACACGATTTTACCTCCAGTGGCCTCAAGCGCGGCTACAGCGGCGTTGAGGGTGGCAAGGAGGGCAGGCTCGGGGTTTTTAATGTCGGAAAACATCTCGGGAAGGCGGGTTAAGAGAGAGGTGATGATAGCCTTTGACTCATAAGGGTCGACGAAGAGTCCTTCGCCGAGAGGGAGGAAGGGGTCTTCCAAGTCTGGCATGATCATCATATGCGCTTGGTCAAGATTCGGCTGGTTTCACTATTAGCAAGCCAATTTAATTCACTAAATCATTCCATTTATCCACTCACGTTGATGTTGTAAAAGTGAATGTCCTTGTCGTATGTGATGAAGCCGACCTTGGCTCCTTCGGGTATCCTTCGCTTTGGCTCACTGTTTTCATCCTTTTCTTCATCATTGCCTCCATACAGGGCCGCAAGAATGCCTTCACAGAACGTCTCCATGAAGCCCTTATTGTATGACTCCTGGGTGACGTCGATGACAAACAACCATCGGAGGCCAACAGGCTCCCTGGTCCAGTACTCCTTGGGAACAACAAACTCAACGGTGCCTCGGTGAAGTTCTGCACGCTGGTCTCTGTCTAGGCGCACTCCCTGGGGACTGATGGCGCAAAAATACTCTGGTGGTGTATCGTTGGGGTATGAGCAAAGGTTGCACACAAACTTGTTGCCGCCAGATCGGAACATCATGAACGGGTTGATGTAAGCTCGGCATCTTCGACAACGTGGCGGGCCAGCTTCTCCAAAGTCAAGAACAGGGATTTCTGCCTCTCCGGCCTGAAGGGGAGCCAAAGGCTGAATGAGCATGCCCAGGGGCAAGCCAGTTGAGTGTAGGCCCTCGGACGTAGTTGGGATGTTGTTCAGTGTGAGTCGGGTATATTTGGGGGAGGCATTGCCTTGGTCGAAAGCAACAAACGATGTTGTCGCAGGTGGAGGAACATGGCGCTCAAAGGTCGGGTATACGTTCTTGTTGAAGTGCTCCTGGATCGCGTCCCTGGCAGCCGGTATGCTTGGCATGTCCTCCGCCGAGACCTGACTGGCACCAGCTGCGCCTATAGGTGTAGCGGCATCGGTGGGGCCAGAGCCAAACCTCGATGCGAATTCGGCTTGCGATATGGGGTTCGCGGGGGTGAATGGAGAGGCGGGCGCTGGGAACTGGCCGGGATTGGCCATCTGAGGCGTGCCCATGGGACTGGCCAGAGGACTTCCAAACTGCCCCAGAGCCGGAATGCCCCGTGGGCTGTTGACATTGAGGAACTGCTCGGCAGGAGTCCCCGGCGGCATGCCATTGAAAGCTTGTGACGAGCCCGTCGGCTCCACGCTATGGTACGCGTGCCTGTCCTTCTTCTTCCTTCTCGCAGCAGCACCCCCCGCATCCGCGCCCAGGTTCATCCCGCCAAACTGCGCCGCCAGGGCACCATCTTGCGATGGCAATGGAGACCCGGGATAGCTTTGGCCCTGTGGCGGTCCGTAACCGGGAGTGGACGGAGGTGGCATGCCCATGGGAGCTTGGTGGCCATATTGAGGAGCGCCATAAGGGCTCTGGGGGGCATACGGCGAAGGAGGGACGGGAGGCTGGAACTGAGGAGCGGCCGGAGCGGATGTCTTGTTGGGATCGTTGGGGTCGAGGGGCTCGCCGTGGCCCAGGGCGTGGTACTGGGTGTAATCCATTGTGTGATGGGTGGAAGGTTTCGAGGAGGATGAATCGACGATGGCAATATCAGACTACAAAGCTGACGGACGATTGAGGGGTCTTTTTGTGTGAGACAAGCGCAGCAAAGGCAAGGCCAACGAGGAGAAAATGAAAAGGTCAACGACTGGTAAACATGCTCAGCACCGCTTCCATGATCCTCGCTCACAAGCCCGGCTCGCAAAGGTCGTGCACGTCGTCGCGGCGAAGCTGCAATTGCTAGAGGAGCTGCCGTGCCTCGGTGGCCTTTTCGCGGTGCTTCGACTTTCTACATTCGTGGCTTCAGAACCTCAGTAGCCGCTTGCCTCTGATTGGCTTAGCTCGGTTTCGAGCTCTCAAAGGCTTATCGAGCGTTTATCGTTATCGTGACAAAGGGAGCCCCGCTTGTACCTTTGTATCTAAGCGGCCTCCATCGGGTTATTGCACGTGCACGGTCACATGGAGGCCAGCATCCAGCCATTCCGTGTAAGTCGAAAGATGGAGACGTAATTATTATAGGAAAAGGCAGGCTGAAGAGCGGAAAGGTTTGCAGTCTCTAGCCGCAGGAGCATGCCGCAGAGAGCGATCAATTTTCATGGAGCTACTAGGCGGCTTTGGAGATGGATGGAGAGGACTCCAATGGCCGATATACAATACATGTGTGTGTACGTATGTTGAGCACCACGCTGAGCCAATCCGCTGGAGGCAGGGTCATATTGCATGATAAGCACATTTTAGGTTCGGCGTTTGGTCCTATGGAACCAACTCATTCGCAACTTAAAGTCTTCAGTGTTCTTCATCTTTTTCACTTTTTTTCTTTGAATATTTACATTTCTTGGTAGGGGAATAATTGAAGCCTACCTGTACTTTGCCAGGCACTCTGGTGATTGGATTGGCGTGCCTTGCTTTGCTCGTGGAGAGTGCTGCAGTCATCAGGCATGACACGACTCGGGGATTTATGAGTTGTCATTCGATCATAGGCACAGCACCAGGCCATTCTCGATGGCTCGCATAAAACGGAAACGACAGGTGTCTCTATCGGATTGAATGCTGGCAATCAACTAATAATTACCTGCTTACTCCTGCATGGTGAATTGTAAAGTGTTGCCAGTACACAGTAGGGTATGTTATTGGTGAGCGCATCCGCGCATTGGGCAAGCATCGTGTAAGACTGTAACAGATCGCATGCAGGAGTCTGCATCGGTGCCTAGGATTCCGATAGATGGAGAGGGAATTGTCTCAAATCGACGAGCTTCAAAAGAGAGTTGTCTGGGTTGGGCACAGCCGGCAAGCTGGTTAGGCTGCGTGTCGATGTTGTTGTGGGAGAGTCCAAGTGCGGGGAGAGGAGCGGTGATGACGGTGTTGCGCGGCCATGGAGATTATCGCAAAGTAAGGCAAAAAAACAGCTATTCGAGCGAGAAAAAAAGAGAAAAGTGCAGAATACACGATGAAATCCCCAAAACAGCAAAATTTAAGCTTGTTATTATCGCTATGCGCCGCTGGGATCTCATATGGACAGCTGGGTGGTCATTGGACCCTGGAACGGATGACATGACATGGTGCAACGGCGAGCCACAAAGAAGCGGCGTAAAACTGTCGCAAAAGGCAGCTTTGAAACCCGGCAGGACGAGAAAAGGTCGATTTCGGATGAGAAATAGTCTACTGCAATTCGGTGAGAGCAAAATGACAAGAAACAGCGGGAGATTTGGCTCCGAAAGTGGCAAAGGTGAGACGATGACAGGACGCTCGGTCGCATGACCATCCGCCACTCCGGCAGCGGGCGGTCTTGGAATCGCGACAGCTCGCCGCAGAGAAGAGATATGATTGCAAAATTGGATGAAATCAATTCACAAATTGTCAAATATTATAATGAGCCCAGAAATTATGTGATTCGAAAAGTGGTTGCCAAGCAGGGCGGCGGGAAAGCGTTGCGAGGCTCATGTCTGGATAGCTTCACGGTTGGGTCGCGAGCGAAAGCGCGATACTGGGCCAAAAAAGTGACTTTGGCTGCGGACAGCAAAACACATAGCAAAACGCACCGGAGCCCAAATAAAAATAGGCTCAGCGAATAGCCCGAGAAACAGGCATTCAGAATCAACCATTCACAGGGTCACGAACGGGGGGTGCTGTCGCGCAATTCACAATGCGACAACGACCATAGGGGAGCGACGACGTCGACCATCTAAAGCGAACCACGTCTCCGGCGACGACCCGCCGACCAGATGGCCTCTTACAACAAACAACGCTACAACCGCATCGGGCGCCGGGGGATTTCTGACGTCAAAAGAGCGCATCAGACAGAAGGGCAAATGGGCAGCTCAAAAAATGACTCACTGACCAGGCAAAAGGAGGGCCAGCTCGAGAAGAACAAAGCGAGCCGGACAGGAATCTGGCATCCAAGGTCGGGGGGAGCGGTCGAGCCTCAGATCAGAGGTCGAGGTACACGGCAGACGAGGTGATGTTGGCGCTGGCCAATCAGAAAATTGGTCACGAGGCAAGGGATTATTTTCGCAGCCGAACTGGCGTCGATTTTTACTTTGGAAGCATAACAAGGGCTGTGGGGCCCGTGGCTCTGGCAGGAGGGCCGGAGAAGGCATGTACCGGTACCTGCAACCGCAAGGTACCGGACACGGCGGGTCGTCATTTGGTGTGATGCTGAGCTGTTGTCCGGGCTGATGTGTGTGGCTGGAGAGGGAATTGGAGGGATGAGGATCGGGGAATTGAGCGCCTCGGTCGAGGTGGTATTAGCTTTAGCGCAAGAAGCTGTTGAGTTGAGGTGGAACAAGCCGCTCAGAAAGGTTACACACACGCACGCACACAGGCATCATGGATCACATCGGGAGGACGGTGATGATGGCGTCGTCTTGATAGCGAATGAGCCAAGTACACCGACGCCAAAAGAGTAAATGAAACCGAATACAAAATAAATAAAAGATCAAAGTAAAAATAAAAATACGATGAAATGAAATGAACATGAAGATGAATACATCAATTAATTAAAAAGTCGATAAGAGAAAAGGTGTAGGGTGGTGCCTTGAGACAGGAGAGAAAATGGGGGAGGAGGAGGAGGAGGGGAGGGAGGGAGAGGCAGACAGCGACAGATAGAGCGAGAGTGTGAGCACAGACATGCAAGAGAGTGCCGACTGTTGAGCCCAGAAAAAAAAGTTGTGGCGTTCGCCCTCGGTGCAGGATCGCTTCCCGGCCGGGGAGAGAGGGGCTTGTACCGGTACAAGCGCTAGAAGTCGTTCAATCGTTGATGGAAGCAAAAGGTGTGGTGGTCTGGCCACTGTAGCACTACCACTAGTGGGGGCGCCTAGCGGGTGCGGCACACATGGGAGAGCAAGATGTACATGATCCAGCCAGCCCATGGAGGGCCAACACAGCACTGACCACTCCAGTCCAGGGGACCTCTGCTGGAGCTCCCAGCACCTAGCTCCAGGACCTACTGATTGCGGCGCTGCCCCCGCCCCGTATATAAACAAGCCCCATCGCCCTCCCACGCGCCCGACGTCTCGCCTGTGCCCTCTCTCTCTCGATCTTCATCGCTCAACAATCAATTACAATTCTCCAGTCGCGTCAGACGCCCGCTTATCCAGAACTCTCTCTCTCTCAAATCACAGTCGAACACGTTCTTCGCCCATCCACAGCCATGCCTCCCAAGAAGACCGAAGGTGCTGCCCCCAAGGCCAAGTCTGGCGCTGCCCACGCCAGCTACCAGGTTAGTTTCACCGTCCGTCGGCCGCATGCCGGCATCTGGCGACGATTTTTCACTTGTGCGGTGTCTTGATTGGAAGCTAATGCGAGGCCGAATGCAGGACATGATTACGGATGCCATTCTCAATGTATGTTGGCAGCCCTCTGTGGCACCAGCGCATCTGTTTGCGCTTTATTTCCCCGTCTTGCCCCCTCCCTTCACCTCCCCTTATCACTGCTGTCCTTCTCCCCCCTCCCTCTCGTAGTTGCTACTGCTGCTACCCTCTCTCACTCCATCACACCACTCACTCCACGTCGCGTAATGTCCCGTCCCGTCCATTTCTCTTGTGCGAACCAACACAGGACTGTAAACTGACTTGCTCTCTTTTCGCATCCAACAGCTCAAGGATCGCAATGGCTCTAGGTAAGCACTGGACCCATCAGTCGCCCAAACTCATTGGGCAGCATCCGCTACAAGTAGCTAACAGTGTCCCAACAGCCGTCAGTCTCTGAAGAAGTACGTCAAGGCCAACAACACCTTGAACGTTTCGGACAACATGTTCGATTCTCTCTTCAACAAGGCCCTCAAGGCCGGTGTTGAGAAGGGCATCTTTGCCCAGCCCAAGGGCCCCTCGGGAGGCACCAAGCTGGCCAAGAAGAAGCCCGAGGCCAAGAAGGCTGCCGCTCCCAAGAAGGAGAAGGACGCCACTGCTAAGAAGGCCACTACCACCAAGAAGGCCGCCGCCCCCAAGAAGGCCAAGGAGGGCGCCGAGAAGAAGGAAAAGAAGGAGAAGAAGGAGGGTGCTGCCACCAAGAAGGCTGCTGCTCCCAAGAAGGCCACCGCCACCGCTAAGAAGACCAAGGAGGCTCCCGCCAAGGTATGTCTTTGAATCTCATTCTCATTCTTACTCTCACCCTATTCTAACTCCTCCCCCTTTCAGCCCGAGAAGCCTGAGACCGTTCTGACCAAGACCAAGTCCGGCCGTGTTGCCAAGGCCCAGAAGCCCGCTGCCACCAAGAAGGCCGCACCAAAGAAGGCTGCTGCTCCCAAGAAGGAGAAGGCTGCTGCTGCCGCTCCCGCAGCCGCCGCTGCCACCAAGGCGTAATTGATCCCTTTGGCGTGAGCAAAAGCAGCTTTTCTTTTACTTTTTGTATCCTTGATGAATGTGGCACGGCGTTTTTGGGGTTGCAAATTATTACTACGGGTCGGGCAAGGGAGAGCCTGGGTTGGCTCGGGATTGATTGATTGCTGTTTCCGCGGTGCGCAGGAATGATGTTTGTTTTGATACGCGCACTCTCGGACGCGCTGGGCACGGCATTATCGCACTATATATGTGACTTTCCTGGAATGAGCTCCCCAGTGGGGGGGCGGATCACTATATTTTTTTTTTCTTACATGATTGATCTTGTCCGTCCGTGTGCCGTGTTGTAAGAAAAAAAAAGTTTGCGCGTTTTCAGTTTCTCTGGTGGGCGGATACTGTGGGCAAAACAACATAAGCGTCACGGTGTCTTGGGTGCGTGTTTGGTGTAATAGTACTATGGGAAACATATAGACTTGTACAATTCATATAATTCACCTGCATTGTCTTGGACCGCACATGTGAATTGCGATATGATTGAAGTTTGCAAATCCCCTCAAAGGGAGCGCTGAAATGAGCCCAACCCTCTTGATGGCGCTGTGTTTTTGCTTTGGTACGAAGCTTGGAACAGCTTGCGCCACTAGTACGCGTAGCGAGATATTACGGGGGAAGAGCTTGACAGAGGCGGAGGGGCGCATTGCAGCCCAGTGCTATTCCGGGCCATTGTTTTCTCCACGGGCCGCTGAACCAAATATAGATGCCGCGGTTGCAAGAATCGAAAGGATCGATGAAACGCTGCGAATCTGTCTTACCGTTTTAGTACTGTCGTCAGCTTTGCGGAAAATGGCATGTTCACTAATATGGAGGAGCTCTGGAAGAACGCCCAAAGTTGCTCCAGGGCTGCTTGTGCTTGCAAAGAGGCGCTAAGCCAGTAATCTCGTAGTGGCAGCGCTCAGCCTCGTCTGGTTGGTCACCATGACGTTGACGCAGACCCTTCAAGGTTCCATGTTCGTTTGGCTCAAGGGTTCTGGGGCAGAGAAAGATGGGACGGCAAGTACTTGTACTTGCGTCTGCTGCTGGAAACACAGCATTGGCATTGGGTCTGTACAAGAGCCGTCACCGGCTGGGCATAGGGACCTGGCAGCTTCGGGCTCACTACCCGTCCACCGTATTTACAAAATGCCCTCTGTTACGAAGCGCCAGACAGTACAGCAGGTACGTGTATTAATTATAGATTGGATGCCATGTGCTACCGGGCCAATGCGCAAGGCTCGTAGCACTGAGCATGCCGTGTGCCTGCGGCTCGCTGCCACGTAGACGCAGCACGGAGTGACCCGAGCCAAGGCCCCGTGTGAAGCAGTTATGCTGCTGCCTCAGAGCATCACCGTCAACTCCCGTCCGTCGATAATTTGCCCCTTGCAGCCTTTGCCTTTCCCTAGGTACCTTTTTTTCCTTAGTAAGTACCATTTCTCGGGGTCTCCAATGCCCTTCAATACCGACTTGGGTATGACGCCTGTCCTCCGCAATCCCCGTAGTAGTACTTGGCTCGGGGGTCACCAGACGTTGCCTCAACCGTCAGCGAATCTCGTCAGCGCATCCCGCCATGGCCGGCCGTATCAGGAACACGCGGTACCTGCCGAGAACAGCTGGCTGGCCCGTGCGAGCACCATTAGCACCTGTGCCATGTGCAGGGCTGTGATGAAACGATACTTGCGGACGTGCTACTGCGTGGCTGAGTCGCCAGGTATCTCCTTAACTCGGCATGGGGCACCCCTCATTGAGGCACATGTAGCTGTACCACCACTTGGACGTACCTTCCTGTAGCTCACCCCTTCGCAAGGGACAGCCTAACCGATTCTTCCGAAACGACTCACTTCCATATTTTGCTCCCTGGGCCACACACGATTGTTAAGCCAGACACGGTTTCATATTTTCTGTCAACATCGAAGATTGTTTCTTTGACGCTGGAAGATGGCGGACCGGCTGTCTCTCTTCCTGTCGTGACCGAAGGGAATAGAGGATACAAGAGAGCTCCCCCCAGCCATACAAAAACCATATTATACGGAACCTACCCACTACCTTAGTAGACCCGTTGCCTGTCAACGATGGCGTCGTCATCGAACCCCTTCCGCAAGAGTGCGACACAGCACACAGAGAACCGCTTTCCTCCAATCGACTCTATAGATGCCGCCCAGCTGTTCCCGCCTCCGAAAACGAGCTTCCGCGATGAAAACGTGCCTCCGGCCGCACAATCTCCGGCTGTTGACGCAAACAAGGCCAAGGTCATCAAGAAGGTCCGCGTTCTGTCACCGCCTCCCCGGTCGCCCGACTCACCAGAGTGGACGGCAAGCTACTTTGGCTCTGCCGCCCATACATATGCACAAGAACAAGATCCCTTCAACAATGTCGATAACGATTGGGACAATGCAACCGCTACCCCACCTCCTCAGCCGGCACTTCCGCAAGGGCGGCAGCCGTTGACGGCGGCAGAGATGCAGAGACCGGTTTCGACGGTGGCCAATCCATTCAGCAAGAAGAAAACCCAGGACACTGGGAATCATCAGGAGCTAAAGGAGGCCGCAAGAGAGGAGGGCGAGGTGTTGAAGGCGGCACAGTCCGCGAGGCGGTCACTAAACGTGGATTCATTCAAACGGCTGCTAATGACGGGGGCAACGAGCCCGCCCAGCTCTCCGCTCCCAACGGACTCTTTCGATCATAACCAGGCGGACCAACCCAAGCCTACACCAGAGATTTCAACTGCCACCTCTACAAACAAGGAGAAAAAGGCTCCTCCGCCTCCTCCTAGCTCACGCCACGGCAAGGTGATTAAACCCGGGCAGAGCGTCACTGGTACCGAGAGCGCTGTGACCAGCCCCAAAGAAAAACCGGCCGAACCAGTCGTATCTAAAACCGAGTCACCACCCCGACCTGTCCTGTCTCGAGAGAGCTCGTCTAGCAGTTATTCCTCGGAAGAGACAGAAGAGGAGGTGCCTGTTGAGACTGATACTCATCCTCCCGCACTCACGGCCAGCCCAGATCAAATAGATACTTCCGTATCACCCCCCAACAATGCCAAGAAGCCTCTACCAACTCCGCCACCGAGAAGGCAGCCTCGGATTGAGGTGAAAACGGGTGCTCCGGATTTGAAAGAGAATGAACCACCTCCACGGACATCCATGGAATCGATGCCATCAAGAACGAGCAGCGTTCGCCACAGTGCTCATGCGCCGGCGCCCCCACCGCCTCGGAGGACTACCTCGGGCTCGAGGCAACCGGGCACTCCGCAATCTTCCACCTTCATCCACCCTCCCGAGCTCGACACCCCGAGGACTTCGATGGACTCGGCCAGACCCATGGCCCCTCCTCCGCCTCCCACGCGCAATCCTTCCACCCGCCGACCTCAGAGCTTATACGGCCTAGAATCCTCTCATCGACGAGGTTTGGCTGAGATCAAGCCGCGAGACGGGGTGGCGCCTCCTCCCCCGCCGTCAAGGATACGGGGCAGCAGCCAGAGCAGTACGGACGGACCATCCGGACGTGCGAGCCTAGACTCGGCCAGGAAACCAAGGACATCTGCAGACGAGTTTGGCGATCTCAATGCACAGTACCCTGGCCAAAGCGTGGACATTCTCGCCGACCTCGAATCGCTGCAGAGGGAAGTCGATGCCTTGCGAGGGAGAATGAGTTGACACTGAAAAAACAACTTTCTTCATGCCTCATTTGTGGAATACACAGTGGGTTTTGAAGGAGAGGGGATGTAAATGTGATACCAGAGGGGCGTAACATTAGAAGAGTGAGACGGAAAGGGATATGACATTCTATGGAGTCCGCTGTATAGTATATATGGGAGGCGTTGATTATTCTTTTCTTGTTTGCGCAGCTTGGGAATGCCGATATGAAGTTTTTGTGGTTTTTTAAAACTTCTCTTTTTTCTTTTTTTGTTTATACAGAATAGCGTCTGGACTGTGGTGCGCCCAAGTTGTAGCATCGATGTGGCTTTATCTTTTTCTACTGTAGTTGAATAGGTACATTGTGAAATCTCTCCATATTTGGATTGCGATTCGCCGTGAAGTGAATTGTTTTGTCTTCATCGATAAAAGATGCCGTGCTATTAGTATTCTGTATTCCCTTTACCCTAAGAATGTCGGCTGTCTAGATGGCGCCCCTTTACGTCCCAATTTAACGCCGGATAATGCACGCTACCACTCCTTCAAACAAGCATTATACATCCATCCCAAGTAAATCTCCCGTCTTTGGCTAATAATTCCTGTCTATATATAAAAATAAATATTCCTCTCGCTGGGGGGGTTTTTTTGGTCTATGCTGAAGTCTTTATCTGGTTCATTTCGTACTCTCCGGCCGTACTTGATCCGCCCATTCCATCTTCGACGTCCGGGTGCAATGCGTCCTCTCTTGCGCCGGGGCCCCTGTTTGAAGGGCCGGACGTGCCAGACCCGAGGATCCTGCCGCCGAGGAAGAAGACGGGCTGGAGCTCGCGGTAGCGGCATCCCCACATGCCCAGGCCGACGGCGGTGGCGGAGGAGGCGAGCATGGTGAACCACCACATAGAGTTGCGGGGGAGGGAGCGCGTGTAGAGGCATGTGAAGAGGAGGTGGAGGAAGTGGATGGTGAGGGCGAAGTCGGGGACGAGTTTGCTGCGCGCGACGAGGATGACCATGGCGACGGACCTGATGGTGAAGAAGTAGATTAGTATTTTTCTTGTCTGTGAAAGAAGCGATAAAAGAAGAGAGAAAGGGGGGCATGCTGAAGCGTGTTTGGGGAGAGAAGGAGGAAGCGTACATGCAGAATCCTCCGTTGAGGAGCCAGACAAAGGCCATGAGCCATCCTTGGGTTGTGTCGCCGCGCACGCGGTCCCAGCCGAGAATCAGGTCGAAGCTAAACGGCATGCCCGCGACCAGAGTGGTGAAGAGCATGAGGACGAGGGCGGCGCAGTAGTAGAGGGCCTGGAGGATGGCTATCTGGGAGGCGATTTTGAGGGGCGGGAGTTCCGTGAGGGCGCCGGCGCGAGGGGGTCTGCGACGGCGAGCCATTGCGATTTATGGGAGAACGGAATAGAGTGAGTTGATTCGGTTGCTTGGAGTGTTTTGAGTGTTGAGTAAGGGTTTATTCTATGGGGTGCGTGGAGATGCGAGTCGGATGGATGAGGCGACTTGTTGTTTCGTCGTGCATCGGTTCGGGATTCGCTGTCTTTTAGTCCATGTTGAGGCGAGATGGATAGCGAATGGAGTTTTGAGTGCTAATAAAAGCGAACAAAGGTGTCGCAAGCATCTGCTGTTTCTGGCGCGAAACAGATGCCAATGCAGACGCTGGTGATGGCACAAGGCAGATGAGAAGGGACGGGAGTTGTAGCAATGATGAATGCTTGTGCATGATACGCCGGACAGGTGACAGCTTGCCTGCAGGCCGGAATTGCGCTAGGCTGCATCAGAGCTGTTTTCGCCTGACCGCCCGCGGGATTCTGCCGGTCTTTTGATCGTCATACTTGAATGGATGCGAAATAGTGCATGTATTACCAACGAACTTCATAGCAGCTCGCACATCTTTCAGTCTCTACAACCAATTTGGGATTGCCGGGCTGAGATCATTTCGTCTCAATTAGACACGACTTGCGAATTGTTTCTGCTTCCATTGCTGGGATGAGTACATGAAATATCGAGCTCAGCAATAGCACAATACAGGTACCCCTCCCACCAGAGCAGCAACCTGCAAAGCCTGGTCTCGACACAAGCACCTCGCCTGCTAGACTCTCTTCAGCAGATATACCTATCAATCTCATTCATACACATCTTCCCGAGCAAAGATGGGCTGGTGGCCGTTTTCCGCAGACACCCGGGCCGACGCCATCCGCAGCGGCACGGCCATTCCCAACCGCGAGGAGCGCACCGTCTGCTGGGCCTCACGAGACGCCTACTTTGCCTGCCTGGACGCCAACAACATCATTGACGCCAACAAGGACGCTTCCGCCGCCGCCAAGGCGTGTCCCAAGCAGTCCGCCGATTTCGAGCGCGACTGCGCGGCCGCCTGGGTCAAGTACTTTAAGCAGTGGCGCGTAGCGGATCTGCAGAAGAAGAAGAGGCTGGAGGAGCTGCGCAAGCAGGGCGCTGTCGAGATGGACGTTTCGACTAGCTTTGCGCCGGAGGGGGGTGCTGGAGAGAAAGGGAAGGGGAAGGGCGATATCCAGGAGATGTTGGATCGGAAGAGAGGGAGGTGAATGGATGAGGTATGATGGCACTTTGTGCAGTCTCACTTTTTTAGTGATGGAGGAGGCTGGTGGCATACTCTGTGTTTGATATAGATGCCGACGTGTACAACAGTTGTATATTTATGATGGATATTGGAAACTAAGTAAGGCAGCATACAATGATGGACTCACTCTTCTCTTTTGGAGATATTTAGATGGCACAAATTCAGCTCAAAACACAAAACGGTAGTTCTTTTGGAATTCTAGGGTCTCTTGGTTCATTCGGTGTGCATGAGACAGTGAATTGAGAGGTAAAAAAGGTGGTATCTTATCACAAATAAAGAGGGGAAAATGAGACAAATAGGTAGATGAGTGAATGAATTGAATAAATAATGAGAAAGTGGCAGCTACAGGCAGGAGACGTGAATAGAAAGGACTGGAAGCAAAAAGGACAAAGAAACAAAAAGAGGTTGCGAGCCAGTGGCCCGCATCACGTATGGACGAACAGGGAATCGAACCCTGGACCTTTCCCAGGCGGTGTTGCAACCCGGAGGTTGCACTATGCTAAGGGAAAATTATACCACTAAACCATTCGCCCATTTGACTCGTGATGCCAGAATCGAGGCCCTGAGATTACCTAAGACGGTAGCATGAGTGACTAAACGAGCGACTCAAGATGGGTTGTATTGGCCTGGGAGATTCACGAGCGTGTAGTTGTATCAATATGACATCCGTGTTGAATGCCGTTAACTACCTTACTAATGGAATGCACAACCCTTAGATCTATCGTCTATGATGCGGGCAAGTAGTACTTGATTACTGCCCGATTTAGTTCAGCCGATTCCTTGGCCTCGGTAGCCTCTGCGGCCTGCTTTGTGCTAATGCGGGCGTTTGGTCACCATCGCGGCCTTGCATGCTACCCTGGATCTATTTCGCATTTTTCGCGGCTGCGTATTCTTGTGATACATGGCGGGGTATGTTGATTATTTTGATTATTTTCAAATGCTACCTCATACGGGCTTTCTATATATATCCACGTCAAGGCCTCCGCGTCATTGAGGCCGTTTGCGAATGCGGGGGGCTGTTACATGCCTCATACCAAGATGCACGGACACAAGTGTCATGGTGTTTTTAGCAACATCATGTGGGAAAGCCAAGACAACGTGCTTATTCTCGCAGGCATCTGACGTCTGCTGTAACATCTCTTCAAAGCCTGATGCTTCAGAGCCTCGGATGTTAATTCACATAAGGCGAGCTGTCTATGTCTCGCACTACACCAAATATTCGGGCAAGTAAATGCCACACATGAAGCTAAATTAACACGCATGATGCCCTCACCACGGCCAAGAAACATTGATATTGAACAAGCCCATCACAATCTCAGCCCCCCTGCTTCCCAAAGTCGTATTCTCTGCATATTCTCGTACCTTTTTCGCCTTTAGCGCCCTCCTGGCGTTTCACGGCTCAGCTCTGCCTGTTTCATGAAACGTCCCCCCTCTAGTGCTTTGGCCTCCTGGCGCTGCGATTGGATCGTCGCCGGCGCATCCCTGCGTCCCTTTTATCCATCGAAAAGGGAGCCAATCTCGAGCCGCGCCTGAAGTGGAAGTAAGCCAGTTTGGCGGCCGATCGTGAGTGGTGCCTCTTGGTTGGCCAGGGGGGTCACAAGCAATGGGCGCATTTGAGCCTCGCCCAATCAAGCCCGACGTCCTTTGGAGGCGATTGCTAGCCCGTGCGCAACCCCTGGAGAGCATGATTCACGATCCCTCGTTGAGGGAGCCGTACAAAAGGGTCTTGCTTTGGCCCTCCGGCATCGTGGACTCTCGTTTTTACGACCACGGGTTCTGTCTACCTATTCATTCCTTTCTCAAGTCGCTGGCTGGCACTGCATCACTCCTTTTTCTAGCGTTCAACTATCTGTTACGCATTGCGTTCACTTTTTTCTCAGCTTTTGAACAGTCCTTGCTTGCCACAATACAAAGACCTGGTGTCCCTTGTTGGCTACATAAACACATCTACGCACACATCAACGCTCACGGCAATCTCGATACTCTACTCTACTCCTACTCTCGCATCTCGAAGTTGTGATACCAATAAAACTCATCATCACCATGCACTTCTCCACCGTCTCCTCGCTCGTTTTGGGCCTCGCCACCCTCGCCGCGGCCCAGCTGCCCGCTGCTGCCATCGTCAAGCAGATTGCTCCCAACGCCGAGAACTGCGCTGATACCACCGAATGCCGCACTGCTGAGCAGGCTGCTCCCTTCATTGCCCAGGCCATGTACAACTACGGGGTCTACACCACACCTGAGATGGCTGCCATCATCGCCCTGATGGCCTTTGAGTCCGTTGACTTTAAGTTCAAGCACAACGTCTCTCCCGGCCGCCCTGGTCAGGGCACTGCCAACATGCAGATGGCTAACTTCAATCTGAAGTATGCCCAGAGCATCGACAGCCTTAAGAGCCAGGTTTCGCAGTTTACCACCACAGATGGCTTGAGTGACGATGATCTGAACCACATCCTGTCTCTCGTTCAGCCCGACGAGTTCAACTTTGGCAGCGGCCCTTGGTTCTACTCTACCCAGTGCGACCCGTCTGTCAAGCAGGCCTTGTGGGATAATGTCGATACTGGATTCGAAAAGTACATGGCGTGTGTTGGTGTGACTGTCACGGATGATCGCCTGGCGTACTTTACCAGAGCGAAGGCGGCATTTAACCTGAACTGAGCTGCAAAGGCCCTGAGTTTGCCTTCAATACCATTAGTGTAGCAGTTACTGCCGTTGTTGTGATTAGTGCGTTTGTTCGAAGAATATATTTAGCGATACCCTCGTCAATAGGAAAAAAAATAGGAAAAGAGCGTTATACCCATGTTCCTGGTAGTTGATATTTGTGTCTATGTGAATTGCTAGATTGGGGAGGCTGGCACGGAGCAGATTGCCGAAAGCTGTTGGCGGCGGATGAATCTGACCTGTTTATAGGCCCAACAGCAGAGTGACAGCGCCGATAGGGCCTAGGTTGTGCATAAACGAGCATTCGGTAGACCTGAATGCTGCCTCGTATTTGACGTGGAGTTAAATCCTTTGACTCTGGCCGTATCGGTAAGCGGATCTGATCCTTTTGCTCGGTCGGCCAACAGCATCAAGAGCACGCAATACTGATACCGGATAAGAGTCGCGTTGAGTTTTTGGTCAAAAAAATACATAAACAGTCGCGCCAGCATCTTTGAGACATCAATGCCGTTTCTCTGATTTCAATTGTTCAACTCACCGACCTTTTACAACTGCGCGCGTATTTTAGTGAGATGTCCAAAGACAGTAGGTGCTGAGGGCACAATGGCATTTCATGTTGACATATCCTTCTTCCTCTCATTTACTTTGGTAACTTCGCTTGCATTCATCGCTCTTGGCACGTATCGGCTGTGGGCTCTGCGTCATGAGCCGGTCAAAGTAAAGGCGAATTGGCTCGCCGTCATTAAACCCGTAGGTATCACCCGTTGCTGCGCATTTGTCGCTGACATTGATGCCACGACTGACTGAATGTTGTGATACCACAGCTCGTAGCTTTGACTCTACCCGCAATATTGCTTGTTGATTTGGCACTGAATCTGTCAGAGAGACATAAAGAGTGGCTGGAAATTGTGTCGCGAAGTGCATCCTTGATTGCGTCTGTTGTTTTGGTCTGGCTATCCGTGGCAGAGCACAAGCGTTCCATTCGCCCTTCTACTCTCACAGTGCTCTATCTACTGCTCACCTGTGCTTGGGATGCCTTTGCGTTGACGTACCCCGGCTTCTCTGAGATTCGAGATGGCGGTAGAACCAATGCGGCCTTGGTGGCAGGGTTTGCGTCTCGGCTCGCCATATTGACTCTCGAGTCTCAAGAAAAACAGTCCATTTTGAACCCAAAGTATAGCAATAGTTCCCCAGAAGAAACTGCTGGATTGATTAGCTCTCTGCTTTTCTGGTGGATGAATGGACTGTTGAGTCGAGGAAACAGGAGCATCTTGCGCGGTAGTCAGCTACCGCCTCTGGGCAGTAGACTGGAAGCTGAGCGCCTGCGCCGGGATATCTTGCCGTCATGGGATAGCAGATGTGAGTTACAAGTTTTATGACGTATTTATAGACCTTTGTTCGATTTTGACCTGTTGCAACAGCAAAACCTGAAACCATCTTGACGTTGCCGAAAGTCTTGCTGCGGAGCCTTTCAGGGCCCTTTCTTTCCGCCACTTTCCCGCGCCTAGGCCTCGTCGCTTTCAGATGCTGTCAGCCTATACTCATTGAAAAAGCCGTTCGGTTTGTTCAAGGATATACAAAAGAAGACGATATCAATGAGGGATATTGGTTGATAGTGGTGGCCATTGTTGTCTACTTGGGCCAGACGGTAAGCATCAAGCCACCCAACCATGGGTGAAAGGTCTCATTGCTGTTATTCAAATCAATTTTAACCGATTCACCTTAGTTTTCATCATCGATATATTTCCATCGTCTCAACAAGCTCGAATTAATGATTCGCGGGTGTCTCACGACGCTAATCTACAACAAAACGTTGGCCATCGGCTCGCACGTTTCCGATACGGGGAAAGTATTAACCATCATGAGCACCGACGTAAATGGCGCAGCCGAAGCAGGCAAGATGTTTCACGAAGCCTGGGCTAAGCTCTTTGAGCTTGTGCTTGGCATAATCCTTCTGGTTCGAGAAGTCAAATGGCTTGCTCCGCTCCCTTTCGTCATCATTATTTGTAAGTTAATCTGCGTGAGGTCCGACTCTTGGTGTAGTGGTAATCTAATAGCAATATTTGGCGTGTAGTTTGCTCTCAGATAAGCCGTTATGTGGCGAAAAACATTCGTTCCAGGCAAAAGGGCTGGAATATGGCCACCCAGCGACGGATATCGGCCCTCAGTTCGATCCTCGGGTCGATGAAAAGCGTCAAGGCTCTTGGAATATCAGGAGCGATGATGGACTATGTTGAAAAGCTGCGACAAGACGAGATTAACAGCTCAAAGAGAGTTCGCTGGATGAATGCTATTTATAACGCGAGTGGTAAGTTTCGGTTCTTACCTATTTCGACTTCTTTGCGTGTTTTTGCAGATGCTAAGATGCTGGTATAGCAAACGCTCTTGGAATCTTTGCGCCGGCAGCCACCATTGTTGTATATGCCATTGTGGCTCGCCTTCAAGGCTCACAATTGAGTGTCAGCACTGCATTCACGACTGTTGCCATCTTGGCGCTCGTGACTGAACCTGCAAACATGATCATGACGATTGTGCCCAACGCTGTTGCAACCTCGGCCAATTTTGAAAGGATCCAAGCGTATCTACTTGAGTCGCCTCGTACAGACAAGCGCCGTGTTGTGCCACGGCCTGCGGACGCATTGGGAGCAGATACCATAGAAGCCGCCGTAGCTCTTAATGGAGTAACAGTGGAATCAGCATCGACAAAAGAGACACTTCTGGACGATATCAATTTGGTGCTTCACCGAGGATCTATAACTACATGCTCTGGACCTGTTGGAAGCGGTAAATCAATACTTGCTAGAGTGATATTAGGTGAACTTGCGCCAGCTGAAGGCACTATTGCAGTCTCTTCAGCATCTATAGGATTCTGCGACCAACAGGCCTGGCTACCAACCGGCAAAGTCAAGCAGATTGTATGCGGATTTTCCACAGCCATTGATACGGAGAGATATAATGCTGCCATTCGTGCTTGTTGCCTCGATCATGATTTGGGCACTTTCCCTGAAGGCGATGAAACCATTGTTGGCAGCCGGGGGATCAATCTTTCAGGCGGACAAAGACAGAGACTGGTAAGATGAGAGTCCCGTATCTTCTGCAGGATGAAGCTAACATCATATAAAATATATATAGGCCCTTGCGCGTTTAGTATACTCTCTTCACGACATTGTGGTATTAGACGATCCTTTTAGCGCCTTAGATGGCAACACAGAGAACACGGTTGTGGATAATTTGCTTGGAACAAATGGATGGTTCAAGGAGAACAACACGGCGGTGTTTTTGGTTACAAACTCCGGTAAGTCCCTAGTATATCTCTTCAGGTGTTCATATAAAGCTAACCGTTGGGCAGCCCAGCATTTCCACGTTGCAGACGAGATACTGGTTCTCGAAAAAGGTCGCATAGCATCGCGAGGATCATGGGATGCGTTGAGGTCTTCCTTATCCGAACTATCCAAGTTCACATTTACAGAAACAGCGAAGAAACCCGAGGCTGCTCTCAAGGCCACTAAGAGGACGTCGCCGTCTAACGCGGACGCCGAGGAGGATCTATATCGGAAAACGGGCGACTTCTCGCTTTATTGTAAGTTTGGTCACATAAAGTGTTAGAGAAACTACTAAGCTGATGGGATTGACTAGCATACTATTTCAAAGCTGCTGGTGTAATGAATGTGGTTATGTTGCTTGGATGTTCGGCAGGATATTCCTTTGGAATGTTCTTTCCGCAGTATCTACTAAAGTGGTGGACAGAAGGTTCCCCAGACAAGTCGACTTATTACATGATTGGCTATCTGTCGCTCGCCCTTCTTGCTTGGGTCGCAACAAATGGCAGCACATGGTGAGTCTTAAGGAATATTTCAAGGTTAAATCTATGGTCACCAGGAGTCTGACAATCATTATAGGAGTACAAACATCATGCTAGCCCCGAGGTCTGGTGCGGTGCTGCACCAATCTCTTCTTCGGACGATATTTGGGTAAGGTGAATGAGGAGAGTTGTAGTAAAAGATGCTAATTCTCCTAGTGCACCGCTTTTGGTCTTTTCCACTACAGACATTGGTGTTATTCTTAACAGGTATGAAGAGCGAATTGTCTACTGAACGAGACTGACCACCGACTATAGGTTCAGTCAAGATATATCCTATGTGGATAGACAACTGCCATTTGCCTTGATAACTATCTGTACTCGTAAGAGAGCCAATACTCCTTGCTGGGAATCGCCATATCGTTACTAATACTTATTATTCTTACTACAGAAATCTTTAAGATATCAGGCCAGCTTGTGCTAATCATCAATATTCAGAGATGGCTCGCTCTCAGCCTTCCTATTTGCGTCGTTGCCATCTATCTCATACAGAGACTCTACCTTAGGACCTCTCGCCAACTGCGAGTCCTCGAGCTTGAGTATCAGTCATCCCTCTACCAGTGGTTTTTAGAAACAGCAGAAGGTGTCGTCACGATACGGTCTTTTGGCTGGTCTTTTGCAGCTGAACAGAAGAGTCTTGATGCGCTGAACTGGTCCCTTCGACCGCGTTATGCTCTCATGTGCGTTCAGCGGTGGCTGAGTCTGGTTCTTAACTTGATGGTGAACGGCATTGCGATTGCATTGATTGCTCTTGCTGTGAAATGGAGGGGGACTACGACGGGGGGAGATATCGGCGCAGCGCTCAATTTAATTCTGGTCGCCAGCACGACCTTGGTGCGGCTGGTGGAGTCTTGGACATCTCTTGAGGTGGCACTCGGTGCAATCGCACGACTTAGAAACGTGGAGCTGTTTACTCCTCGGGAGGATTTACCCGGAGAGGATCTTGTGACGTATGCTGGGTGGCCGACTAAGGGAGAAGCTCACATTGCAGATCTCGATGCTGCATATAGGTGAGTTTGTCCGCTTGTAAATGCATGCACAACGACTAATAAGGGCAGCTCTGATCATCAAATCTTGCACAACGTCAACCTCGATATTCAGGCTGGCCAAAAGCTCGTTATTTGCGGCCGAACTGGCAGGTAAGGACCTCACAATACCCATTTCTCGTCCCTTTACGGCTGACAGTCAGCATTAGTGGAAAGAGTACAGTCCTCGCTGTTCTGCTGCGCTTGATTGATGGTACTGGAGTAGTCAATGTGGACGGACAAGACCTGCTTCGCACCCCTAGGTCAATTGTGCGGCAGAAATGCTTCATAACCATCACTCAAGAGCCATTCTTGATACCTCAAGCTACCTTGCGATTCAACCTGGACCCCCATTCCATCGTTTCTGATGAAATACTTCGGATGGCCCTCCAAAAGGTCGGCATCTGGTCGGCGCTTTCGAGCAGGAGTGACACACCAGCAGAAGTACTGAACAGTGAATTTTCCACACTGCCCGTGTTATCAGTGGGACAGCAACAGCTGCTTGCTATGGCTCGTGCCATAGTCCGTAAGCACGCTTTAGCTAAGTCGGATTATCCTGGTGCTGATACGCCTAAGCCGATTCTCCTCTTGGACGAGGCTACTTCGTCGCTCGACTCAGCTACAGAGGCAGCTATTTATGATGTTTTGGAGAGTGAATTTATCCAGGAAGGATATACGGCAGTCATTGTAGCTCATCGACTGAGCGGACTCGTGGGAAGAATGAGACCAGAGAAGGATATGGTTGCTTGGGTCGCGGATGGGAGAGTCGTTAAGGTTGGTCGGTATGAGGACGCCATCACGTTTGCGGACTCGGAGTAGGGCGCGTTTCTAAATCTCTTGGTGGTGTATTTACAACTAATAAGATGTGAGGTCTCATAGTAATGTTATTGGAGTTTCGAGTGGGCTAGAAATTACAATACCTAATAGTCGGATACCTGGAAACGGATGCGGATGACTTCGAATTAAGCTTATATGATGACCGATATTACCGTAGTTCCTAGTTTAGCTCGCACCGTGGTTCAACTATCATGCGCTCCATGTCAGCTCACGGATAAATACAAAGCGTTCACAGGTGGGGTATCTCTATTGGCCAAGAGTCTTGGGAATCAATTTCATATTAGCATCAGCTCGTATTAAAGAGTATTCGAGGCTTGGTGCTGTTCTTCTTACGACTATGAAGACTAAGCTACGGGGAGGCGCCGCGTTCATGCGGAGGTTCGCCTTTCAGGCTGATTAGGGACTTCTCCACACGGCTAAGTTGGAGAGCTTCTCCTCATGGCGCCGATTTCGCCTGGGCATGGAGAGGAAAGAAGAAATACAAGATGGATTCGTTGTGATTGAAAAGTAGAAAAGGAATCTGATAAAATACGATCCAGATGATGGAAAGATAAAACAATCGACAGCTGACAACATACATATTCGCCATGCCATTGGTTCGCAATCCCATCTTACCAGGGTTCAATGCTGACCCTTCCATTGTAAGGGTCGGCACGGACTATTACATCGCCACATCGACATTTGAGTGGTATCCAGGGGTTCAGATACACCATTCCAAGGACCTGGCAAACTGGGACCTTGTTGTGCGGCCGCTGAGCCGGCGGAGTCAGATCGACTTGCGCGGCGAGCCTGATAGCTGCGGAGTGTGGGCGCCGTGCTTGACACACGATGGAGAGAAGTTTTGGCTCGTGTATACAGATGTGAAGCGCAAGGATGGTTCGTTCAAGGACACGCACAACTACATTGTGACGGCGCCCGCGATTGAAGGCCCCTGGTCTGATCCCATCTACGCCAACTCGTCCGGTTTCGACCCTTCTCTATACCACGACGATGATGGCCGCAAGTGGTTCGTCAACATGACCCAGGATCACCGAGGGAGGCCGAGAACGTTTTCGGGAATTGCACTGCAAGAATTCGATCCGGTCCAACGCAAGCTAGTCGGCCCTAGGAAGATTATCTTCTACGGCACAGAACTCGACTTAGTAGAGGGCCCCCATCTGTATAAGAGAAACGGATGGTACTATCTCTTGACGGCTGAAGGTGGCACGGGATATACCCATGCCGCGACGCTTGCACGATCGAGAAGTATCTGGGGCCCCTATGAGCTTCATCCGCAAAAGTATATCGTATCCTCCAGGGACCACCCGTTTGCGGCACTTCAGAGAGCTGGGCACGCCGATTTCGTAGACACTCCCGATGGAAAGACTTATCTGGTGCATCTTTCCGGTCGACCAATTGGACAGAAGCGGAGGTGCGTATTGGGACGAGAGACGGCTTTGCAGGAAGCATACTGGGGTGAAGACGACTGGCTGTACGTCAAAAATGGCCCGGTTCCGTCGTTGGATGTTGAAGTACCAGGAACACGAGATGAGGAAGCCTACTGGAAGGAGATACGATATGATTTCCAGGACGGGCTTCATAAAGACTTCCAATGGCTGCGGACGCCAGAGCCGGAGAGGCTGTTCGCATTCGAGAATGGCAAGCTTGTGCTTACGGGAAGGGAGTCCATTGGCTCCTGGTACGAGCAGTCTCTAGTGGCTCGGAGGCAGACGCACTTTTCTTTCGACGCTGAAACGGTTGTCGACTTTTCGCCCGAAGACGAGCGCCAGTTTGCTGGTTTGACGCTGTACTACTGCCGGTACAATTTCTTCTATCTCGCAGTGTCAGCACATTCAGACGGCCAGCGTGAAATCCAGATTATGAGATCAGAGGCATCCTGGCCCGATGGCAAGCTGACTGATGTTGGGGAGAATGCCTATTTCGCAAGTCTTCCCGCAGAGGGAAAAGTCAAGCTGGTGGCCACAATTCGCGGGAGTGAGCTGCAATTCTATTACGCTCTTGTTGCCGGCGACGGCCAACAACAAGGAGAGTTACAGAAGATTGGACCTGTGCTGGACGCCTCGATTGTGTCGGATGAGTGTGGTGGACACCAGGCCCATGGGAGCTTCACCGGGTCTTTTGTCGGCGTTGCTTGCTCGGATTTGAATGGGACGGAGAAGAAGGCCACATTTGACTATTTCGTGTATCGTCCTGCGCATGATGCGACTGATCGATACGCAGTCTAGGCCTTAGGGTTCGAAAAAGAACCGGATAGCTATATATTAGTCTATAGTCGTGATATGCCCAGCATAAATACACCAATATAATCCCCCCTGACGATATCGCTATTAAATCTGTCTACACCTCCTGGGTCTCTGTTATATCTATCTACGTCTACTGGATTTATCTACATTACTTGGCCCATCATTGGTATTCTTCTTGTGCTGATCCCCATGCTAACGTCGCAGCACAGCCAGAATCTCACGTGGTGTCTAGGATTCCAGGGAGGAGTAGCACGAGAAGGCGGGCCTGAACCGAACAACGGGCAGCGGCTTGGCACTCATCACGCTACGCAACGTTGGAACTGCAACCCACGAGGTAGCACTAGGCAACATTTATTTTTCTCCGCATCTGGCGTTCCGAGGGTGGTGTTTTTTCCATTGGCTGGCAAACTCGGTTGATTCGGACGATTCGGTTTATTCGGCAATTATACTGTTGGAGAAACTTGGAATTGGTCTAACATCCAACGTCTTGGCAGAAATCTAGGCTTCAAGATGCCTTACCTCCTCATTCTCCTAGAGAAATCCTGTTTTATCCTTTACGTTTAATTACCTCAAGATGGCGAGCGAACAAGCTTGACCTAGGTACTACAGCACCAATAGTATCCAATGGCCCAAGATATGTGTATGATTCAATGATATGTCTTGAAATATCGAAGCCTGTCTACGACTTCCATATTGTTAGCGGTGAGGGTGCAAATGGTATCAGAGCCGGGGGATCAGCATTAATATGGCATCATACATATGTACTACAGGATTAGACCACTGAACGGTCGCTTTTGCTTTCTAAATTAAGATCAGTGCTCCGTAATACCATGCATGTCTCAGCCTGGTTCATAACAAACTGTCTCAGTATACAAACCGGTATTCGGGGCATGAGCACCTCCGTTTGTACTCCGCTTACCGCTAGTATGACTTAATTTCTCATCTATCCAATGTTTAAACAAGAGAAGACAAATAACTTCAACTCTATGCTTTAAGCATACTGGCTAAATCAGTGAACTAGACTTTAAATCACCAGCATCCCGAACTTGCTTTGTGACTCCAACCGACCCACGGCATATGACGGAGCGGCATCTGGATGAGCTGCCTAATGGGGGAATGCCCGTTAATTCTAGTAAGATTCTAAGTTGTATAATCCTAAATTCGTCTCCACAGGAGATGAGAAGGGTGGCTGCAGTAGCGGGTCTATGTCTTGGAGATGGCGGAAGCCCACAGCCGTTTTCGTCGTGTCAGGCTGAACAATTGGACGTCTCTCCCTTCCGAACCCTAGTGTATCCCTCTTCGGATGTTCGAGCATGTCACTACTATTCCCCTCTCTACTCCGTACTCATGACTTCTATCTTTCATCCAACGGCCTGCCCGACTTCGTCCGCAAACCATGTCATATAACTTCCCCGCGCTTTGATCACAATCTCCCCCGCAAAAACGATCTTGGCCTTCCCCACAAACTCCATATCGGCCTTCTTTCGGAGGTTCAACTTTTTCTAGCTGTATACTGGGATCGGAGTGTATAGCTGGAGAGAAGCTGCAAGGGGGGCAAACTGGGAGCGTAAGCGACCGATTGGTGGCCAAATAGTGGATAGAGTATAATCTGGGGTTCTGCATAGAATATCTGGCTGGCCGCGTGTAAGTATATATAGCAGGGTAGTATCGCGTCTGAGAGTCGAATTCTACATTGGAGCCTCATCACCTCAGTACCCAGCTGATAAACATGGTGGCACAAAGTCTTCTCGTCTCCACTCTCCTGCTATCAATAGCGGGAGCTGTCCAGGAAACTGTGGATGTTGGATACTCTGTGTATAAGGGACAGGCACTTCCAAATGGCGTGAGCCAATGGCTGGGGATTAGATATGCTGCACCGCCATTGGGCGAGTTGCGGTTTGCGCCTCCACAAGATCCTCTCCGTACGGAAGGTATTCAAGACGCTACTCAGGTCAGTTTTTGCTCCAGTATCATTCAGTGTTGGTGAATTGTGTGAATAACATTCTCCATAGCATGGGAAATACTGTCTTGCGACTGGTGGTACGCCCACAGCCAAGTCTACGTCAGAAGACTGTTTGTTCTTAGACGTCCAGGCCCCGACTCGAGCCACAGCTCACTCGAAACTCCCTGTTTTTCTTTATATTCAAGGCGGTGGCTTCAACCTCAACTCGAATCCCAACACCAATGCCTCTGGCCTGATCATCAACAGCGGCTACGATATCGTAGTTGTGAGCCTCAACTACCGTGTTGGCCCGTACGGCTTCATGACAGACAGTAATAAAATTCTCCCCAACAACGGCCTTCGTGACCAACGCAAGGTATTGGAATGGGTGCAGAAATACATCTCCCGGTTTGGTGGCGACCCGAAACACGTCACTCTGGGAGGAAGCAGTGCTGGCGCCGCCAGTGTTACATACCACCTGACTGCCAATAATGGGATCAACCGAGGGCTTTTCAATGCTGCAATCGCAGAGTCCCCATCGTTCGCCACGACTCTCACGGTGGCTCAATCTCAATACATGTACACTCAGTTTGCAACTCGTGTAGGTTGTGTCGGCAAAGACAACCTCGCTTGCATGCGCAATAAGACGGCGGTGGAGCTTCAGACACAAAATTTTAATATTCCTCTTCCTGGAGCGGCTAACCCACCCAACTATATGTGGCTCCCTGTTCTGGATCAAGAATTCGTACAGGACTTTACATACAGAGTGTTCCAACAAGGAAGGTTTATCAAGGTACCTACCATCTATGGCGATGATACCAACGGAGGGACCAAGTTTGCCCCCAAAGATACCGCCACCCTCCAGCAGAGCAACAGTTATGTATTGGATCAGTATCCTGTACTCACTTTGGAGATGCTTGGACAGATCAACGAGATGTATCCCAACCCGAATACAAGCTGTCCTGCAGTTGGCTGCTACTGGAGACACGCCAGCAATGTATACCAGGAGGCTCGTTACATGTGTCCGGGCATGTATATCAGCTCTGTCGTGAACAAACATGGAAAGGATTCTTGGGTTTATCGATGGAATGTCGAGGATCCTGATCAAGTGGCCTCTGGATTGGGTGTGCCTCACACCGTCGAACTGAACGCTCTCTGGGGCGCCAACTACGTTGACAGTGCGCCGGCGAGTTATCAGGATGGCCAGATCAACGCTGCTGCTTCGCCTACAATGCAGCACTACTGGCTCAACTTTATCAAATACTACAACCCCAATGGCAAAAGCATCTATTTTACCAGCAAATACCCCCAATGGAAGGCGTGGTCTGACAGGGCTCAAAGTCGTCTCACGTTCCAGACTGGAGGCAAGGCGGAGATGATCCCCGTTGACTCAGGCTTGAAACAGCGGTGTGATTTCTGGACGAATAATGGTATCGCATTGACAATGTGAGGATATTCAGGGAGGCACTTGTTGAGAGGTAGCTCGAACTTGGGAGGAAATGCGCTGTTTGGGGGGGGATTGTGTCTATTACGGCTGTTGGCCATCTTGACATCTATGTGCAAACAAATGAATCGCTAGTATATATCTGTAAAAATTTTTTTTTTTTTTAAAAAAAGATGAATGATAATGACTTACTTCGCAAATGAGGCTTAAATTCATTGCCCTGCTGGTCTCACATCTGAATCACAACAGTGGTTGACTCTTGTGCTTCGTATTCGGGTGAGTGAAGCTGATTTCCGAGTCAAAACATTCGCTTATCGTCCGATTGTTTCGGGATTCAAAACGTCTGTTTCATGATGATTTAGCCGACTTTTACATATCCCCTTTTACTTGATTTCGCTGAACTTTACGAGTATCTTGGGACGTGATTTATGAATGATTCTCAGTCCGAATCTGTGATAACTTGCGCGATGACGACACGTGATGATTGGTATCATGCACCTCCCCGCACGCTGATTGCACATCTCTGATAAGCCCAACCACACTCAGTTCAAGCTTTTATCATATGCGGCAATAGTTGTGTGTAATTGTTGAATTCTATAAATTGACAAAATATTCATTCAAAATGTCAAAATCCTATTTACTGTGGGTTGGGGGAAGTGAAGTGGCTGGTACTGGTGATCTGTACGTTATGCTCCACCCAAACACTCTCTCAGGATGAATCTGACGGTATTTGCATAGGATACCAGTTGAGAACCCAGCAAGAATGAACGTATTCGCAGAGTAAGCGTTCTAATTCTTTCACGGAATTATCTTATGTGGACGACTCAATACTCACTCCAAGTTGCTGATTAGATGTCATTCTGCATCACACAAAGACGTAGATGATACCGTCCAACTTGCTCATAGTGTCTTCAAATCTGGGGTTTGGTCCAAAGCGCCACGGCATACGCGAGCAGACGTGCTAGACAAGGCTGCCGAGCTTCTCACTTCAAATCTCGCCACACTGATACCCTTAGAGGTTGAGCAGACGGGACGCGCAATCCGAGAGATGCAAGCTCAAGTTCCATCTCTCGTTCGATGGTTCCGCTACTACGCTGCCGTTCTCCGTACTGAAGAGCGCCCTGTCCTGCCAACGATGGGAAAGCTACACAACTGGCTGGATCGGGTGCCACTTGGCGTCGTTGTTCAGATCACACCGTTTAATCACCCGCTTCTCATTGCAGTCAAAAAACTTGCACCCGCTTTGGCCGCTGGAAATAGCGTTATATTGAAGCCGAGCGAGCTTACACCGCTGACTAGCTTGCTGCTGGGACCAATCTTGAAAGAAGCAGGACTGCCAGATGGTGTCTTCAACGTGTTACCTGGCCTCGGAGGTACGACCGGACGCGCGCTTGTGAGCCACTCTCTTGTGCGGAAAGTAGACATCACTGGAGGAACAGTTGCTGGAAGAGCGATTGGCTCTATTGTTGGTAATAATTTGGCACGGTTCACCGCGGAACTGGGAGGAAAGGCACCCTTAATCATATTCGACAAGGCGAACATTGACCTGGCCGTCAATGGCGTTGCTTTTGGATCGTTCATCGCAAGCGGCCAGACCTGTGTTGCAGCAACTCGAATCATTGTTCACAAGAGTATCTTGGCCACTGTGGAGGAGAGACTCGCCCACAAAGCTGAATCAATAGCGCGACGGATGGGCTCGCCTACAAATCCCAAATCTTCTATGGGCCCTCTCATCTCGTCTAGGCAACTTGGCAATGTCGTGAAACTTGTGGATGATGCTGTTACCAATGGCGCGAAAATTGTTTGCGGCGGTAAGAGGATGTCTGGCAAATCCGAACTCGATGATACCAATTTTGATGAAGGTTATTTCTTCCCTCCAACAATTTTGGCTTCTGGACCAGCGTGCGACATTACTAAGACGAATATCTGGCGCGAGGAGGCCTTTGGGCCTGTCATTCTTTTGGTTGGATTCGAAAGCGAGCAAGAAGCTCTGGAGCTGGCCAACGATAGCGAGTTTGGCCTAGGAGCGGCGTTGTGGACTGATGATCTGAGCCAAGCTTTCAGAGTATCTGAACAGATTGAGTCCGGAATAGTTTGGGTCAACACGCACCATCGAAATGATCCGAGCAGTCCGTGGGGAGGAGCTTCTAGCGCAAGCGGAGTTGGAAGTGAGAATGGTGTCGAGGCATATTATGCATATACGACGACGAAGAGCATCATTGTTAACTATGCTTCCAGTGATGAAGCCGTAGCGGATGACTGGTTTAGAGAAGATGGCGTCCAAGTACGTTATGGATGAGCGGATACTTGAATGAAGGCTAGATATTTGGAACAAAATATTGTTAGCACTTGAGATGAATGCAAGCATATTCGTGCGCACGGTTAAAGCTTTCTATCAAACACGAACTCCTATACGTATTCACGGCTTGATCTTGATTTGAAAGCCTAAAGCTCGTTCGTGATGCTACCTACAACGTGATTATAACTGTTTTAATCTCATAAAATTCTTCAAGCCCCAACTTGCCCAATTCTCTGCCATTACCGGACTGTTTCCAGCCGCCAAAAGGCATGTCATAGGCGCCAACGCTGCCACCAGAGTTCACTGTGACGACTCCAGTCTCCAATGCTGTGGCTACTCGACATGCGCGCGATATGTCTCTGGTGTAAAGGCCAGCGTGCAGGCCATACTCCGTCTTATTACACTCTGCAATCACCTCATATTCTGTCTCAAACTCTTGAACCACAGCTACTGGGCCAAAGATTTCCTCATGTAAAATTTCGGCGTTGGCGGGGACTTGTGCAAAGACTGTTGGCTGGATATAATATCCCTTGCTTGTGGCACGGCTACCGCCAGTAACTAGATTTGCACCTGCAGATTTAGCCTGTTCAATGAATTTTGATATCTGGTCAAATTGCAGTTTGTCGGCTTGCGGACCGAAAAAGGTGGTGGGCTCCAGCGGGCTTCCAAACTTGGTCTCCACGAACTTTTCACTGAAGGCTTTGAGGAACTTTTGGAATATGTCTTTATGGACATAGATTCGTGAATTTGAGACACAGATCTGGCCCGAATTAAACTTCAAGCTGGCAGCAGCAGAGCCCGCGGTCTCTTCAATGTCGCAGTCGGGGAATACGATTAGTGGATTCTTGCCTCCCATTTCAAGTGCAACGGATTTTAGATTCGACTTTGCGGCTGCCTCTTGAATGAGCTTGCCTGCACGAGTAGAGCCGGTAAATGTAAGCTTGCGAATCTTCATATGGCTGGACAAGGCTGCGCCAACAGTATGGCCGAATCCAGAAAGTACATTGATAACTCCCGGAGGGAATCCAGCCTCGGCTGCCAGTGCGCCCAGTTTGAGAGAGGAGAGAGGGGCTTTCTCCGATGACTTGACGATGATTGTGTTGCCTGCCACTATACATGGAATGACTTTGGCGGTGAATATCACGACTGGTGCGTTCCAAGCGAGAATGGCAGCACACACCCCATAAGGCTGCCTCAAGGTGATATGAATCTGCCCGGGTGTGTTTAAGCTAGTTTCTCCATGCACATCGTGGGCTAATCCAGATGTATGCTTGATGTCTCGAATTGCTCTCTGAATGAAAAGATGATTCACCGACACGGGCATGCCGATATTCTCAGCATCGAGTTTGGCGATCTCGAATTGATCTCTCTCGATAAGCTCGGCAAATTTCAAGCACTTATTGATACGGTCATGTGCGGAGAGACTCTTCCAAGCCGGAAATGCGTTTTCTGCAGCAGTGACGGCAGCATCAACGTCGGCAGCATCGGCTTCAAAAACGTCGGTGATCTTTTCTTCGGTTGTAGGATTGAAGATTGGGAATGTCTTGCCAGAAACGCTGGGCACGAATTCGCCGTTAATGAAGAGTTTTGTTTCTGGAGTGGCCATTCTGAGAGAATTTATTCTTGTTCTTGAAAGAAGATGTTGTCGATGATGGATAGAAGAATGAGAAAAAAGAAGAGAGGATATACGAGAATGGAGACGCCTAGGACTAATGGCTTAATATGCCTAACATGCTGTGAACAGTACGTTTATTCCAGTTGTATGCTTCTTATATATACCTCCCTTCTCATGTTCACCCGAAAGTTCCTAGTATTCAGAGACTTAATGCCACCCAATTATTTCATAATACTACTCAATGATGATATATTGTGAACATATGTTGAGTATTTCTGCAAGGCCATCAGACCGAGTCAGTAATGTGGCATTCCTGTGAGAGGGATAAGTCATGTCTGAAGAAGGCTCCGCGGATAACCTGATTGATCGAATAAATGGCTTGAGCTTAAACCGATTCCTAACTAATTATACTGCTTTAAATGGAAATCAACTATAGTCTATGAGCCACTATTTATCGTCCGTTGCTTAGATGCTATGTTGACAGATAGGATCATGTGGTCCCCAGTTGCTAATACTACAAGGCAGAAGACGTGCGTCGTAATATCTTGCTATTCATTCTTCGCCCGGCACTTCGTCCGCCTCCCATTGTATTTTGCTGTGGCATGGATGAATTATGGATGAAACCCGGACGAACTATGGACCACACGTTGAATAGATGGAAGAACGGGGACGAATACCGGACGAGTGATCAGTAATACTTAGAACTTTGGCCGTGTTATGGATCATATGGAAAGAGATACGGACGAGTTGCGGACGAATCAACTTCCCATCAGCTAAAAAAAGGGCAAATGCATTAGAAATTGATGTCAAACCTGACGTATGTCAGATTCCATACTATCTGAGCGACCCGGAGTACTCCATATTTTAAGTGCGATCGACTATACTCGGGTTTCGGCTGACATGCCTACAAATTCCCGCCTCTGGGGCACTGAGGGAGTTAAGCGATTTGCAAAAAAAAAAAAGAAGGGGAAAAAAAAAACAGAGACCGCAAAATGAATATGTGCATACGTGAGGAGAATGTGCCTACCATGCCAGATGAGTTTGGTGTGGTGAATATGTGCGGTTGTCCGTTTCTGTATGCCGACCCTTCTTTGGTCTCTTCTTTTTGCATCCCCGTTGGGGCTCTATTAATGTAGTCTCTCTTGCGGTTTCCGGCAACTAATCTTAAATAATCTGTTAACGATCTGTTGTTGCCATGATATACTGGTGTTGCTCAATAACTTTAAATCGCCGATCTAACTACTGATACCGTGGTGACGATTTTGGCTCTCAACTTGCATTCGGCGCATAACCACACATTGTAACGACAAAATGTTCATGTTGCGCTTCAATCTAATACGGAAGGAATAAATATGAGATTATTTTTGGGTTATTCTGTTGCTACCTTCAACCCATTCGAGGGTTCTTGCTGACAGTCAAGCAGAGAATGCCCAGCTTCATCTTGAGCAACTCGTGACGACTTCTACACTCGTTACTTCAAGAGTTCCGGCTTACGAACCGCACTCTTCTTCCCGAAAAGCCATATGACCGCTCCTCTTCTTATTCGCATCTTGGATCTCTCTTTCCTTCTTCATCACTAGTAGCAGGAAAACTCGCGACTTTTTACTCTTCCAGCGCCAACATATACTTCGTTCTTATCACCTGCCTCAGCCTGTCTATACGGTCTCTGATGGGTATATGAATAATTTGTGCAGAAATAATCTGATGAGCGTTTTTATATTCGATTCTGAGACTGGAACTCCGATAATCTTGCACAGGAGATGCCGCTGGGGCTACTGCTATTTGCACAGTTAAAGCAGATACGAAATTATCGTGAGGCTACTATCTCCGACTATGTACGGAGTAGAAGAGACCGCAATACCTGAGTGAGCGGACATGATGTGGAATTAGCTGTATTTTTGTCGCCTAGTGAATCTCATTGTATTCACAATATGCGGACTCAATACGGAGTAGTGTTACGGAGTTTACAAGGCAAAGCGGCCGCCTATGTCCATCTAGTATTTGGCGGCCTTGCGGAGAAACGAGAATGCGACCGGATCAATCAATCTCTGCTTGAGATGGTCTTCTTAGTCACTCGCGACAGTCAGCACGCTATACCGGGAAAGAAAGTGTCAGCAGCGGTCAGCGCACTATACCAAACTGGTGCTCCAAGGCTTTCTCATGTCGTGCCTCACATCTACGAGTGTTGTTGCGGAGTGGGAGTTGAACCGATGGAATCAGGCGGAGCGGACAGTAAAACTGAGTATGTAGAGTTAATTGTGCGGCTTCACAACTGGGCCCCTTAATATCATCGTGATGGCAGAGAATATAAATATTAGATCCCCAGCGACAACTGTTGCCGAAGAAATATTGGCACAAACAGCAAGATTCAGTCAATTACAGACTCCTATCAACACTTCTTACATACATATCCTTTAAGCGTTTGCTAACAACATCCACAATGCCTTCCTCCAAATTTTCACCCGAATCAATTCCTGATCTTACAGGACGGGTCTACATTGTTACCGGAGGCAATGCTGGCATGTAAGTCAGCCATTTGACATATATATTTCCTCTTGCAATAGATTTACTAACAATACCAGTGGTAAGGAGACCGTGATTGGCTTGGCAGCCCGTGGTGCCAAAGTGTATATGGGCGCGCGCAGCAAGGATAAGGCATTGGCGGCTATCCATGAAATACAAGAACAACTACCGGCTGCGAATATTCATTTTCTTGACCTCGATCTATCCAATTTCCAGAGCGTCATCGCGGCTGCGAAGAAGATACGAGAAGCTGAACTCGCGTTACATGGACTCATCAACAATGCTGGTATTATGGGAGTGCCTTACTCTCTGACTGTCGATGGCTTTGAGGCTCAATGGCAGGTAAGATCATATTGTTTAGGCTGCGAATCAGCTGCCGTAACTCTGTCGATAGAGAAGTTTATGAAGCTAAAACGTATGGTTCAGACCAATTACTTGTCTCATTGGCTGCTCACGCATCATCTGATGCCACTTCTTCAATCTACCGCTCAGTCGAATCCTGAAGGAACTGTCCGCTTGGTCAACTTGACATCGGATGGACATGCAAGGTTTACTCCCCCGAGCGGAATTCGGTTCGAAGATACCGGATTGGAGAAGGAAAACTCCATGATGAGATATGGACAGAGCAAACTAGCGAATGTCTTGCATACAGTGCAACTGAACAAAAAATACGGCCCAGTCTCTGCGGAATCTGGCAATGCAGCGATTTGGTTCGCAGCAGTGCATCCCGGCCACATTGACACGTAAGTTCCAGCGACACTTACGTCCAAACAACTAAAGGTGCATTCAGAAGCTAACAGGAGTCTAGCGATCTGAATAAACAAGCCACAGGGGCACTACCTGCAGGCGTCTTGCGAGTTGCTACTCCCATCATGAGCTGCCTCGGGATCCTGGATAAGCAAGAGAAGGGCGCCTGGTCCTCGCTCTTTGCTATCGCCAGCAGCAATTTCAAGAAGTCGGATTCGGGTGCCTACGTCGTGCCATATGCAAAAATTGGGACACCAAGTGACCATGCGCGAGACCCCAAATTGGCCGAGAAGCTATGGCAGTGGACTGAGTCGGAGCTTGGTGCCAAGGGCCTGCTCTGAGGAGCGACGAGAGGTTAGGATATGGAAGATATGCATGCATAATCAGGAGTAATAGCGAGTTCTCTAATCATTAATACACCTATGAAAACAAACAGCTTCTTCATATTTCCGTCGTGTGTTGCGAGTTTTGCTTTGCTGAGCACGAAGCGAACTGAGACGACACGGCAACCAATCTTTCCGACTCTAGCCAATCAAGTGTCAGATTTTGCGAGCGAACCAATCAACGAAACACATCCTGTGACTCCATCAACTAAATTGGGGAAATCTGGACTCTCTGATGAGATGAGCAAAACACCCGAGCCGGGACGGCCCCACATCAAATGAGAGTCCGGATCTCTCAAGTATCTCCAGAATTGACTCCCATTTACTCCTCTTCATCAATACTAGATATCTCCATCTAACCGGACTTTATAAAGAAATAGACAGCTAGACGGACATTATCCAGACAAACTAGTTGATAAACTAGGATACCAACACAGAAGCTTGATAATATGCCCCAAGCTCCTCCTGCCAAGAAGGGGAGAAGGAGAGTAAAGACGGGGTGTCAGACTTGCAAGTATGCATAATACGTTCTATCATCAGCTATAGTGAATCTTGATGATCATCTCACTGTTTGACACTAACAAATTGGGTGTAGGAAGCGGCGTGTAAAGTGTGATGAGGGGAGACCGGCTTGTCAGAGATGTGTCTCGACTGGTCGGGTCTGTGATGGGTACGGCATCTGGGGTGGCGGAGGGAATGCCTACGGAAGCTCCGACAAGGTCCCGTTTGTTTCCTCTTCCTCTCTAGTCCGTAGGAACCAGATGCAGCCCCTGCGGAACATTGTCGTCATGTCGCAGACACGCGCGATCGCGGGTCAGCCCGCAAGCCTCGGGTTTGAGTACTTTCGGAGATATACCACCACTAAGCTTCCTGGCCTGTTCGAATCGGGCTTCTGGGATTGTTTAGTGCTGCAAGCAAGCGAACAGGAGCCGGCTGTCCTGCATGCGGTCACGGCATTGGGTGCGGCACATAAGAATGAGGAGCGAATCTCACTGACCGAATACAACGAAGCCATCCGGCATTTGCGGCATAGCCTCAAGCGTTCAGACAAAGAGGCTCTTCGGGTGTGCCTCATCACTTGTATGCTATTTGTATGCATTGAGCTGTTGAGAGGGGGCTTCAAAGCAGGCCATGCACACCTGACCAATGGCCTCCGTATTCTTCGTGAGATCCAGCAGCGCGAGGGAGTCACCACCTCTGATGGAGATATTATTCTGCGATCACAAGCAGTATCGGTCGAAGATACTCTTGTCGAAGTCTTCTCACGGCTCAATGTGCAAGTTGCGCTTTTTGGCCAAGTCTCTTCATACCTGCTTTTCGTGGGAGATAGCGCAGAATCACCGAGAACGTACGATATTCCCCAGACGTTCTCATCTCTCCTCGAAGCACGGAAGTATATGGATGCCCTGATCAACGGATCGCATATCCTAGGGGAACAGGCAAGTCAGCTGATTCTAAGCGGACAACCTATCCCGGAAAAGCTTTACGAGGACCAAGGACGCCTGGAGGCGGCTTTGATGAGATGGCTTCATGCTTTGGACTCCAGTCACGAAAAGTTGATCAACCGGGCAGACTATCGCACCAAATTTGCCATACCTATGTTGCTTCTATATCACACCATGACGAGGATCATGGCCGCCACTGCCCTGCGTGGGACAGACGAAATGATATATGACCACTATCTGCCGGATTTCTCCCTCTTAATCAAGCAGTCGGCTGACCTGTGGGACCTGATGCGTACCGCAATGAAGAAAGCCTTAGGTTTGAGAGGCACTAGTAGACCAGACATCAATTTCACCATCGATATGGGCTTCATACCACCGCTATATTACGCGCTTGCTAAATGCCGCCAGCCAAATCTTCGCAGGATGATCCTCGAGTTGCTCAAAGAAGTTCCGCATCGTGAGGGTGCCTGGGATGGATTCACGGTCATCAATATGGGCGACTTGCTGATTGAAATAGAAGAAGAGGGCATGTATGAAGGGTTTGAGATCAAGCCAAGCTGCTACTTGCCAGACCCGTCAATAGCGGAAGTATTGCCCATCATCCCGGCATCTCAGCGATTCAATAACGTCAATGTAGCGCTACCTGATTTTGAGAGCGGCAAGGCCACTTTATTTGGTAGGCGGTATAGAGGTAATAACCAATGGGAGTCAAAAATCGTGCAGTTTGACTCTGCATTCAGGAAGCTCAATCCTCTTTCGTGGGAATGCATTCAGAATTCTTGCGTGGGGATGTGTTGAAAGCTTTTGGGCGAGATCTGATGTACGTCAGGTAGTTTTCATTGTAGCAATAGATTGAGATACCTCATTTCATGAATGTTTGCCTTCAATTTTATGTGTACACTGATACGATACGAGTCAACATGACCTGATAGCGCTATTGGAACCAAATCTAACCCCTTTAAACGAAGGCAGGACAACAACAATTTGAGTGAGTCCAATAGAAAAATTTGCCGATATGCACTTACATGTCAGGTAGATAGGCAATATTAATTCTCTGTAGATAGGATGATAGTATAGCAGTACAAAGTGACATTGGTTGCATTCCACATGCAGGGACTCATCCACCACATATTCTCTCAGTTTCTACTCTCCTGGGTACACTCGTATTTCTGGTTCATCTTCACCCCCCAATATCTTCATCTCGTCGGCAAAGGCTTCGGTGGGGGTCTTGAAATGAAGCCAGCTTTTGCATCGTCAATGCAATGGTGGCGTGGCCTAGTGAAGGCAATCTGCATCAAGGGTCGGAACTCGTGACATAATAGGTCAATGGGTACGATGGCATGCGTGTGTGCGGCTTTCTAGAAGCACCAGCACGGTATTCACACGTGGTGCAGAGATACTAATCGTGGCGCGATTGCATTTTGTTTTGGTTCAGCACTTCTCATTGGTTTAGTCTCCCTGATGCTGTAGGAGGCGAATGACTTTGTGGTGAAGCGTGAAGCTCCAGCTTGAGAGCGCCGCTTGGCCGCTTGTGAAGCTCAATAAGTCTCAATAACCGGCACAGTCGGTAGCCAAACAATAGGTCAGGTAACCCATTGTTTTGCATGCTTACAGAAGATTCTTAAATGTGGCACGATACATTTGCTTGGCTGTCAAATAAACAAAGAACATCGGCCGTGGCAGTTCACTACACGCAATGATTGCTGACCGAGTTCCACATAGGCTGGCTAGCCACAGATCCCTTATCATTTACGAACTCTACCCTTGCAATTGCAGTCACGAGCCACTGGGATTTATATCCGACGGCGCGATGTGCAGCCTATGAGCGAGAGCCAGCATCTCCGCGGTTTATCGGTTTATCGAACCATTGAGCGACGGCTTCAACGCTGGCGCTTCCCCCAACTCTGAAGCGTTTTGCCGCAGCGGCGACACTGTGCGATGAGGCGGAGGCAAGTTGCCGTCTTCAGAATCAGGATTTCTTCTACCAAAGCATCCGTAAGAACTCTATTTGCGCTCAATACGTGGGGGATGAATGTCTTCTTGAGAGTGTCTCTGCTCTGTTAAAAGGCTATGGATATATGAACGCTGTCAGTCCCGTATCTGAGAGATATACACGTAATTCGGCTCTGAAGGCACATTATCCGTTCGTCCACCCCACAGAAGAAGCTTAAGAATGCGGGGGAGGAGAGCCAGAATAGCAATCGAAACCCCCGTCTATACCCCCATTGTCAGAAACGGACAACTTCTCCCCCTTCTTTGATGAACTAAAGCCCCCACGAACAACCACCGAGTTTCTTGCCATCACTAGGCTTCTCCACACTGGTCGATAAGCCATAGCTGAATTGCTGGGTTCGGCATTTAATCGCTAATAGTCGCTAATTATTGCCATGTTATCTGCGCCGGCCATCGGTCAAATTACCGTCCTGGTAATCGGTATCTCTCTTTACCTATCTTGCTCATTTCCATCTCGAGACTGGTTGTGGGGGAAGTCTTTCTTCAACCATCATCTCGACCCCCCACCGTACATGAGGGCATGATCTTCCAGTCATCAGCAGCAGCCGTCTATGAGCGCGTATAGACAGGCATATTAAAAAGGAACAAGGAACCATGCAGTGTTGCCTGCTTCCGAATGCAACCTTATGATAGCAGCCTTCTCTGGCACCAATTACATCTCTTTGTTGAACACCCAGTACATCGTGGTGGTGTGTCTCATTCTGCTCTCCCCTGCCCTCTTACATCTGTCGTGTGGGAAGAGCGACACGGCGCGAGACTATACCGGCATCCAATCGTGCACGGCAGAACCCGCGAGCCTGCAGAGAACCTGAGACGGATCTCGGATCTGAACGATCTAACCTCCATCAAGCCATCATCATGGGCCAGCCAGATTTGAATGAGAAGGATGAGAGGGGTCTGCAGTCCGTGTCTTCGTTCCGCCCTGGAGCGACGAGCGGTGTGCTGGAAGACTATGCAGACCCTGATGTCCAGAATGAAGCTGAATCGACTCACAAGGGAGAGTTTGGCACGAAGCGTGACCTTGTAAGTCGCTGACTTTTCGTCTTTGACACAAAAAGAGTGTTTGACTGATTAAGATTGTCGACAGAAACCCCGCCAGGTTTCCATGATTGCTGTCGCCGGAACTATTGGTACTGGTCTTTTTCTAGGTTCTGGTGCTGCATTGGTTAATGGCGGCCCTGTGGGCTTCTTCCTTGGCTACACCATTGTCGGCTGCTTGGTTGGCATGATGATGTACTGTCTGGGTGAAATGTAAGTCTGGTTACGAACATGTTCCATGTCTTTCTTGTGTGGTGCTAATCTTGAGTCTATAGGTCCGTCTATTCACCAAACATTGGCGGTTTCATCGAGATGGGCAACAAGTACATCGCTCCCGAAGCTGGGTTCGCGATGGGCATCAACTACATCCTACAGACTGGCCTTGCTATCCCCACAGAGATCACAGCTACTGCCGTCATGATCAGCTACTGGGATCATGTCTCAGATCACGTATCGGCATATATCGCGGCCTTTTTGATCCTAAGCATCGGTATCAATCTCCTCGGCGTCAAATACTTTGGCGAGATTGAGTTTGTATTTGCCTGCATGAAGGTGTTAATGCTTATCGCCCTCATCCTATTCGGCTTGATAGCCGATGTTGGCGGCGTCAATGGTGTATACACTGGCGGTCGCTACTGGCGAGATGAGCCATTCAATGACTCGTTTGCAAACTTAACACCAGTGTCCCTCTCACGGTTCCTCGGATTCTGGAAAGTCCTTACTCAAGCTGCTTTTGCGTTCGGCGGTATCGAAGGTATTAGCGTACTTGCCGGTGAGGCGCACAACCCCAGGAAGACGATGAGAAGGGCAGTCAGAACAGTCTTCTACCGAATTGGTAAGTGAAAGAACCTAGAGTACCAAGAAACTTCTCACTGACATTCTCTTATAGTTGGATTGTACCTCCTTACTGTATTGATGATCTCCCTCAATGTCAGCCAACACTCGCCAGCGTTGCTCGACGCAGTCGCCCAGGGCGGTAACACTGCGGCATCATCGCCTTTCGTTGTCATTTGTCAGCAAACCGGCGTCAAAGTTCTCCCAAGCGTTATTAACGCTGTGGTAAGTAACTGAGGATCTCGAGCTATGGACGGCTTAGACTCACATATGAGTTCAGGTTATGACGTCTGCACTCTCATCATGTAACGAAAACGTCTTCGCTGTAGCGAGAACGCTGCTCGCGCTATCTCGACAAAGTAAGAAGACTCTTGTTTCAACGGCCTTGGTGGCAGCTGATCACTGGATACTAATCTTTTCGACCTAGGATCTATGCCTCACTGCTTCCTCAAGACAAGTCGCTTCGGCACACCCTTTTGGGGCGTTCTGGTATCTTTCTGCTTTGGGCTATTGGCTTTCCTCTCCGTCTCCAACGGCTCTGCTCAAGCTTTTATCTGGCTTTCAAACTTGTCAGGTAATTAATCTCTGAGATCTCATTGTATATTCATTGACTGACACTTTGACCTTAGCTCTCAGCAGTTTGATTGCATGGATCTCCATCTGTGCCTGCTTTGTCAGATTTTATCGTGCTCTGGCAGTTCAGGGCATTGATAGAAGAAACCTTGATCTCCGAGGATGGTTCCAGCCATACATGGCTTGGATTTGCATCGTCCTTTTTACAATCATCCTATTCTTCAATGGGTTCCAGGCTTTTATCCACAAATTTTCCGTGTCCGGCTTTTTCGCTTCCTATGTAACGCTGCCAGTGGTTGCTTTGGCATTCTTTGGGTTCCGAATCTACCTGTGGCGGACTGGAAAGGCATATGGATTGACTAATCTCAATGAGATTAATCTTGGCAATGGGCCAGCCAAGGCTCTGCGTGGTACTCGGTATGATCTTGGGTCGTCATGAGTACAAGGGCCGTAACAGTTTGAATAATGAGATAACATAATGTTAAGCTAGTTGAGATTGTAATAAAACTACAATATGATATAGTACGGGTGCATTCTAATAGCAAAGTAAAGGATAAAATTTGTATTGACCAAGAGTTGCCATCTTTTTCAAAATTATCGCTCAATAGGAGAGTTTCTCACGAAACTAATCCGGTTTTCTTCAATGGGGCTATCACAAAGTGCCTGCATGTATTACAGCTACTAAGACTGCGGGGTCGGAATACGAAATCACCAACCAGTGGTGCGATCTTCATGTCATTACCCTCTTGGATTGTGATATTGAGTAAACTGGGGCGAAGTCGGATGTAATCCCCATGCTCGCGCCCGGCTCGGCATTCCTAGGCACTTTGCAACCGTTAGGCATCTTGCCAAACATGATAAGAGATACTACATAACTTCCCCCGCTTCTACAGACGATGTTCCGTATCCCGATCGTTCCACGGGCGCTTGATATGAATTGGGCAGTTGCCTATCTTAAGTGGAAGCAGCGGATAGTTTTGGAGGACAAAAAGTTCCACCAGGTCTACCTCGCACCGCATGCAATCTGTTGTCATACGTCAGAGTTAACTCTGCGCATGATTTCTAGCCCGGTTCTTTGAATTGAAGGCCAAAGTAGGAGAGACTTGGCTTCAATGATAATTTCAGTTGACCGCTAGAATAATACAGTTGTGCCGAATGTCTGATGAAATCATAGATTCAGATCTAAGAGATCTTTATTGCACCCCGCCAATCATGAAACCCTCCTATAGATTCGATGCCTCTGAGAAAGAGGGGCAAGAAACACGTTGTGACGGTAATGTGGCCGACTGGGGTTGCAGCAATTTATCCAAGGGGTATAACCCGGCATATGCAAATTGGTAATGCACCTCCCCTCTTGGTCTGAGACATGCTCATCAAAATCCACAGCAAAATGTCTCACGGCATAGAATGCAGTTGCGGCATGAATTCCGGAATGATTTTTTCGCATTGTTGGCCCGACGGCTGGTAACTTTAGTGATAAGACATGGACGATGTAACGCAAGGAATTGAAATGGGGATACCGAGACTTGAGGGGTTGCTGGGATAGGCAGAAACAATGGAATACATATGGAGTCATGATGGCAGCATCTTTGGTGTTGGATGCTCTCCATGTGTCTCGGTTTGTTGCTAGTATAGTAAGAGACAGTGGCAGTATGGCGAAATTAAACCAAGCTGCCAAGGCTGTTGGCCTACTTTATGGACTTACAGCTACTACGCAGGTTCAAGCCGCCTCATTTGATCCCTTGACACACGTCGACCTTCTCATTGGCAGCAGCAATGGCGGCAATGTATTCCCAGGAGCTACTCTTCCTTTTGGCATGGCTAAGGCTGTAGCCGATACGAATAGCGGCAGCAACCAAGGCGGGTTTACTCTGGATGGCTCGTCAGTCACCGGTTTCAGCGTCATGCACGACTCTGGCACTGGAGGCTCGCCGTCACTTGGTAATTTCCCACTATTTCCGTATACTTCCTGCCCAGGCGGCGAAGTAGACGGTTGTTCTTTTCCTAAGAATGACCGTGTCAAGTTCGGCAGCTTCTCCAATGAGAGCGTTGTCGCGAAGCCGGGCTACTTTGGGATAACCCTTAACAGCGGACCCAAGGTTGAGATGACAACATCTCAGCATGCGGCGCTATTCAAATTCACTTTCCCCAATGCAGGCCCAGACGATATACCACTTATCCTGCAAGACTTGACGGATCTTTCAAATTCGAGACAAGACAATGGCACCGTGAGTGTGGACGGAAAGACTGGCCGCATTACTGGCAATGCCATTTTCGTTCCCAGCTTTGGCACCGGCACGTATAAGTTGTACTTTTGCACAGATTTCTCAGGTGCCGAAATATACGACAATGGCATCTTTGTGAACTCACGCGCCAGTTCCGATGTCAAAGATCTTACCATCTCGCGCTCTATCAACGGCTACCCGTTGCCGGGCGGTGCTTTTGTCCGCTTCGCCAGTGCTCAAGAGCCCATATATGCTCGTACTGGTGTCAGCTTCATTAGCAGTGCGCAAGCTTGCTCCAACGCGGAGAAAGAAATTACTAAATGGGATCTCAACAAGTACGCCAATGAGGCCGCCAATATCTGGCGGCAGAAACTTTCCCCCATCACTATCAAGGCTGGTAATGGTGTGAGCGAGGACTACATCAAGTCATTTTACTCGGGAATCTACCGCACGCTCGTCAACCCTCAAAATTATACTGGAGAGAATCCTCTCTGGAACGATGGCGAGCCATACTACGACTCCTTTTATTGTATTTGGGACTTGTTCCGATCTCAGATGCCCTTTATGACTATTCTGGATCCTGCGGCTCTTACGGAGCAGATCCGTTCGCTGATATCCATCTATGAGAACTTGGGATGGCTGCCTGATTGCCGTATGAGTCTCTGTCCGGGCTATACCCAGGGTGGCTCAAACGCAGACAACGTCCTGGCAGACGCCTATCTCAAGGGTCTCAAAGATGGAATCGATTGGGAAAAGGGCTACGAGGCTGTTGTTAAAGATGCAGAAGTTGAGCCCTATGCCTGGTCCACGAACGGTAGGGGAGGCATCGACTCGTGGAAGAAGCTCAATTACGTTCCCGTACAAGATTTTGACTACAAGGGTTTTGGAACCATGACGCGCACCATCAGTCGCACTCTTGAGTACAGCTACAACGACTTTTGCATCTCTCAGATTGCTGGAGGGTTGGGTAAAAAGGGAGACCAAGAGAAATACATTGAATCTAGCGGCAATTGGCAAAACCTGTTTAAAGCTGACCAGACTTCGTTCTTCTCTAATGGGACCGACACTGGGTTTACGGGCTTCTTCCAAGCTAAGTTCTTGAACGAAACTTGGTTCACACAAGATCCATTGATGTGCAGCAACTTGGATTCTAGGAGCGTATGCTCGCTTCAGAACTCGGGGGCTGAGACATTCGAGAGCAGCACTTGGGAATACGGCTTGTAAGTTCTGAGTTTTTCTTTCTCAAGGAACTTACTATTTGCTTTGTGCAAAAGAATTTTAGACTAACTCAAACTCTCTATAGCTTCGTTCCACACGATCAGGCCAGTCTGCTTAACCTTTATGGTGGCTCTGACGCTTTTGTCAGCCGTCTATCTTATATGCACGACCAAGAGATTACATAGTAGGCGATTTTCAATGACACTTACCTGGTACTTTTAACTAATAATGTCTCAGTATCGGCAACGAACCCAGTTTCCTTACTGTCTTCCAATACCATTATGCCGGCCGACCAGCCTTGTCCGCTGAACGCAGCCATTTCTATATCCCCAAGTTCTTCGCCCCTACACCAGATGGGCTGCCAGGTAACGATGACAGCGGCGCCATGGGCAGTTTTGTTGCCTTCTCCATGATGGGCCTATTCCCGAATCCTGGTCAGGATGTCTACCTCATTATTCCACCCTACTTTGAGAGTGTTAGCATCAAGAGTCCAATTACAGGGAAGACTGCAACTATTCGCAACGTCAACTTTGACTCCACTTACAAGAATGTGTATATTCAAAAGGCTACCTTGAATGGCAAGCCTTATACGAAGAATTGGATTGATCATAGCTTCTTCCTTGAAGGAAAGGAGCTCGTACTCACTCTAGGTAGCAAGGAAAGTTCATGGGGTACTAGGGTGGAGGATCTGCCGCCGAGTTTGAGCCCTTACAACAGTAGCAGCGTTGCTCACACTTCTGCGCCAGCCAAACGATCTTATCGACCGCGCTTTGACAGTGGAGGGATGATGTTTCATTGAGTTAGATGGGGCAGATTTGTAGCTACCTAATAGCACAGCTTCAATCCTTTGAATATCACATCACGAAGTCTAGATTCTCGGCTTATCATATGCAATGCTCTTCGTGATATGTATATACACGCGTTAAGTGAAATTTGAAAGTTATGACTTTTTAATTCTTTAAGTCCCGTAATGTATAGCCTATAGAGTATATCCACCCAATGTTCATACGCCTCATAAAATCCCTAGTACGCCGCTCTACCGCCGCTTTAGTCCCTGTTTTTACCAAACAAACATTTCCTCAAATAGTTCAACATCAATGTGATCCTTGTGCGTGTGTCTAATCACGGCCTGCCGCGTTGTGTCGGCAATTTCTGCCGGACCGCAGACAAAGACGGCTGTCTTGCCTTGGGAGCTAGTGACAAAGGTGTCAACCACGGCGTGGATGTCAGGTCGTGATTTCTTGAATCTAGGATCGGCGATGCTGTTTCCAGCCTCTTCTGTCTTGGGTGTGGCGTTGGGAGAGTCTGACGTGATGTAGAATTCCATGTTAAGCCTTGATGCTGCCAGCGCAGACCCTTCAGTGGCGCGAAGATCGTTGGCAAGTACATCTCGAACGAAACCCTCGTCTCGCACGATCCATGCCAAACGAACCTTGGGAGGCGTTTGTGATTCCTTCTGGTCCTCAAAGAACTGGCGGAGATAGGGCAGCACTGTGGTGATGCCACTACCACCAGCAATGAAAAGAACCTCGTCAAAGTGATCAAGACGAGCAGGCGTACCGTAGGGGCCTTCAAGGAAGGTTCTAACGCGAAGAGGGCCAGATTCGCTCTTGCTAATCAATCTGTCTCGCAGTCTTCGAGTCATTCCATCGCGAGGACGAATCATGAAGGTCATGTATGAGTCACCCGGCTCAGAGCTCAGCTCTGTAACACGAGGAGACCGTGTGCCAGCCTCCTTGTCGCTGGGTTGGTCGCTGCTGCTTCCGTATGACGGGATATCATCGATTTGTTTAGATCTTCCAGCCAGAGTGAAGGGGTGAGACTCCCAGAAGTGCAAACTGGGGAAGTATACGAAGTAGTAAGTTCCCGGAGTTTGGTGAGCGGCGTTGATTGAAGGCTTGACCTGTAGACGGATCATGCCAGTCTCTTCGCTATAGCTGGCCAATGCAAGAGAACCTTGTCCGAGGAAGGTCTTGTAGTTCATGGCAATGACACGCAGCATGCGGAGGAAATGGTCGCCAGCCCACAAGCCAACACAAGCCCATACCCAGACTTTATACATGCCTTTGAACTGATCCTTGATGTGGCTGACATGCTGTTAGCAGATGAAAATACCAGAGTAAGGAAGCTAGATGACTTACTAAAACAGAGCAGCAAGGAAGACAGCTGCCAGGGAAGCATGGGCAGCCTTGAAAAACTCATAGATTCGGCTACGAAGAGGAGCAAAAGCAAAAGCTGCGCCAAGACTCAATGAGATAACCATCTGTGGTTTCTGTAAGTACCCGTGTAAAATAGATTGAATGCAAATTGACAACTTACAAGAAGTCCATAACGGAAAGTAGGATCAGTACGCAGCTCCTCATGGTATCCATCCCATCCTTGTTCTTTTGGTCATATTAGAAATGATTTCTTTGTGGTATCTTGACTAAATGTGCTTACCGTTGACATAGTAGGCTGAGAAAATAATACCGTGGCAGATGCCTTCGATAGTGAGGATCAGGGCCAGCCAGCGATGAAAGATGCTAAATGTCCTGTAGCTCCATCCCGTGGCGTAGATGAGGATGTTGGCTCTTCCACTGAAAAGAAAGATGAATGGCAGCTCAGCCGTCATGAAGATACCGAGTCGATCAGCGAGAATTCGGCAGACCTGTCCTGGAACAGTTTTATAGCTGATGGCTATGTTAGAACAATACCATAGTAAAGGAGTAAATTGGGAAAACATACTAAATGTTACCAGTGAAGACAGGGTAGTGGAAAGCCAGCATGAAAATTTGCGTAATGATGTAGCCAGCAATGACCAAGGATTGCAGACGGAGAGGAACGGTGAACCATCCCAAGGGCTGATGATGGTGGTACGAGAATGTAGGGGCCATCATAAGGTTGCGATGGAACCAGCCCTTAAATTTTGCCGGCGCATTATTCTTTCGTACTGGTTGACTGGAGCGTTTCACTGGAAGTAGTGCGATAGCGTGGCTGATTGTGGCCAGAGCCAGCACCAATCCCCAGTAACCGTATGGGATCCATCTATCATCATGCACCTGTTAGCGGAAGGGGGTGGTGAAGGAATATTGTGTAAAGGTAACGTACCGTAGTTTCTGGTGGTATACAATGTTGGTGTAGTAAGTGTTGACAGTTCGATGAGAGATGTCCCAGTTTGCCTGCGATGGCATCGACACAACGTCCACAACAGTCTTTTGTGTCTGCTCGACAGTGGGGAGGCTATCAATGTACTCTTGCGTCACATTGGCGACGGTGCTTCTATACGCATCGAGATTGACCACCTTGGCAGACTTCTTGCATGTTTCAGCCCACCAGTTGATACCTGGAACCAAGTCCTTCTCCTCACAATGCTCCCATAGACACAGGTATGTTGAAGTGACACGCAGGGGGTGTGTGCAAAGCGTCTGCTCCGTTACGTTATCAGAAGCGAATTTGGTCTTGGCCAAGGTGTAGTAACACGAGGCTCCGCAAACCTCGAGCCCAAGGGGCTTGGCCGCGTGGGCACAAGCAGCCAAGAGGAGGCACAGAAGGTAGGAGGTCCGTGACAACATGTTGTTATCTTGGTCCTGTTAGGCGGCCTACGGTTGTTGAGAGCTGACAGCCGGAGAACAAGCCGGCTCTGTGAGAGAGAGGCATCAGAGGCATGATATATATGTCAATTGTAACTGGGATTGTATGTTTTTGCCAATTCTAGCAAGTGCTCGTATCCACACACAGCGGACTTTGACTACTACTCTACAAATAAAATGGTGGGCTCAGTGAAGACTTAATCGGCCAATACCCGAGGCATCAATAGCGTGGCAAGTATTAGCTTTCTATCTATCCACCAGAATCTGATATCAGACAGAGCCAGTCGGGCTGCTGCGGAATAGTTCTTTCCACCAAATAGTCCACATTTCGGAGGAACTAGCCGTATTGTCTCGACTCGAACATGACGAAGTTTGCCGGGTTATACATCGGAGTCGGCTTTCGGGACAACGTTGTCTAGGGCTGGGTTAGAGATGGTAGGGGTGCCTGGCTCAGATCTCAACAGCCGAAAGGGAAACATTTTGTGTGTGATTGTCAGATACTGCCCTTGGCATTTCCAGCAACCCTCAAAATGGGCTTGCGGAGCCGGTCGTGCCAAGTGTGTGGAGACAATGCTGATACCTGGGCGTCTGGAGACCTTCCCGACCGGTTGTGACCTTGATGTTGATCAAGGACCGATAGAGACAAATTAAAAACAAGCTGGTTTCGCTGACAGATGTAATGCAACAGTGAGCCATGGCAGGTTTAATATAACAATCTCCCAATTGGTCGTGGGAGGTCACCCTCTCAGAGAGCCTCGATTTTCAACACACAAACACCAATTTTGGCGACTACTGCACGAGAATTGGAGAACGCCGAGGTCGCATGTTCGCTATCACGGCTTAAGGCAGACTAAGTGGGTAGAACTGGAAACAAAGCCAGGGATGGTGGAGTGACGATGCCCGCTAGAGATTAGATGGGATTGATAAGATGATCAGATAAAAATTTTCACACAAGCCACCATCACAAGTTTGGTTCTTGTAGCTCGTAGCTCGTCTCACTCGTGTGACTCCATCGAATTCGCCCCCTGATTGGTCTGCCGGGTCTCAATCGGGTATTTTACGTGAAGGGGGGTTCGACATGAACCCACAGATGCCGAAAATGCCTCGACTCAAGCCCTCAAAGCACGCCATTTATAATCACTTGTCCCAACAATGTTTCTTTCTCCATTTAAGCCGCTGCAGGAAGATGAGTTTCTCAATTGAGCCGAAGCCCGCGGACTTCGCTCGAGGGGGACAAGTACGAAGTATACGAGAACTGGGCAGATGGAACAGCGGAGGCAAAGTCCAGTTTTCGTTTCTTCCAAGGCTCGGCTTGGCTTCCCGCTCTGGAGAAGACGGCGAATGGCTGTGACTCTGTCATTTAAAGTGCCATTAGCCTAGATAGCTTAATTAAGGTGAATGCCAGTAGGGCTCACCCAGTGCCAAGTACCGGTTTAATGTCGGCGGCCTGGGAACTGGATTCAATTATCCTTGCCCCGATGCAACACTCCCTGTCGTCAACCACTTCGGCCCGGTAAAATACCTGCCGCAAAGTCTTTCCTGATGAGCAGCCGGGATATGATATGGCGGGCTTTTAGCCATCCACTCCTGGTTGCCCTGCTGGAGAGACTATTGGATGGGGCACCAAATGCCGCAGATCGATGAGCGCTGATGGAGGGTTGCCAAGCACTGTCACTCGGAGAATCGGCGATACGACTGACTTTTGATAGTGGTTTTATCTCTAGTGTTCTGATATCGTCTCTAAAGACAGTCTGGCTGCATTTAGTTTTTGCGGAGTGCATCAAGGCAGATATTAAACACAAGTCGGGGCGGAACGATGGATCCAGCCGAAAACTCCTTATATCCTTGTAGGCTAAGGTATCTATATATAGATATAGGCCTAGGTCTCAGCGTTTGGGAAATGCAACGCTGCGGAGTGCAGAGGGCAATTTTCCTTGCACAATCGCGCATTCAATGGACCGCTGACTCCGTCTCATCAGTGGTTTCAATTGCCTATTCTGGATGCTCATGCTGTATTTGGCAGTAAGATAGAACGTCTTGATTGCACTCCGTACATGTCCTCGTAATACATAAGATAAGCATGCAGCTCATGGTCAGGTAACACGACATGGTACCGCTGTATTGGCATGGTATATTGTACGATGCGGGAGAGATCGACCTCTAACGCATATCGTTGCTTCCATGGATCGGGTCGTTGAAAAGGGGAAATAAGCAAACCCCCAAAGCAAACACGTCTCGCTTTACAAATCAATCTTGACGGCAATGACATTCGAGGCATGGTAGCTCGAGACAAATAGCCATGCCCTGCGTCTGCCTCCCTCTTCCTTCGGATCAATGGCCACCAGCACGGAGGCACTAGCAGATCGAATTCTGTGTCCGTCATCTTGGAAAATCACATTGACATCCCAATTTCCCCCGTCTTTAATTGCAGCACCTCCTTCTTCTCTTTTGCCAGGTTTAGGCGAGGCCTTCCACACCATTATGGGGTCCAGAACAAACTCTTTTCCCTTGTTACTGAAGAAATCTATGCCCCTCGTCGGTCCACAGGAAACAACACCGCTCGCGTCAAAGGAACTGTTGGCATATGGATCCCTGAAGTAGCTTGGATTGTCGATAGGCGACCCAAACTCGACCACTTCAGTCACCTCGATGACCTTGTTGGCGTTTCCCCGGATTTTTCCTACGTGCAGGAGGCCACTGGCACACCCATTCGCAAAAATATCATCCTTAGCTCTCCCGTGACTCAATCCGTTCAGGTTGTGCAGATTCTCCAGTGCAATCGACGCATGGACTCCTGCACTGTCACCACCATCAACTGACTCCGGCTCTTGGAGCTGGACGTGAAGGGCATTGGTCCATGTAGCCATAGGAAACAGGTCTTCAACCATCCTCATGAGTCCCTCGGTGTAATAGTGGTCATTCGTCACGAAAAACGACGTTGGAGATTCAGCAACCAGGTCATTTGGCGTTATGAAGAGGGGGTGCCATATTGTCCTGACGTGTCGCGCTGTCTCAGAGCCAATGACATGGTGAAATAGCTCCACCACCGAATGCGACTTTGGGGCATTGACGTCGCCGTTCTCACTGTAATGGTCGGGGTTAGGCTTGTGGTTGACGGCAAATATGTAAACTGCCTCGCCTTTCGGTTTATCCGGATCATCAATAACATCAATGCCATGTGTCACAAATGGGCCGCTAAAACCCTCGAGCGCCAGGATCTGAGTCTTGAATGTCTACGTCAACGCGTTAAAAACCAATCTGATGCATTGACACGGTATCTCGGCATTCATCCGTCATTCTTACCTTGGGATCAATAACTTGGAGCTTTCCCTTCATCCGTTCCGTCGATGGGTTGCTGAAATGTCCAAGAGGAGGGAACCATGCCAGACGGCTCAATGGAGCATCTTCACAGGCAGCGAAGATGAGGCCGCTTGGTTCATGATGGTGCAAGTCTTCACAGTTGATCGCGTTTTCAATCACCTTATAGTCTCCTGGAGCCAATTCAGTCTTCTCTGGATTCCGAAAGAGGCCAGAGACGTAGACGGTTCGCTGTACGTAAAAGTTGTACACATAGCCAAGTAACACGGCAAGCAGCACCACGGCAATGGAGAGACGGCCGGCCATACTGCACTTGATGGACAAAGGCAATATTTGACGAACAATTAACAAAAACAAATTAAAGTGTTTACACGAAGCTAAAAAAGATTTGCTTATTATGATTTAATTGTAGCATTTCGTCATTCCGTGCGGGAGCATCAGGAATGCGGGGGACCGAGGTTCGGCTATGGAGAGGCTTGTTTCACCCCGAGACTTCAAATAGCAACACTCCGTACATGCTTACACAAGTGAGGAGAATAACAGAGGCTCCAATCTGAGTGAAACATTGGCCGAAAGAGACGGAGGGATCGGACGATATCGTTACTTCACGTAGGGGCAGCCTAGACACCAGGACGTTATGATCAGATTCAATGCGATACAATGTGCAAATTCTGGACCGACGAAAAGTCCAAACGGAGTTTATTGTATTGTATTCATTTACTTCTTTTTTCCCCCTCACTCAGAACGCCTAACTCTTGATGCTTATTTCATGTTTTGCAGCAGATACTTGAAGCCTGCATAAGCCTCCTCTCCGCTCGGCACAATCTGGTTGGCGGGGAGAACGAAGCCATATCTGCCGGTGTCTCTGAGCTCGGATGTGAAGGTGTAGTCTGCCTTGACAACATCATTCACATAATCGACACTGGAGCCAGTGGCCTGGTAAATGGTTGAGCAGATGGGGCCATATTCAAACGAGGTGCCATGAACAGCACGGATAGCAGCAACGGCGCCCTTGGCGAGGGACTGCAGCTCGCTGTTGTTTGGCGCAACGGCAGAGCAAGAGTATCCATAGGCTGGAAACATGGCATGGTCAGTAACAAGGCACAGCAGGTTTTTCTATGGGCCTTGTGGGTACTCACGGGTCATGAAGAGCTGAGAGTAGGAATGATAGTCGATGTAAAGCTTGAGGCCTTGGGCCGTCTTGATCTTTTGGATGTAGGCAGAAAGAGCCTTGAACTCGACAGAGTCGCCGGCAGCGGCGCCTTTGAAGTCTTCAGCACAGGGATTGGTAGACGCGCCTCCTGGGACATTCCACTGGTAATTCCAGTTTCGGTTGATATCACGACCGACGCATGAGCTACCAGAATTTGTTTGACGGTTCTTTCGCCACAAGCGATCAGTGCTTTGAGTATATAGGAAACCTAGGGAGTTGAATGTTAGGTAAGGGGCTTATATCTCGGAGGGAACGTGCAATCTCACCGTCAGGGTTCACAACTGGGAAGAAGATAAAGTCATATTTGTCCAAAAAGCCCTTGGTCGTAGCGTCGGTGCTTGTGAGCAGAGTGTAGGCAAAATATTCGACAACCAGAGTGGTGATCCATTCTCGAGCGTGAACAGTTCCGTGGAGAATGACAGCAGGCTTGACACCTTTGCCTGAGCTGCCCCAGAAGTGGATGCCGGTAATGGCGTTGCCATTCAAAGAGTTGCCAGAGGTGACAATCTCTGAAGTGTTGGGGAACTGCGCCGAGAGGTCTCTGAGAAACTGCAGATGGTCTGCATAGGCATGGTACGCGGTGAACCATGTGCTGTTGACGGCCTTGACAGCATCAATGGAATAGGGCTGAAAAGCAGACTCTTTCTCGATCGAGAGACCAAGATCTTCGTGCATAACCACGGGCTTCAAACCCGACGTCGCCTTATTGAAAGTCTCAAGCTGGTCAGGGCTCACTACAATATCGGCGAAAGATCCTGCTTTTCTGGCAGGCTTCCAGGTCTGGAGATTCAGAGTGTCCACAATGTCGTTGATTCGGTCAATGTTGTGAGCATCGACGGACAGTCGGAAGACTTTGTGTCCATCATACGAGACCCTATGAGGCTGAAGGACGGCGGCTGATGCCGAAGCAATGAGGGCAGAGAGTAAAGTAAGGGACTTCATGGTAAATGCTAGCGATACTGGGATGGGCTGAGTTTGTGCTCTGGTGGTACCAAGCTACCGAGAGGAGACAGGATTCCGTCCGATATATGTTTACGTCGCATGTTATATAGTCGATCACTCCTCCTTATTCAAATCGATTGTATTGCGAATTATCGGTATCAAATGCCGATAGGACTTGCACCATTGCCACGATTAGAAGGTAGCAGCCGAGTAGAAGGCAGTACAGTGGTTATCAGATTGAAGATGTCAAATCCCCGCCAATAGCCCAGCATAATAAACGAGAGCAGTGCAACACTGTGAAGCCGATGAACAGCAAACAAGCCAAGATGAAAAAAAGGCCTTCGCCTTTGGAGCTGTCAAATGCGTTCGAGACCGTAAACGATCAAATGCCCCGAACCCGCTAATCGGATCACGTCAAGGGAGGCCCGCATCACGCAGATCCAGCCACGATCTTCACCTGTTTATAACCACTGAGATGCTCCTGTGCCTTGGCCTGCCGAGTCTAGTCGATGGGAACTGCCGAAGAGAGCTGGTATTCCGTGAGTAGCGATAAGAGGGAGGGGTTGTCTTCAAAGCAATAGCATTCCACAATAGATCGACCTGCCAGAAGGAGAGTCGCTGGCTCTTTCGATACGATGGGACTTTTGACCAGCGATAATTAACACGGTGACGAATGATCATGCATACGACGCCACCTGTGCCGGCGATATCCATAAGATCAAAAGGACAATAGTAGTGTTCAAATGATGATGCAAATAGCATGCCTTACTCCCTTTCCCTCTTGGAACAATAGAACAAGTCGCTGTATAAGCACGATCCAATTAATAAAGCACGATCTATCATCGGTATTATGACCCAGCGCCATCTACATCTGCGGCCTACTGTAAAGCCAAGATTTGCCGAGGAATGCTCCAGAGGTCATGAGCACTTCGCCTCCGCTAAATGTGGTGCCCGATGTAACGGGTATGGGGGGACCGGCCAAAAACCACCAACCAGATGTTGATAAATACATTAAAGCCTACCAAAGTTCCATTTAAGCATGTCTCAGCCAATCCTCTACCGAGATCTTTCTTCGACTGTCATAACAGGAAGCTGCATAGGCTCATCGGCTCTCGGAAGCAGAGACTGAATGCTTCCCAGCCTATCCTTAATATGATATTACTATACCGTTGGTGCTGATTTGGCAGCTGTTTCGGCATAGAAGTCATAGACATAGAAATCTTGGCATGCTCTTCTTCTCCTCCTCCTAGTGCCTTACAATAAATGGTTAGACGGCTGGGGAGAGCGATTTGCACCGCGATCATGAACTAGCACTCTTCAGCAATCAAATCCACCGGGCCACGGGTAAAAATAATGACAGGGTATGGAGGAGATACGTATTGTCTTCACGCACAATCACATACAACTTCTAATGGAACTTTGTGTATATATAGCAGCTTGTACATAGCCACGCTTGTAAAAACAGGACGTAGATATCAAATGTGCAGTTAATGTTTCATCTGCTTCACTGTTCCCATTTACAGAAGCATGATTATGGTTGCGCCATGTTAATTATTGTATAAGCAGACTCATGTATGCTGGCCATGCGCATTTTATTAGCTTCACTTCTTTTAGTCTTGGCATTCTTCCGCCAAATGGCTGTAGTATAGAGAAACCCCGTCAGTCTTTCGATCGATCTGGCATTCTAGATAAACAATTAAAGAATCGAATTATCATTGTAGTCTTTCGTTTATTTTTATTTCATTTTTTGTTTTATTTCTTCTTCCACGCGTCAAAATGAGCGCCGTGTTCGGCATACCGTATAAAACACTCACCACCATGAGGTGTCGGTTCAAGTAACTGTATTTGGGCTCATCAATACACGTGAAAATCGATATGAGGAATGAGATGCCGACGAACTACAAAAGGAATATAGCGATGGCTATCGGTGCAAGTAAATGCCTGCTTGTCCTATGGGGTTGCGCATTGCTTCTTGAACTGCTACCCTGGAAATTGAGAGACAGGGTTTACAAAGTTTGAACGGTCTCCCAGCCATCTTCACACTTGTACCCGGCGTAGAATTTACGCCTTACGTGCGCGTCATTAGTTCTCCTGCATCTCGTGCATAGGAAAATTACAAGGTGGGCACCCTCAAATTCGGTGCTTTAAAGTGTTGAATCTCATGGATTGCAATAAGCTGCCGCTAACGGCTGACACTAGCAAAGCTTAAAAGCTTATCATGCAGAGCTGCTTGCAGAAGAGGAACTCAAAGAAGCTTGAGATTTCCATTGGATAATTCAGAAAGCCTCCTGTTTACCCGTTAATCTCTCACAATTCCCTACAAACGCGTCCGACTGCTGCATAATACCCTTCGCTGTTTCTTCATTCTCTATTTACTTCGTATTTCTAGCATTTGTGTATATGCGCTAATGCTATCATCTCGCTAACACAGCACAAGGAATTCGGTAATCCCAGAATTCGATTCCCACAGTATTGATCCATGGTACTTCCGTTTGCATTATGGACATATCCACTTTGCTTCGAGCAACATGCAATGAAGAATCTATTTCCAGTAATGCGCTTTACTGGGAGAGCGAAACTCCGTAAAAACAATCTAGTTAGATAGTTCTCTAGTCAAAACAAATATTCCGTCCCATTTGCCTTTCGAAAGCATTTGAGCAAAAGTGTCGACTGGGCTCAAGTCTGGGCACTCCGTATTCCTGGTCAGCAGGAGCCGTCATAACCGATAGCATCAATACTAGACGGGTTTTAGGACTGGAGCCCGCTAGAGTCCCCAGCTATTAATTGGGTAAGTAATTTAATGGAGGGGCTATTGATCAATTGGCGTTCAGCTCCTTTTTTGAAGCTTTGCAGCTTTCCTTCTCTGAAAGATTGAGTGTCTCTCCTCTTCTTTTCGACGCGGAGATAATTCATCGCTGCGAGATAGCCAAGAAGCCAAGAAGCCAAGATGCCGGGAAGCGAAGCCAAGACAGATCGTAGACCAACGAGTATCCACTGGTTAAAATCCCGAGACAGTTATAACTTCTCATGTCCGTAGATTTGCACTCATAAATTCACGCAGTTTTAGACTCCAGCTCTGCTAGTGGTGTCGGTTCCCCTGAATCAGGCCCGCAAACGGCGAATAAACTACTAGCCTGAACCCAGCGATGGAGAAGTCTGACCCATAACAAAGGCGTTTCCCCTGTCCTGTTTTCATGCCTAGAGATGCCAAGATGAAGCTTTCTTGGTGATTGAACTTTGTGGCTGCTCTGACATCACAACGCCCATGTACTTTCAGACTGGCAATTACCGTATCGCAGGCTGTCTCCTTCAGAGGCATGTCTGTTAGCAGCCGTCATAAATTTAATTTGTTTCCGAATACCGGATCCTTCACCATAAGCTTGAAACGCATCTCTTGCGTGGAAGGGCTGTGCAAACGCAGTGCCGTCTCGTATCGTGGTGGCTATGGTAGCCACCCCATATTACAAGCAGCAAAATCTTACAGAGCTACGTCCACTACTGTGGGTAGCTCACGGAGCTGTTTACTACTAAAAAGGATGCCAAGTGCTATAGCCATAATATTGCTCCTTTCATGCATGCAATTTTAGAGTGGGAGAATAGCGAAGCTCTTGAGCCACTAGTTGATACTCTGGATCGACAGCTTGTCTACGTCAGATGCTCGGGAAACCTGGCGGCGGCGCATGAAAAAAGAACACGGGGCTCTACGCCTCAGGGAGTCCAACATGGATGCTTTCACAAGCTAGCGCTTACCCGTCCTCTCATTCGATGGTGGTTTTAAAGGATCGAGGTTGTCCAGAATCCCAATGGCAGCCACTCCGTGGAGACGCTTTAGGCTATAACCAATATGGAGATGGATCATTGTAATTGAAGAAAGATCCCTGCGAGTTTCTTGTTCATATTAGTAGTGCAGTGGTCGCTGGAGTTTCTCCAAACCCATTCATTCCCTTCATGTCCGACAAACGACAACGTACATATCTTCGTCCATGCTCGACACTTGTAACAAAAGAATGCCCTAATGACTAAATCAACCCCCTCATTATCACGATTTACTACCGATCTACGAGTGGTCAACTTTGTGTTTTTCTTAGTTTGGTTTATCGCTGTTCGATATTGTCAACAAACCACCTACTTCGACCCGTCCTCATATTTCTTTCGCTCAGATGCCGCGTACCAACCATTCTATTCGGCTGTTAGAGAGCAGGAAGCCGACAATTTCCTAGCTTCTCAAAGCGCACAAAACAGCAGATTAAGAAATGCAACAGAAGGAAGCGCTCGCCGCCCCGCTCCATACTGCATCGGCATCCCAACGCTTCAGAGAGAGCGGGCGCAATTCTTTCCGAGAACGGCGGCATCTCTTGTCGATTCATTGGCACCTGAAGAGCGAGAGCTGATTCACATCGTTGTTCTCTTGTCTGATGCCGATGCGACAGTAAACTCAGCATTTGGACAAGACTGGCTCCATGCGATTGCCGATACAGTCATAGTTCATGAAGATACGCCAGAGAAACTGGTCGCTGAAAATGGTTACCAGACGATACCACGACATTCCGAATCGGCGATTAGAGACGAGCGAGTAAGACGCGACTATTCTGTGCTTTCCGAGACATGCCGCCGAAACGAGGCAGACTACTTCATTCTTGTCGAAGACGATGTCATCGCCGCGAGAGAGTGGTTCAAGCGACTCCTAGTGGCAACACCCCAAGTGAACGAGCGCGCGGTTGCTAAAAAGCGAGACTGGCTTTACATTCGACTTTTTTATACCGAAACCTATATGGGATGGAACTCGGAGGAATGGCCAATGTATATTCGAAATATTGCGCTCATATATATGGCCGTGTTGGGAGTCATGTTCGCAGTTCGCTATCTCCACCAATTGGCTCCGCCCTCGCTCAAGGACCGAACATTTAAAAACTCAAAGCTCTTGATGGCAAATGTACTGTTTATCTGGGTACCTCTTTTCATTGGGCTTGGATTCATGGCTGGCCGGTTAACAGTCAACCCCATTCCATACGGCGTGCAAGAGATGCCGCGATACGGCTGTTGCAGCCAGGGCTTGGTTATACCAAACCGACACCTTACCTTGCTGCAAGATAAGCTGCAGGCGTCTCCATTTGACCTACCGGCCGACTCTACTATCGAAAAGACAGCGGATGACCTGCATTTGGATAAATGGGCCGTTGTGCCTAGTGTTCTTCAGCATATTGGAGCGCGAGGATCGTCGGCTAAAGGCGGTGCCCTTAAGACGACATGGAATTTCAGTTTTGAAAGATTTTATTCAGCATAAATGTTCATATTTAGACATGAAATATATACATATATATACCACTTCGCAAGCATTCAAACTTTTTTACAATACCAATATTTTGACATTGAGCGGGGGGGGGGGTATTCATCTTAACTGGTGATGTGATGTCAAGAGTTCGAAGGCCGGCTATCATCATCATACCTCTAAATGCCACTACTTGTAAGTTTAAGAAAACAAAGGGGATTTTATTACAGCTAAAAGAAGGGAATATTGTTTATAAAGGGTATCGTATCTTGGGTATCACTGCTGTTACGCCCGGTCCATGTGGTATGACGTTCTCACAACATCAACCGTTTTTGAGATACCCTGAACGCCTGCGGTATCAGAGCCGCTATCATTATCTTTGAGACCATCATCGATGATGTGTAGCTCATCACTTTTCCTTCCCAATCCTGCTTCGGGCCCAGAGATAGACACAACCTGACGACTGTGTCCTCCTCCCCGCCACATGCCTGGATGGGATGCATGTCCGGATAAGTTGGACAGATTAAAAGCCCCCTTGCCTGGAGTTCTGTTGTCATTGTGGTTTGAGTTTTTCATAGTCGATTCGAAGAAACGAGGGAATATTCGAGCCAAAGGCTGTCTTAGAGCGGGAAGACAGGCGCCGATAATACCCGCATTGGCCTCGATCAACGTCCACATGCCGCGATCAATAAAGTTCCATGTGGTATCTGCTTTGTTGGCGAGTGAGTTTTTCACGGACGTTGCTCTGAGGATTGACGTCACAGTAACACTATTGAAGGCAAATGATTGTTAGCACATTGTCCGGGTAGGTAAGTTCGGGACTTATTGGAGGCAGGCTCTACGTACAAACCGCCCATCAGGAAGATGGCACACAGCATCACCTTGCTGCGTGGGCTGAGCTGGAGTTGCATGATCGGCGCGATGGGAAGAGCCAAAACCATCACATCTGTTAAGATGTTCATTACGGCATAGGCGACCCAGAATATATCCGAGTTGATACATGTTGCCTTGACGCTCTTATCCCAAGCGCCAGCAATGGGAACGCATTGAAAAATGGTAGATCCTACACCACCAATGCTCCAAGCAACGACGACCCCCATTACAATATAAGACGCAATCTGGAATTTCTTGGTGACAAAAATACGCTGATAAAGTAGGATGGTGGCCACTTTGTTGAGGCAAACGGTTACTTTGTAGGGGGTTTGAGCAATGAAGAACCACCTCAGAGCGGTGTTGAGCTCAACCACAGTGAGATCGGCTTTGTGCATTCCGTAGCCATTTTCGATGGCAAGCTGAATAGCAACAGAGAGAACGATGGAGAAAAGCTGAGATGAAGAAAGCCGATGAATAAAAGATTAGCGAAGACTAGTCTTGACGCAGATCAGGGGCAAGAAGACAAAACAAAATCTCAAAGGTACTCACCAAGGAGAAGATGATGACAACATCGTCAGCACCAAAGTTGAAGAGGTAGACTCGACTCGCACATCTAAAAGTTACAACCAATCCGGCGACGATGATCATTACCATAGACGTGATGTATAACTTCCAGCCATGATTGTCTATCCCGTCGGCAGGGAAGCCCATACCCTTCGGCCCCATCGTGGATCGCGAGTGTAGCCTTGATCACAACTAGAGCATGGGACACATGGCTCAGGCGGGCGTTTTGTTATTCTACTCTTTTCTGTTGGATAATCGCCTTCCCGAATTAGCCGGATGTTGACTTGAAGACTAATCCCGTTCCCCGGTGTGGGAAGCCGTGGCAATCGGATGCTTTGCGCTGGAAAGGCCCTCGACCGGCAGACCGGCCAAGGCAAAAGAAACGTAAGATATCGACAACTTTGCTCGCGTTGGTCAGATATGGAGTGCCGTCCCCAGAGAATATGAATAGAAACTCCAGATGCCCCCCTGTTCGCAGAGAAAGGGAAAGAAATCGCCGCCGAGGACCTGCCAAGAGTTTCGAGTAACACCACCTTCTGGTATTACCCTCCGGGCAGATTACTCCTGTACGAGGACTTTTGCCATTAGTCCTTCTTTCCCCTTTCTGCAATGCACAACTACTGTATGTCTTGTAGCTAGTGATGAAATGTCATAAGCCCAACCCTGTGAATGCATGCAGGACAAGCGATGCAACAATGCAAGGCCGGGAGAGCTGGGGTACTGCTCAGTGGAGCCTGCAAAAGAGGTCCACGAAATGAGACAGGCTCTCTTCGGCGACATTCTAGATGGCGAAGGATGATTGAGCATCGTAAACTTGTTACTGCCAGCACCACTGCTATCATACAAATAGCTAGCTTGGTAGACTTATGTGGCATGGAGTGCAGGATATGGCCAAGTAGTACTCCGCAGCATCCCGTAATTCGTATCGAAAGGACTCAAAGGAGTAAACGAATGGAGCATTTTTGATCTAAGAACTCAGATCCATGGCATAAGTTATGCTGGTTGGGCATAAGGATGAGAGTAGAGTGTTCATGCTGGCAGAGCTTGAGTCCTTTGCGAGCGGCATGCCATATTCTTGGAACAAACTTGCTTCTCATTATTCCCACCTAAAAGATGACACTCTTCTCCTTGAATCATCTAATCGTCTTTGGTTTGGTTTTACTCTCGACACTCAGCTCCTTCGCGCGTCTTAAGCCACGCAGTAGGGCCATACTAGAAGTGCTAGTGGCTTCATTCACTTGCAGCAGTGGATCTTCAAACACCCAAACGCCTTTCGAGGGACTCTTCCGCCTGCAAGGAACCTACACACGAGTACGGTTACAAATCCCTCGCCGCTCAGCTTTCGCTCGCGGAGCTGAGCAGGACTCCGTCTACATCCATGCAGACACGCAGGGCCAACAGCATCTCCACTCCTTACCCCTGTCCTCCAGCCGTCCACTGGTTAGGAAGGACGTGTTGGTTCGGGACGCCTCAATGAAGAATTTAGAATCGACTAAAGTCTTTACGAAAGGAGTGAATTAACCGGTCAAAGCTAGCACAGACGTCGCTCCACGATATCGGGTGATGGAATCTCGCCTTCTTTGCTTTTTCTGTATCGCGCGAATCGTGTCTCTGGCGGAAGAGCTAAGTTTATCGCCAACTTTAAATTCTTCTGACATCGGCCCCGACGGCTAGAGAGGAGTGCGACAGGCACCAAAACATGGAATCATGCGCTAGTTTGTATCCTTGCCATGGCAATGTCGACTAGAACGCTGGAGCCCACTCCGCTACGGAACCAGCACTTTATACGCGGTTTTAGTACGTGGTTTAGCACTCGTACGCCATGGCTAGTTCTTGTTAGCTGTTGTCTTCAGCCATGGAGGGAAACAAATTGCGTAGTACGGAGTGAATTTGTCTGTCTACGCGGAATACGCAGAGATTCCCCTGCTTAGTCGTCCAGGAGAGAGAACCAGGTTTGTTCTGCCAAGATGACAAATGCTTCTGCTTCTGTACAGAAAACAGACTCACAGACTCGTACAGAGCACAACTTTCAGCTGAATTGGAGTATGTAATCGTTGCTGGACACAAGGATTGTCCGATGCCGAGCATACCGGCGCAATTGAGCGCGAGAAGTGGCTACAAACTATTGGTTTCTATCATCCACAATGGTTGAGATGTTATAGAAGTTGAAAAAGAACCCTACTGCGGTGCTGTTTTTGGAGTTGACCGGAACAGGGACCGCAATAAATTTGTCGGGGCTCATTCGATGCTTCACAGTGAGAAAAGGGTGATGCCGGGTGTACCGCACCTTCATGTGTCTTTGGAAACGGAAATGGTAGATCATAGAAGCACGAACGAAGTCGTTGATGGAGGGCAGCAATACGGAGCATGAATACTACAAACAGACAAGGAGATGCAAGAGATTGCTAGAATACTACACACAATGTTGCACTCCGTAAAGCCTCCGCATGGGCAGAATCTCTCGTAGCAAAATCGAAGGGCCTCCGCATCTCCACCTGTTTACTCAATCCTCGCGCCCGCAAATGGACTTTTTATTGCTTCGTACTCTCTCTTAGGCTGAGATTTATTGACCAAGCTGCTCCTCCGCCATGCAGCAATTGATCCGTAATTTTCTTGGCTGTAAATTGGTGACCTCTCGGCAGGGATTGCCCCCAATTGTTTGGGGGATGTTGGCCGATAATATCCCTGCCAGCGACCTAGAAAAGTGCCCCGGCCCATGAAGCTTTCGCGTCTTCCCGCATCAATCAACCTGGAAACGAACACTGACGACCGGAAAATGAGCTCTGTTGGCCGCATCCCGGAGCTGGGCCTCCATAATTGCCTGAGACATTGGAGAGGCCCGGCACCTTGGTTGCCGAGCTGCTACCTGTAGAAGCTCTGCTGGGCGGCCTGGTTACTGGATCGGGTTGCAGATGCGAGCGCCTCAACGTGGGTTATGACAATCAATATGGGGTTTAGTAAACGGTGGTTTGATGAAATTGCGCATGAACTGGATCCGCGCCGCGCAATTGGCCCGGGTTAAGTAACGACAGACAAAAGCTCGGAGTCTAACCGGATGACTATATATGTAGTGATGCCGATGCTGCTGTCGTATCACTCGGACGAAAGGTGTTGTTGATCATTGGCGGTTCACCACATCTCCAGCAGCCTCACTTTCACCTTCACCATGCTTCTCACGACCAAGAGCGCGGCCTTGATCTTGGGCGCTGCCCTTGCCTCAGCTACTCCTGTGGATGTCACATCATCGACGGCATCGAGCTGTAACACCCGTCAGTTTCTCACCGTGTCCACGTCCAATGGTCCCATCACCGGTCACCAAGCGTCCAACTCAGCCTGTGTGATTGAATACCTGGGCATTCCCTTTGCGCAGCCGCCTGTTGGAAGCTTGCGATTCGCAGTGCCCACCAAGATTCGATCCAAGAAGCCATATGTGGCTGCTAATTTTGGATTTGATTGTCCTTTGACGCCGTCGAAGCCTGTCAATTACCCCGGATTTACGCCCCAGGCGCAGCAGATCGTCAACTATTTCGCCTCTGCGGCGGGCACTCCTCAGAGTGAAGATTGCCTTACCCTCAACATTTGGTCTAAGGCGACGCAGAATGCATTGAAAGCGAAGAAACCTGTCCTGGTGTTCTTCTATGGAGGAAGTAAGCATACACATATCCAATTCTCTAAGCCGCACGACGATTCCGGTCACTAACAGCGAGGACAGGATATACCATTGGAAACACCGACAGCCCGTTCTACTCAGGCAAATACTTTGCCGACAGCGAGGATATTGTCGTCGTTACGGTCAACTACCGACTCAACATTTTCGGCTTCCCTGGTGCCCCAGGCGAGACTCAGAACCTCGGTCTGCGCGACCAGCGAGCGGCCGTCGAGTGGGTTCGAGACAACATCAAGCAGTTCGGCGGCGACCCCAGCAAGATTACCATCTCTGGCCAGTCTGCGGGAGGTGTTGCTGTTGATTACTGGACCTACGCGTACAAGAAGGACCCCATTGTCAACGGCGTCATTGCGCACTCGGGCAATGTCTTCAGCTTCCCCGTCAACGCCCCAGGCGTCCCTGAGAAGAATTGGGACACTGTTGTGGCTGCTGTGAACTGCACTTCTGCCAGCGATGTCATGTCTTGCATGCGCCAGGCGGACTGGACAGCCATCAAGGCCGCTGCGGCCGGCATCAAACCCACGCCGAGCAGTAGTGTTCTGCGATCCATTCCTGCGTTCTACCCGATGCCAGACGAACAAGTTGTTTTCTCCGACTACCTCTCATTGACCAATGCTGGTAAATTTGCAAAGGTTCCTCTTTTGCTGGGAAACAACAACAACGAGGATGGATACTACCGCATTCCCGCGTTCGCCTCTGGCATCGTGCCGACTGCTGACCAGGTCGTGTCTTTCCTCCTGGAGTCTTTCACCTGTCCCGTGTCCCATCAGGCCAACGCTCGACGAAACCACGGAGTGCCAGCCTGGGCTTACCGATACATGGCCGACTGGGATAACACTCGCCTCTATCCCACCAGCGGTGCTTATCACGGTGTCGATCTTCACATGATCTTTGGAGCGTCCGCAGATGTCAGCGGATTGCCCACGACCGCAGACCAGAGAAGCCTCACGAAGCTGATGCAACACGCTTGGTTTACCTTTAGCAACAACCCTACCTCAGGTCTCAGCAGCCTTGGATGGCCTCAATTCAACAAGAAGAAGGCCTCGTTGATCGTGCTTGGCCAAAACAACCGTCCCAAGGCACAGTTTGTGTCTCCGTCGGTGTTTGACCTTACATGCCCTAACATTACCTTGGCAGGTTTGGGAAGTGTTGTATCCACAGTGGCCGATGCAGTAACGCAGCCGCTGTTGGATTATTAGATTGATACATGGCTCGGCAGCCTACTAATGAATTATACGAAGCTACGATATATAAATTAATAACATCCAAGACTTCTAATCATAATTGAAGGTTTCAGACTCGTACCCTAATAATCAATGCCTAGTGCTGTTCGCCTACTTCTGTGAGATTAAATGAAGCTGTTTTCGCATCATAGCGCTTTCTTTATTCGCGCAGTTCTCCACTATCATATGCACAGAATGGTTCGTTAGAATATGCCGGGTCACCGGATATAACTTTTTGGATTCGAGTGACAGGTTGACAGGTAAACCGGGCACCCATTGATACCAACGGCAGATATAGAGGGAGTATGACGTGTAAGAAAGTTCTAAACCATAATCGAGCCGTTAAAGACGCATGTACATATCACTGTTCCTTTCAATCAAGAAATCAATTCCTCGCACGACTTCGTGAATCTTCTTTATATGAAGCTCTTTAGATGAGTTACTATAAAATATAAAATACAGAAAACGAAGTATGTAAGTTTAACTCTAATCATCAAGTGAGGCGGACTTTGAGATTCTGTCTAGCCCATCCCGCCTAGTGAATTTAATTAACTCAGCCTAATCGTCTCGATAAGTCTCAAAGATAACATCTTTTCGAGTACAATATACATCTCCACAAGTTTTGATATCGTATGTTCGTGTATACTCGGGTATAAACGGGCATATGAAATAACCACAATAGCATGCGCGATATCCGACTTCGGTCATGACATAATTTACCCACCGTGAGATTGAGGGGTAGGTCTTTTGAATATTTTATTCCAGTTCTAAAACTCTCGTCTCTTCCCTTCTTCTCCCACACAACTTTAGTTTATTCAATCTTTGGATTGTCAATTTTCTGTCACCCAAAAACAACCAATTCCCAACAAAACTCTTTTGGTACGAGGCTCGCCTCCAAGGAGCCATGTTACTTGTCGCAATGGAACTATCCAGTCATCGAGGTAAAGTAGACTGAGCAAGCATCCGGGTGTTCGATCCGTTCTATCATGCTGTCTCTCTCTCCACTAGCTCTCGATGGTGATCGATTCATTCGATCATTATCTTGAAGTCTAGTTTAAGGTAGGAGACGGCATGGTAGAGTGGATTGATCTGAGAAATACCGGCGAACTTGATCTGGATAATACCAGCGAAAGGATCTGCTTCTTGGGCTTCCACTGCTCTCCTAATCATACAGTGTACAGACTAACCCACGTAGCTCTTTGCTCGATTATCCAAAATGTCGACGGATAAGATCACGTTCTTGGCCAACTGGTCAGACTTATCCTCGTCAATTGAGCTAGTGATCCGTGAAATTAACCAAGACACAGGCATGCCACCCCTTACCACGCACCCGTCTACCTCGCTCAAGCGAAAGGATACTTCAAGGATGAAGGCATCAAGGTCGCTCTCTTGGAGCCCAACGACCCTAGCGTATGCAACATTTCCTAATCATTCATTGAGCAGAAACTCACTCGCATTAATAGGATGTCACCGAGATCATCGGATCCGGCAAAGTGGACCTCGGATTCAAGGCCATGATTCACACTCTTGCCGTAAGACTATACCCTTGACTCAACAATTCCTTATATGGTTACTTATGCACTCCTTTAGGCAAAAGCCCGTGGCTTCCCGGTTGTGTCTATCGGCAGCCTGCTTGATGAGCCATTCACCGGTGTCATTTACCTCAAGGAGTCGGGCATCACTACTGATTTCCGCTCCCTCAAGGGCAAGCGCATCGGCTATGTGGGAGAGTTTGGCAAGATCCAGATCGACGAGCTGACTTCCCACTATGGCCTCACCCCAGAGGACTACACTGCGGTTCGCTGCGGAATGAATGTTTCCAAGGCCATCATCAGCGGCGAAATTGACGCTGGTATTGGCCTGGAGAATGTCCAGATGGTTGAGCTCGAGGAGTGGCTCGACAAGCAGGGCCGCCCCAAGACAGACGTCCAAATGCTTCGCATTGATGAGCTCGCCGAATTGGGCTGCTGTTGCTTCTGTACCATCCTCTACATCGGCAACGAGTCCTTCATTGAGAAGAACCCGGAGAAAGTTCGCGCTTTCCTTCGTGCTGTCAAGAAGGCCACTGATTTCGTCCTTGCTGACCCCAACAAGGCTTGGGCTGAGTATGTTGACTTCAAGCCCGTCATGGGTACTGACCTCAACCGCAAGATGTTTGAGCGTAGCTTTGCCTACTTCTCAAAGGACTTGAAGAACGTTCAGCGCGATTGGAACAAGGTGACCAAGTATGGACAGAGACTCGGCGTCTTGGACGCACAGTTCAAGTCCAACTACACCAACGAGTTCCTTAGCTGGGAGCTTGAGGCCGAGTCCGCAGACCCTACCGGCGACCAGAAGCGCATGGTTGAGTTGCAGTGTGACGTTGCCTGCCGAGGAGGCTTCCGCCGACTCCCAGCTGTCATCAAGGCTTAATTCAGTCAAATGGTTAACCCAAAGGTCATTTGACTGAATGTTTATACATAGCTGCTTCATCACTCATTGCCAATGCAGCCTGTAAATCTGGCATCACTACGCTCATTGTGCCCAGTCACTCATTTAGCTATGTAGCTTCCTGCCGGAACAAAATAAAAAATTGAATGCCAGACACAAACTGTTATTTTTTTTTCGTATATGCTGAGAATGTAGAGTATAACTCGTATGGCCTAAACATTAATAACAGACCATACACTGCTTGCAATCCATCCTCCTCTATCTCCATCTCCATCCTACAGGCCTTGAACCCAAGCTCTCAGCCACGCTTGATAAAGAGCTAGGGTACCGTATCAACCAGGACGCAAGATTAAGTATGGACTTTGCAGTGAACTGGGCCGAGTTCAAGAGCTGCATGATTCGATACAATTCGTATCTGGCGAGAGAAATCTTCGACGAGGGCAGGTGAAGTGGTTATGGCGCCCGACGAAAGAGTACGGAGATCCTGTCTGAGATTGGTTTATGCACGACTTCCGTACTACGGGATTCAAGTCTACAATGCCTCTAGAGTATAAGGGAAGCTTTTGTGCCTGATTTAGTCTACAGGAGTTGTAGTGGCACGTGTATTATGCAGAGTGCAATCTCTCTGAGGTTGTCGATGACATGTAGCTCATCAAACTCAACTTGGGTGGGCAGCCGTTGGCTCTTAGTAATATTGGCATGAACACAGAGTTGGTCACACCCGTAATTAGGTACATAGCTACTAAGATCTTTTCAAATCCGACGAGATAGCTCTATAAACAATTGAGGTTTTCCCAGGTGGCCAGTCAAATACGCATGGCGGCCTCGTCGGCTGCTTATTCTCGCCTCGGTATCTGAAACTAAGGACCCTGCAGATATTGAGAAGAATTTAGAAACGGTCGTTATGAACGGGCAGCTAGATGTGAGTTTCATCTATACCGAGTTTGACTATCCCAGGCGCAACATTGACGGGGATGAAAATTAAGAGCCGGAATCTTTTACCTCGCATAGCCCCAACAAAGTCTTTGTCTCACTGCTACATGTTAATCCAGCTGATTTCACATATGATCCAGCAGAATATCAGAAGGCTATGTGCAATGATGCCTCCACAGTGATTTTAAGTGTCATCATTGACCCATATATGCTGGTGCATATAGCCACGGGTATCTTGCCGTCCGCGACACTTAAGCTACCTCGGTAGGGTATTGATTAAATGCAGGAAGCTTTACCTATTATTACGGGATGTACCAGTATTGACACGCGGTGAATTGCTTGGTGGAAAGTCCACTGCAACCTTGTGGTAGCAGCCACCTCTTAACTAAACAATGGAAGAGGCCTGTGCTCCGGCATTAACAGACAAGGGGGGGGGGGGGGGGGGTAGTCCTGGCTGCAACTTGTTATCTCTGAATTTGCGGAGCCTGGCGTTGAAGACGCATATTTGCTTAAGTTTGTTCCCTATAATCTGTAGGTGCCTTCATATTATTCACTAGAGATGCGACCACATACCGTGCTTGAAGGGTACGAACTGTTTGAGATGAAGGATAATGCTAAGCTACTCGCTAGGCAACCACCGGCAGACGAAGCAAGTTTGGTAAATTTGAACGAGGATTGGGTAGCACATTCATGTATGCCAGCTTTCTATTGTTATTCATAAGATATTTCATGTACGTATATGACTCAATTTATAGGACATTACTGATATAGTTAATTGTATATCTTTTCATATTTCATTATATACTAGACTCTACTTTTAAGAAATTCCTTCCATACGTAACCCTTTCGAGATCTCATATCCATGCTCATCGTATATGTGAGTAAATGATATCCAAACAAACGAATGAAGAAGAGAAAAAATGAGGGGGTATATATTTAAAACTCCGTTTACCACGCAACCTTTGCAACAGGTCCGTTGGGAAACAACCGAACGATCAGCTTGCGCACTTCATCTAGGGCCAGAATTCCCAAAGCCAGAGGAATAGGAATCAACCAATACTCAATAGGAACCGGTGCCGTGAGGAACAATGTCTGAAGACCTGGGACTTCGGTGACGAAGATGGCAATGGCGAGACTGATGAGCATGCTGAGCAGCAGCCAAGGGTTACGACGCTTCTGGGTGAATGGATCGGCCTGGAGGATGCTGAGGCGGCGGTTGCGCACAGACAGGATATTGCCCCATTGGAGAATGACCAGGGTGACGAAGTAGACACACTGGCCGGTGTAGTTGAAGTGGTTGAGCTCGTCTTGAGTGTAGCCGTGGAATCCCTCGCTGTAGCCCTCGAAGAGGAAGAATAGCTGGCTGACTGGAATGCCGGCTGCCCTCCACATGTACAAGAAGAACATGGAGTGAGCGCAGATAGTTTCAGCCGTACCAGTGAAGATGTATGCCTGGCAGTAAATCTTGAAGTTGATGAGATGGTCCTTCTTGTGGTTTCGGGGAGGAAGCGAAAGAAGATCAAACTCCTCCTTTTCCATGATGAGAGACAGCGACAGGAACAGATCGGTGAAGACACAAATCATGATCATGAGGAACGAGCTGAGCGGCAGAGGGACACCGAAGAAGACGTTGAGAATGACGGGCCAAATCTCAGACCAACTACCAGCGGGGAGAAGGTACGCAATGACCTTTTGCAGATTCTGGAAGACAAGACGGCCAAGACGGATCGCGTCAATGATGGAGTCGAAGCGGTCCAGCAAGACAAGATCAGCAGCCTCGATAGCAACATCACTGCCCGAAACAATCGCAACACCGACATCTGCAGCACGAAGAGCAGGTGCATCGTTGACTCCGTCACCAGTCACAGCAACAACGTTGTCTCTCTTGCGGAATTCTTCCACAATGCGAAGTTTCTGCTCCGGTGTCGTGCGAGCGAAGACGATTTCCTGGTATTCACAGATGACGCTCCAATCCTCATCACCAAGGCCGCCAAGACTGTGTCCCTCGAGAAGGAGGCTGTTACATTCTCCAGCAACGCGAGCGCTGTTCAACTTCTTCACGGTGTCGATGTCGTTGTTGGCCTTGATAGTGGTAATAGTATCAGGATCTCGTTCACCAGTGAAAATGCCGACGTTGCGCGCAATGGCAGCAGCAGTCAGTCCGTAGTCACCAGTAACCATGAAGAATCTTGTTCCAGCGCGGCGACACTCCCTGACGGTATCCAGGGTCTCAGGACGAGGGGGATCTGTGATGCCCAAGATACCAACAACGATAAGGTCATCGGTGGCGCGGCTGGTAACTTCGTCGCTGAAGGCGTTGGTACCCATGGCATCCTGAACAGTCATGCTCTTCATGCAGAGGACAATGACACGCTCGGCGTTCTTGGACAGCTTGTCCTGATATTCCTTAAAGGCAGTCTTTGCAGTTGCATCGAGAGGCATGACGCACTTTGATTTGCGAGACCAGTAGGCTGTGCAGGAGGGCAGGAGGACGTCAGGAGCTCCCTTGACAAAGACTTGGAATTCGTTAAGAGCTTGGCTTTCAGAAGGGATTTTGTACATGGTGAGCATCCACTTGTTCTTGGAGTTGAAGGGGATCTGGAAGACTTTGGTAGGCTGCTCTGCTTTCTCGTTCGCGATCGGAGCACCAGCGGTGAATCTGAGGACGGCACCATCTGTAGCGTTGCCTTGGATGTTTCGAGATGCAACAGGGAGATGGAGAGTTTGCGGTGCAAATGTGGCATCGTTGCAAAGTGAAGCGGCTTGGTGAAGGTTTTTCACTCCAGCATCGACATTATCGCTACCGAGGTTGTTGTAGATGTCTTGGATGGCAATGGGCTCGTCGACAAAGGCAACGGAGTTGACGTGCATTTGGTTCTGCGTCAAGGTACCCGTCTTATCGGAGCAAATGACGTTGACACAACCCAATGTCTCGACAGTAGAAAGACCCTTGGGCAAGACGTTTGAGGCCTTCATGCGTCTTGCCACCATCATGAGTGTCAGGGCGACACCAACAGGCATACCCTCAGGAATGAAGGCGACAACACAGCCCATGACATTGTTGAGCATGGCCACAACGTTCATGTAGGCAAAGTGGTCCCTACGCAGCCATCCCACCCAGGTAAGTAGGATAATCAGAGCGAGAACAACGGTCAGTGCAACAATGATGCGAACGAAGCGCGAGATTTCTCTTTGAATCAACGTCGGGCGCTCCTCTGCCGAGGCAGTGGCAGTTGCAATACGACCCATGACAGAGCGAGAACCAGTCAGGACAACAACTCCGACGCCACCTCCGTTGACGACAAGAGTGCCCATCAGAGCAATGTTGCGGCTCTCGAGAAAATTTTCATCGGTTTGGTCCACTGAAGCCTCGATTTCGTCCGATTCACCAGTCAAGACGGCTCTGTCGAAGCGAAGGTCACCGGAGTGTTCGATGATGCGCATATCTGCAGGCACCTTGTTGCCAATGTTCAAGTGGACGACATCTCCGCTCACGAGTTCAGTAGCCCGCAGCTTCATCAGCTGGCCATCACGCAACACCAGAGCATCCGAGGGGAGCAGGTCAGTGATGGATTTCATAGTACGCGAGGTGGACCAGTCCTGGAAGGCGGAGAAGCTCGCCTGGAGGAAAATGACAATGAGGACAAGAATAGCGAGTGCCAGGTTTGTTGGTGAGGGTGGGTTGCTCAGGGGACGCCAGCAGATGAAGAAGATGACGACGCCCACCCACAGAACGGAGCAGAAACCGCCAAAGACATACGTGAGGATCTTTTTCCAGTAGTTTGCCTTGGGGTGAGGAAGTGTGTTCCTGCCGTCACGTTGGAGTCTCATTGCTGCAGAGCTCTCCGACAGACCAGCGGCCTTGGAGACGTTGAGCTGCTGGCAGAGCTGGTCAACTTCGAGCTCATGGAAAGTCAAGTTGGAGAAGTACTCCTCCTTGCCATCCTTCTTGGGGGCCTTGAGATCAGCCAAGTTTTCAGAATCGACATTGCGAGACTCAGAAACGTGAATGGACAAGGTGCGGTATTCAATCTGGACGCCAGAGTAGGGCGAAGAGGGCAGATCGCGACGGCTGGTGGCCGAGCCACGGCTCAACGACCTCTTTCGAGACAGCGGACGCGTCAGGTCTCGATCAAAGGCATTGCTGCGACCAGCTCGGCCAGAAGGATGTGAGGCATCGTTAAAGGTGATGCGGAGGTCGACGTTGGGCTCCTTTTCGTCCGGTTCGGGGGCGATGTTTTCAGACATTGTGAAGAAGTAGAGAAGAAGGGATATCAAAAAGATTTGATTTTCAAAGTCTTTTTCTAATTCTTTGAATGGAATTGAAATTGAAATGAAAAGGGGCAAGAAGAACAGACGACGGCGTATAAGCCAACAACACGTCTTTCCGCAACACGTCCTAACACAGCACGAGGAAGCCGGTTCAAGAAGAGGAGGTGAAGTGTCAACCCAGATGAAGGTGGAAAAAAGCAGAGAGAACTCGAGGACAAGAGGCAGGCTTTATGCAACAGCCTCGAGCGGTCTGGGATAATGAATGACCCAGCTACGACAAAGCTGAAAAGAAAAATTCAGGACGCTTGCAGTCAACAGCACGAGGGGATATCGGTTCCTACACCCTTTGGCCCTCGTCGCCACCAGGGCTGGGGCCGGGCTGTGATATCTCTCGCCAGCTTACAGTATAACAGACGGCCGTACATGGCTGCTATGCATACGGCCACCGTACTCATGCAACCGCAAACCCCCATTGGCTTTTCCGTATACATACAAAAGACTGCATCTGTCTTATGTGCCATGTTCCCGAACGCCTCCCCAGGTGGGAAGTGGGCAAAAAAAGGGGGGGCGTGTAGACAACTACGGAAAAAAGGCCAAAAAATATTTCCCGCATATAGCAGGGAAGCAAAATATGAAAGACGACTGGACCCAACTATTCCATTATGTTATGCTGTGTCTCTCTTTTTGTTCTTTGTTGCCGCCCAGCTTACCTGAACCAGCTAGCCAGCCGTGTAAGTCATAAAAAGGAGCTGAGGGCGTGGAAACAACAGGCAAAAAAAAAAAACTGAAAACTATCAACCTGATCTGGGATGGCCCGAGAGAAAGGGAGGGGACCCGTCGCTAGTCCCGTATAACAACAACATTAATACACGTATCAAAAGGAACATAAAAAAAAGGGACCCCGAAGTTGAAGCCAGCAGACGGAATATGTACATGTGCCGGGTACAAGATACTTGGCCAGCCCTCACAAGCACACAGTGCGCTGCTGTTGCTCCCCGGCCCCGCTAAGCTGCCATTGGCCGCCCGTGCTGTGGATATGCAATTGTATGAGGGAATTTCCCCCTTGCCAGGCGGTAACCGTTGCCCTCCGCTATTGCATCACAGCGGGACATGGACTTACCGCATCAAGCATCGCTCTTGGGGGGGTCCAAGTGCAAGTGAGAAAGCCCTGAAAAAAAGTCCAAATCAAAACGGCACTTCTATTACGCAGTAGAAATTCCAGCCGAGATGGAGTAAGAAAGGCAAAAAAGAAGCAGAAAAAGCCTCTGATCATTTGCGTTTCCATATTTTCTATTTCCCTCTTTTTTTTCTCCGATTTCCCGCTTTTCCTGCGCATTTTCCCCCCCGTTCTCTTGTCCTTGTTCAGCTGTCGGGCATTTTAGTTGGCCGAGAGAGCGCGTATCGTATCTCGACTGAATGCAGCTCACCTCACCTCACTACAAGGGTGCAAACCCCGCTCTATGCAATGCGCATATGCACGACCCCCTCCTCGGCACTTGACCCTGATTTTTGCCATTTTGCCATTCTGCGGACAAACAGGTCAGAGGGCCCTCGCCCGCCCACCATCTGATCTCTCGCTTTCTCTGCCTTTCAAATTAATATTGACGCATGGTGCAATTCCATCCCGCCTCCCACGTTTCACGATTGATTAATTAAGACTTATGTGAGATGGTGCCGTAAAAATATGGTAATATAAAATACCGCACGTCCCACATTACCCTCCTTTGCTTCTTGTCTTCTCACTTACACCGAATTCGTGCTGGTGAGAATACGAAGTATCCCGCCACATATTCTCTATTATCACTCTCCTCCCCTCTCATGAAATCTTTTTTCTTTGTTTTATAGCAAGCAATGCTTTCCTTCAGAAGCATCGAATATGAATGAATGTCTCTTCTCTCCTCTCAACGAGGGCGCTGTGGCTTTCATCTCTGCTCCGACTCTAAAACGTCTTATACAGCATATAGCCTCACACAGATAGTGCAATACGCTCGCGAGACTTCGTTAGCAACTCCGAAGGGCAACATTATTTCCTTATGTCCCTGGGTGTCGAGGAGTCATTCCAAAAGCCATCAATACCTTACTTGCTTCCTGTCATATCAGTGATATTTATGACCAAGTGAACAGTGATCAATCTCAAGCCTCAGAACATCAAAATTCTTTCTCACTACACTCAACATCAATCCTCCTCAAATGTCCCAAAAACGCAATATACATCTTCCACCTTCCAAATCCAACCACCACCATAACACCATAACCATCCCTTCACCCTACAAAATCATATTCATCAAACCCTTCACCGCCCACATACACAAACACACGTCGATCCACACAAGAACAAAAAAACCACTCTTACGAGCAAGACAACACAGCCCTACCACATGCACTCCATAAACAACCCAAAGAAAACTCTCCATCCGATCCACACACCCAAATTCTCAGTTGCATACGCACAAGAAACCCTTGGCATCGTGACCCTGCACGTCATGTGGGGGTGGGTTGGTGCACCCTGTCGGTATCTTCCGGGCCTCTCTATTGGGTCAACGGACAAGGTACGCACACTTACACGTATTTAAAGACTACAAAGATTATGAAGACATGGGCGCGCGCAAACACAGCATGGGACATTTCATGTGAGAAAGGAATGAATGACTAGGTAGTATTAGATAAGTATATATTGCCTATAGGAAAAAAAAGGGTATTTTTTTAATATTTGTGAGGTTTGTAGCGTCCAACGATTTTGCTAAACGTGCTAGGCATATAGCGAGTGGTATCATTCATCAACAAGACCGTATTGCAAACACCCTTCATATGCACGTGCAAGATTCATGAGCCTAAATAAAAACAAGGTAAACCAAAAAGCGAAAACCTCCTCCTCCTCCTTACAACGCCATGACGCTTTACTAGGGGAAGGTTTGCCTTAAGGCTCAGGAGACTTGCGAGCGGCATCGGCATCGGCAGAGATCTTGGTGACGACCTCAGACTCGAAGCCGGGGCCGTTGGAGTCCCGGTGGTTGACGGCGTAGTCGTCCTCGCCGCTGAGCTCTTCGAGGGTCTTGCGGGCAGTCTCGGGGATGAACCAGGTGGTGAAGCAGCCGAGAAGCATGAAGAGGGCGTAGATCTCGAGGACGTGGTCCATCCAGGGAGCAGAGTTGTCCTTGGTGGCGCCCTTGGTGCGGAGAGTAGCAATGGCACCCTGGCCGATGATGGAGCCGATCTTGCCGGAAGCGGCGGAGATACCGTGGGAAGTGGAACGGTAACGGGTGGGGAAGACCTCACCGGGGACGACGAAGGTGGTGGTGTTGGGGCCTGGGGACGCACTTGTGTTAGTCTTTATTTCTTTTGTGTTATATAACGAAGGGGAAACTACTCACCAAAGTTGAAGAAGAACTGGGCCAGGACGTAGATGGCGAGGAGACCGTTGGAGTTGATGTGGTTGTAGGCGAAACCCATGACGATGAAGAGGATGGTCAGAATGGCAAAACCACCCATCTGGATGGTCTTGCGGCCAAGAGTGTCAATGGTAGCGACGGAAACCCAGTATCCAGGGACGGCACCAGCAAGGACAATGACAATGTTGCCGACAGCAGTGTTGTACAGGAAGTTGTAGACATCGACGTTGTTCTTGGTGGAGTAGCCAATGACCTTGAGGATGGTGGCGTTGTTCAGGGAGAGACCGTAGAAAGCGACATCAAGGCAGAACCATGAACCAGCAGTTCCGAACAGGATGAGGAAGTTCTTGAGCTTGCCGTAGTGGCTGCAGAAGTCGCGGAAGCTGGCCTTGGGGACCTGGAGAGACTCCTGGGCAGCCTTGTTGGCGGTGATGCGGGCAATCTCGTCGGGGTGACCCTCACGCTTGCCAGTCATGTAAGCCTTGACATCATCACCGGCCTGCTCGACATCACGAGCAATGTCGAAGGTGTAACGGGGGGTTTCGGGGATGGTCAGACGGTCTGTAGTTGGATACCAAGTTAGGAGACGATACAGTATGCCAATGGTTGTCAATGGCACTTACAGTAGAGGGCAATGCAGGCAGGGACGGCACCGAAGCCGATCAGGGTACGCCACATCTTGTCAACGGCCAGCTGGCAGACACCAGTGCAGGTGGCAGTGGTGGCGGCAGAAGACAATGAACCCTTGAAGCCGAGAGTGACGAAAAGCATGATGAGGGCAGCAGTGAACTGGCCGAGACCCTGCATAGCAAAGACGGCGCTCATCATGGCACCACGCCACTTGGTGGAGGCGAATCTGTAGTAGCGATTCGCATTAGTCAACCACTCCAGTGAAGCAAGCGATGAGACTCAGAGATACTTACTCAGATGTGATAATGGAAGACAGGGGGTAATCACCACCGATACCGATACCCATGATAACACGCCAGAAGATGATGAGACCGATAACGTCGCATGCAGGAGAACCGCTAGTCAGGGCCTGACCGATGGTAGCGAAGATGATGACAATAAGTTCGAGACCGTACATGCGCTTACGACCGACCAAATCGGCAGCGATACCAAATCCAACCTGTCCAATGACAGTTCCGGCAGAGGTGGCGAGCTTGATGGCACTGTCGGAGGAGGTGGGCATCTGGCCGACTCCTGGGAAGTAGACGATACCCAGCATAACGGTCAACATGGAGGCAGTGAAGATGTCGTATGAGTCTGTGAAGAAACCAACACCGGCAACGACAATGGCGCGGACATGGTACCAGCCAAAGGGAGCCTTGTCGATCTCGGCGAGGGCCAGACGACGACGCTCGTTGAGATCCTGGACGTGGAGGAAATCATTGTTGTAGTTGTGGTAGGCACTGTTGCCTCCGGCGGTCTTACCGAACGCCATGGTAAAAAAAAGGGGGCTGTTGTTTTTTGGTAACAGAAGAAGAAAAAAAAGTGTAATGAGAGACAACAACACAAGCTCTATATCAACTCTCTCTCCTAAGAGAAGAGGAAAAGACAAGGGGGTTCTTCAACGCCTGTGGTTGAGAAGCAAGAGAAGGGGAGGGGAGGGAACAGGCCAAGCAATTGCCAGGGACAGGCCCATGGGAGTTATATACAGACCAGGAGCACAACGATTTCACGTCTCAAACCCAAGGAGAATTAATTTTAATCATCTTCAGGCACCTTAGCCCATCGTGGATCGAGTCCTCGGAGGCTTTTCCCAGCCAAGACGACCGAGGGTCTGAATAGTCTAGTCTGCCCTCTCGGAGCGGGCCAAACCGATAATAGAAAACGCGAATGCAGCCACAGACGGAGATGGAAGGGCAGAGGATCAGGCACTCCGACGCTATCTAGACGAAGCTATTGGCCACAGATGCCTGTCCGGGCTGTTTGATGGAAAAGCCTAGAGCATGCTGACCCGAGTTGTGTTGTTGTGGAGGATCGACCAATGAGGGGCCGCGATGCCACCACGTTGTCTCGATCAACCCATCAGATACGGGGAACGCATCTCTCCACTCTTTGCATCTGCATATGCTTGAAATTTAGATGCGTCTGCGCAGCCTGCTTCCGGGAAGTCAAAAAGGAAGCCCAGGGTCCTGGCTATGACGGCAATCGACTCGCGGCTTGGCACGTCTCTGCTGAGGCCATTGGAATGCCTTGAAGTGCAGCAGCTGAGCTTCGACGATGCGCCATTCGCCTTGTCTCGAGGTCATTCTGCTGTATCGTTCTAGTTTCGAGACCGAAACTGAGTGAGGCGGGTGGACCCTGTCGGTTGCCTGTTTGGGACACCGACGATTCGGATCGGACCCATGGTCTATTCGCCTTATCCACCTCGCCTTGAAGCCTCTCCGCGCATGAGCTTGCCTGCATCGTCCCACGTGCTCGCCCCAGCGCTGCTGAATCTCTATCAAATTCTGCCTTCGATTCACTTCAAGATAGTGCTGAATCCACGTATCCACGCTGCCTGAAAGCCACTTTCTTCTCGAGCAACTGCTGATCAGTTCCAAATTCACTCATGTACGCCACCTGCATCTTCGCCTGCAGCCTGTAAGCCATGGCTTACCCCCGGCTTCGTTGAGCAGCTTATTTTCAAGGTTGATTTTTAATTTTTGAGCCTGTTTTTGTCTCTCTTTTGCCTATTTTTGCATCGCGTGAGCCCGACGAGAAGAAAAATCGGTTCATCCCAGCATTCGCACTTCTCAGTCGCTTCCCCCCGCTAGCACCGGCCAGGACCAGGATCTAAATTTTTTTTGTCAGCTTCTGCTATCGAGGTTCAACATGTCACTCACAACACACACTCAAACCATGGCCGACAAGCCCCAGAACGACAACAACAACGCCGACGATGCGCTCGCCGACACTCCGGCGCTCTCCTACAGAGTGGTCACGCGAGACCAGGAAAAGCAGGATGCGCTGCACCTAGTCGCTGACAGCATCGCACAGCAGCGCCAAACCGCCTCTGCCGCCATCATCTTCAACCCGCTCTGCATCGCGGGGCTGTTCGCCATGTGTGCTGGTGCATATCACCAATACCAGCATGCAGGCCTTGGTACCCTCATGACAATGATTTGTGGTTCCATCATCCTGTATCTGTCGTTCGTTCGATTCTATACGTCTGGTTATATTCAGCGAGCCGAGGAGTTCAAATGGAAAGACTTCATCACTGGCCCTGACGGCAAGCAAGACACCGTCATTGCAGCCGTCTACGGCGACAACATCATCGGTACTGTTGTGCTGAGGCTGGAGGGAGAGGAGATAAACAAGAAGAAGAAGGACGCTGTACAGCCCAGCACAGTTGGTCGAGGCATCATCCGCGCCTGGACCACCAAGATGCGATACCGAGGAAAGGGAATCGGTTCGGATCTGCTGCATTACGCGGTCCAGACGACAGCCCGTGCGTTTGGCCCAACTGCCAGCGTCGAATTCGATGCCAACCACCCAAACAGCAAGCATCCCATTCCCGACATGTTTCTCAGAACATTCAAGAAGCGCCAACAAAGGGCAGACAAGGCGCTGAGACAGGCGTTGAACCATCAAGGAAAACCGAGATAACGGTTACGTACACGGGTATCATGTAAATTAGTAGTACAATACAATAATAATAGTAATGACAACCAAACATGACATCTACATTTTAGATGAAAGAGGCAATGATGAAACGTTGTGAATCGTCACACTTGTTTGTGTACAGCCTCGTGGTGAACCTGAAGATTCCAGTACGGGAATTACTCGTACGATTCGCCCAGAAAAAGACGTTAAATCCGTATAGCATGTAGCACTACCTACCGATCTATGTATGTACATAGCAATTGGCAATTGAGCATGCGACACTCTGTCTGGTGGGCGACAGAGCCACGTTGGCCAAGACACTTGGCGATGAAGGAATCTTTGCTTGGCAGTGGAGAAAATCGATGGTATCTGCTAGCAACACTAAGACAGTCTATTGTCCGTCCTTGAGTTAGAAAAAAAAAATCTTTTCTTTTCTCGTGTCGGAGTATCCCGTTGTTCGTGTTCTAGACAAACTATTAAAGTCGTCAAAGGGTCTTTCGGTGTCTTGAACCGTGATACTAAAAAGACAGTCAATGGCGAGAGTGAGTAGCTGCAACCAAGAGAAGCCAGGACCCGAGCACGTGGGAAAGGGACGGTGGCCAATATTGAATCGCCGGCTGAGACCCGTCCGGTAGAATGGCGACGGGCGCTGAGAGGGTCTTGGAGGGTCTTGGGAGGGTCTTTTGGTTTGTCTCCATCTGACAACGGTAGCTCACGCACGTGGGCGACTGGATCGTGTCTCAAAAGCTGGGTTTGCTGGTACTCCACACCAACCCTCACTCAGGACGCGCAATTATCGACGGTGACCAACGAGCGCATGAGCTGATGAGATTTTTTTGGGCTTCTTTTGTTCTTCTTTTTTTGGAGGAAACGAAAAATAGCTCCGAATCCCACATTGTGCAAAGACAACTTTTCGGACATTGGGAATGTGTTGGTGCTGACCTTTCGGATATTGGACAGAAGTTGGGTGCTAATGCGCTCATCTGCTGTTCATGCGCCAACCTCAATTGTGGTGCCAACTGCCATGGAATCAACTCGTCTCGCCTCTCAAGGGCCCGGTTTCACCATCGCTTTCACCATCGCTTTCACCATCGCTTTCACACAACCAACGGGATTCAGAAGCAGCGGAGTGAAGCGGCCCCGGATTCAAACGAGGAAGGTCTGTAGATAAGAATCACTGAGTTTCACCATTCACTCGTATGCCTCGTAGCGAGCACCTGCACCACGTAGCACTCGGTAAAGTACGTGCAGATGAGAGTTCCACTAGAGATATCTTGGTAACAGATCCGAAGTGGACTCTCGTCTCACTTCCAGTGGTAATACATAAGGAGGCGTTCCCGCTCCCCCTCAAAGAAATACGGCCACTTGTTCTCACGACGGCTCTCGGGGCGAGGTGCTCGGCAACACGCTACGGCGAAAATCTCGGCTCCCCAGGCCCCCGTCTCTTGTAACTTATTCATGTTGCTTATTAGTGCCCCAAGGTCTGGTTGTCTCGACTCGACATGAGCTTTTTACTCAGTAGCAGCAATGCCGTAGCTTGCCGTTGTTCATGAGTGGGTATCATTAGCTTTGGTGATGCGTCAATTGAATTGAGGATACCGTAGAGCAGCGACGGAAAATTTCGACAGAAGTGGCGCAACAAAGAACGGCAAATTCTCCCACTAGAACATTGGCGTCTGCGCTGCCAGAACATGCCCTGAGTAGCCCGTGATCTGGCGTTTCGGTTACGTTTGGCGTGAGCTGAGCTGCACTTAATCCATGGCTGTCCACTTGTGTGTCGGCGCAACTGGTTTGGCCGCGTGGCTGCTGAGTTTTTGAATGACAGAATTTCAAGCCATCAATGTCATTCTGCACGAGCCGTAGTTGCTACAGTTGCCCAGCCGAGCCGAAGAAAGGCAGAGAGAGGAGAGGGAGGAGAGGGAGGAGAGGGAGGAGAGGGAAAAGAGCACGAGAGGACCGCCAGTAGTGGGCAAAGCTCCCTCCCTATAAACCGAGTCATTTCTGCAACAGACGTACAGACAGAGGTTAGCCATGAAGGTTTGGAAGCAGGGGGAGGCGGCTCTTTAAGTCGTTCAAGATGCAGTGATGCTTGGTCTCAACATGAATGCTACCACACATGCCAAGCATTTTGCTCGGGGCCGTCCGTTTCTCTGGTTGCTGCTTTTGTCGCCCATCCTGTTGTATGGTGCCTGTGATAGGCGGAGCTGGCAGCACTACCCAAGTCGACGACGCAAATTAGCGGCCGCTAAACATTCGCTGCCGAACGTTGGTGGTCCGCTTTTGGAGTGTGGTTTAGGGCTGGAACGCTGTAGTCTGTGCCCTCAGATGCCATGTGGAGTAGCGAGTTGTTCGAAGCAGGGTTGAGATTCGTTGCTCTCTCTCTGGCTGTGGTTGTCCCTACGGGTAATTGCACAGATGATTGATCACTTGTCACGCCGCTGTAACCGAGCAGTAGGTGCAGGCAGGTATTCGGTACAGGTCATCATACAGTACGCGTCCTTCCAGGCAGAAGAGGAGAGGGGAGGCTAGATAGAGGCGACCTCGTTTGCCCTCAACATCCAGGCGACAAGCGACAACAGCAGCTCGTAGGGGGGTCGTGCGTGTTCCTAGATGCCAAGGCTCGCTTTGTGATAAGCTCATGGCAAAATATGGGGAGTCCATTGACTGCCATTCCGGATGAGGCGTGGCGTGGCAGCGATCCGGTTCGACATGGGAGGATCCAGAGCATGGAGTGGCACGAGCCAACGCTGGAGGATGCCGTCATGCTGCTGCCGGTATGCAATAACCCGGGCGTAATATGCATCTATGCACTATGGCTCCAGCCCCGTGCGTAACGGTCCATCCAGTGCGGACGCTGTCGAGTCGACACTGTGCATCCACGCTCGCCAAAGGTCGCGGGTACACGGCCAGGATTCTGACGGACATGGCTTAGGGCTGCAAGAAGAGCGGGCAAGCTTCGACCAGCCGGTCCCCCGACCTGGCGGTTCCGTCGCTCTACCACTTTTCCGCAGTGATAACGTGCGTGGTGATATGTGAGAGTTGTGTGCAGGACTACTGTATGGATGTACGTGTAGCAATAGTATCGTCGTATTGTGTGTGCGTGAGTAGGTGCTCAATATTACCAATTCATCCGTATCTGTGTTCTAGGCATGAAGCGGTCAGCCATGCAGAAGCTGGTGCATGCATTGATATCAGTTCATCCCACAGCATAGCATAGAGCATACAACACAACACAAACACAGCACAGCGGTGTGTATGTGTGATCCCGTGTTAGTGAACAACTTGGAACTCTCCATTCCCTCGTAGAATATTGCTTGGCACACAATTACACGTATAAGTGTATAGACTACATACCAAGAGATCAACGGAACGGGAACGGGCTCCGCTGAGGGAACAGCTAGTAGTCAAAAAAACTTCCATTCAATTACGAAATACGAAATAACAGCAATGACTACTATTAGCTTTGCCCAACTCTGGCTTCAATGGTGAAAACAGCATGGACTGGTCTAGACACGGTGAATGAATCCAGCCCTTCACCGCAACAACAAGCAACAAACAAAAAGACCACAAAGCACAGCCATCCCTGGCTCCAAACCCAAATGCCTCATACTGCCACAGGCAGAGGGAGGCCTCTCGCCAGTTCCAGATGCACGCAAACCGGCAGCTGTGACGTAGGATGACGATGCCGCCTGGTCGAATCCAGCTTGGCTCTGCGCATGGCCCGAGAGCCTCAAGCCCTCCGTTTTGCTTGTTTCAGTCCCAAAGTTGCAAGGCCATGCCTAGCCATGCCCGACCCCCATGCCGCTCGCCAATCACAGCCCCCGTATATATGCATCTGGCAAGTTGTTCACTCCCTCTGCCGATCCCCATAGTCCCGGCTCCTTGCTCCGTGTTTAGTGCCGTCCTAAAAGGAAAAAATGGCAAAAATTCCCACCTCAGCACGCCCCAGGTGCCTCCAACGTATATCGCTCATAGCCACCGCTCTCACCAGGTTCATCCGCGATACTTCATCTCTGTTATGGAGAGACAACACCAGGGCTAATATCGCGCCCGCTGGGGTGCCCATGCCCGAGATGCAGCCCGGGATAGAAAATAATCACGGCAGGACTTTTTCTCACGCTTCCTCTCACTGTTGCCGCTGCATCAATCAATTGCCTCCTTCACTCCCCTCAACAATGTCCATTCAGAAGCCCTAGCCCCAGGATGGATCCAATGCCGCGGTATGGCACGGCTTTAGTATCGAGAGCCACCTCATTCTCATTGTTGCACCGCATGTGATGCCGTTCTACTTCCTAGAAGGGTATATCCGCATTCGCACCAAAAAGAGCCGGGCAAAATCAAAGGCTTCTCCATCCTGCGTCAGACGTGTAGTCGCCGACTCCTTTCTCCTCTTCTCCCCCCTTTTTCACAATGTCAGTAATAATAGGCAGAGGTATTATTTTGTCGTTCCAAGTTGTGCCCTACTTGAACGGTATTTCTTTCCAAGCGCGTTAGCCCTATTTGCACTCTTCTAGCTGCCTGTAAATAATCTGCTAGAGTCAATGCATGCCCTATCATCCTAAAGGGGGGTGTGCCCCCTTGACGTCCTTGTTGTTTCATTGTATCTTTACTTACAAGTTACAATACCACCGCTATTGTCATAAACTTAGCTCAAGGCCTTCAGCTTTTCCATATAGAATGAAAGCTCGCGAAGGGTTTGCCCTTAGTCAATAAGTCAAGACTAATCCCGATGCCCTACTGCGTACGGCAAGCCCTAGGTCCTTGACTTTTGATCACTGGCTCTGTCTGTTTCTCAATTCTCCGTCACTTGTCTCCAAAAATGCCTCTGTATATTTACTTGCAATATGGGTTCGTCATATCAAAGAAATAACTCGATGAAAGGGTTGATCGTCTCTTCAGCATTGCTCATTCGAGTCCGACAAGAATAGGGGTAATGGTACTGTCACACACTCAACTCTACCAAAGAAAGCCCTACATCAGCGGAAGGTCCAGTACACTCTCCTCTCCTTTCTTTTCGCTAACTTGTCCAATGATAGTATTTAACTTTAGCATACAATGATTGCATTCCTCCTGATCAAAAGGCTTCTCGAAGACCACCCATACTATTACGTATCCCTTCTTGATGCTCAACACGATGTATTCGGCACGATGTGAAATACGGACGAATAACTATACACATTCTATAAGAAAAGTTCCTATCAGGAGATCCTTGAGCGCACATTCCATAAGAAAAGTAAAAGAATCTTGTCAGGAGATCCTTGAACGGATTACTCAACAGCATCTCTCTGTGAGGTGATTGAGAGCCCTATCCAAGTTGCTGCTGATCGCACAGACATAGGCAATTCAACACTATCTTCCTCTTCACCTAGACTCCAAAGGCCAGCCATAGTCAAATATCTGCTAAGTTGCTCTAGAGAGGGATGTAAGATAATCAGAGTCTTCGATTAATGCCTCACTATCACTTGTATGTGAGACAGTGGCCTTCCCATGGCTATGATCTCCAGGTCTGTTCTCTATCATTACCGCCTCCGACAATCTACTAGTGTAGATAATAGGTCTCTACAAAGACCGAAAGTCTGGGAGAAAGTAAGAAGTAGATAACTGCTAAGTAGAGGCGCTGCTCATAAGTTCTATATCCTATCAACGTGGGTGCAGCGATAAAAAACAGAACCGTTAGTAGCCTACAATTATTATCCTGTATAAAGATACGGCGGGGAAATAAAAGGCCTCCAAGGTCTATCACTTGCAAAATGCATACCTGTGTTTTACATGCATTGCACAGAGTACTGAAATGATGAGGTAATTTTTTTTTTTTTCCATATGCATATACATACGTAAAGTGTAGCATCACATCTTAGTTCATCCTTCACAATATAACTTACTCTCCTTAACTCGTCTTCCCGTTGTCGTCTTGTGCACAATCTGTCGACTGTCCTTGACCAAAACACAAACAAAACCGGGGGATCCAAGTAAATCAAATATCTTACCTCACCCTTCACTAATCTTCTTTTTGCTCACTCATTCAAACAAAAGCTAATTTAAGGCAACATCAACTCAAGCTTCCTCCTCCTTCAAGGGTTAGGCCGGTTAAATAATGTTAATTATATATTCCAAGAAGTGTATCATCGATCATGACGAAAGGTAAGTGGGATGATATCAGACAAATTTGAAAAAGCAAAACAAAAATATGGTAAATCTCAGGAATAAGGAGTACAACAAGAGGATTGCCAAGTCAAGGAGGCAGATAAACGGCTCTGTAGCCACTCCCCTGCCTCTAGGTACACAGTGAAGACAGAATTTACCTCTTTACTCGATGAGAATGGAAGGAGGCCTCTCTTTATCTAGCTCTAATACAAGCCACAAGGCCTTACTTGTTCCGAGACGCCCCCTTCCCACCATCTAACTTCCAGGCTTCTGACAGTAGGAAATATACGAGGTGGAAATGACTGTTAGTTTTGCACGACAACCATCTTATCAGTTCAAGGCTACTGGACTTTTTTTATTAGAAGTTGCTGTTGAGGTAGTGCAATACTATAGTATGAGCTAGAATTCGCTTGCCTGCCAGGCATTACCACTCTTGTAGTAGTTTTGCCAAAGCTTCTCCAGGTCTGCTGTTTTGCCGTCAACCATCTATTTATTACTGGGACCTAGTGTTAGATCAACGAATCCAACAAAGTATTGAATGTCAGTATCAGATTGTCTTTCTAGTGCCCCTTTCCGGTCCATTTTGGGGCTTCGGCTCACACAGGGTGATGGGCTTGTCTTACTCCAGAGGAATACATATCTCCGGTGACAGCTCGACTTACACACCCATGTCACTTAGGTAGCCCAATTACTCTGGGAGGTAGGCCCTGCTCAACACTCGAAACTGTTGCAGAAAACATAGGGTTCCATCGTGAACTCTGTCATAGGTAACGCACATGTCACAACGGGGGACAGTGTACAGTGCAAAAACAGCATGGCTGTAGTGGTATTGCCAATAAATAACTCGAGATGCAGCTAGTACATAAATATCAAATCTGCAGGTCCGTTATGCAGACGTATAGACTAGTAAATACTCCAAAGCACCATGTCCAAAAGAGGTATCATATCCATCATGACGAACCAGCGCCTACCTGTAGCTTGGCCTGCACAACCAGCAGATCCGTCGTCACACCACTAGCAACAAAGTGGGAAGCAAGGGTACCCAAGCAGCTCTGCACATCCTCTCTCGGTCTGTTTGCAAGCTTTCCTTCATCCAACTTGACTCCACCGCTGCGGCTCAAAACAACCAAGGTTGGGTTCGAGACATCCGTCTCGGTGGCGCTAGGAGCTGCGTCGGCATGGCTGAGCAGCTCTTCAACTGTGGGAGCAACAGAGAACTTCTCAACCTTGATCCGGGAAGCTGTATCGCGGGGAAGCTTGCCCATGACTGCATCAAGAATGTTGTCGCCTGCTGATGCGGACTTCTCAGAAAGCTCAGAAACGTTGATGATGGTTGCAGTTACGCGCTCGCGCTCGAGCAGTTGGATAACCAATTGAAGAGCGAAATTGTCGTCGCGTCCACCAAAGTAGACGAAGAAGATATTTTGAGTACGGGCAACAAGGGGGGCAGTCGGGAACTCGTGTTTCGCAACGTCATACGAGTATTGTCGGCGAGCATTGGCCTGTTCTTGGCCCTTGTTCTTGACGTCGTCTCGGCTTCGAGTGAAGAAGATGCCGACATTGTGGTCAATGGAGCGAAGAACCGACCTGACAAACGACAGATAGGTAGATGCAAGCCTGTCTTCGACATTTGCAGAAGCAATAATCTGCGCATCTCCCATGCTACCGGTCTCGGTCCACGGCATGAGGAGGAGATCTGACGACATGTTGGATGAGCGGGAAACAAGAGCCTCTGCAAAGCGATCCTCCGGCATAATGGCAACCTCTCCAGAGGCTGAGATGTTGTGAAGCTGGCTGACGCTGCGGAAAATGTTGACAACGGGATCGTGCCTGGTGTATTCGTCGACCTGAGCCACCGTCATGACGGAAGAGTCACGATCTGTCAATTCGAGGAGTCGAAGACCATGAGCTCGAACAGGACCTTTGAGTACGTCCTCGTAACTTCTCTTTGAGCTTTCTTCGGATGTTCCGCTTGGGGTTTCTACGAAGCGAGAGCTTCCAAATAACGAAAGAAGGTTGAGCAATGCGGGCATGTTGTCCAGTCTAAGGTAAACAAGTAGCCGCCTGATTCTCTGGGAGGTCGCATCTGTTTCAGGTGTGACGTTGACTTGGGTAATCGCAGCACCAGTATCCCAATCAATCTCGCCACGCTTCCAGGCGGCAATCTTCTTCTGATACCAAGGAGGGTAGAGGAAGGAGACGACGGGGGTTGTGAAGAAGGTGGTGAGAAGGGCCATGACGACAAAGATGGTAAAGGTCCTGACGCTGAGAATCTGGGCTTGAAGACCAATGTTCTAGAAAGTATAGATGTCAGCGTACTTCTTGGTAAAAAGGGCTGTTTCCGTATCAACTTACCAAAACAATAAGTTCCACAAGACCTTTGCAACTCATCAGGACACCAATGGCGAATGATTCTCTCCAAACCAGACCATTCAGACGAGCCGCAAGAGACGCACCAATGATCTTGGTGATGAGGGCGACAAAGGTAGTAGCAAAGACATAGCCCCAGGCGGTTCCACTGTTGAGGAGGCCCAGATTGGTGCTGAGACCAGAGAGGGTAAAGTAAAGAGGCAGGAAAATGGAACCAACGAGATCTTCCATCTTCTCAATGACACGGATATTGAAGCCATGCTCACGTGGAATCACCAAACCAACAACAAATCCTCCAAAGATGGGATGAATTCCAATGATTCCCGTGAAGAAGGCAGAGGTGAGAGCGATGAGGAGAATGAGGGCGATGGCACTCTGAGAAGGGCCATTCTCTAAGTTGTTCGTTTTCCGCAGCACAAATCGCAAGGTGGGTTTGACAATGACAACGAGGAGAATGACATAGCCGATGGCAACGAGAAGAATCCACAGCGCCGTGAGTCCCTTGCCAGCGTTAACTAGAGCAACGCAGAGGGCCAGCAAGATCCATCCTAAGACACCATGTAAGTAGAAGTCACATGCCAACAAGATGCCAAGTTGTGCTTACCGACGACATCGTTTGCAACACCCGCAGACAGAGTAATAACACCGACTGGGGTGTCGAGCAGCTTCAGTTCGGTCAAGATACGGCAAAGCACCGGGAAAGCCTAAAGGTCCCCATGTTAGCTTCACAAAACGGCGAATTGGACAAGTCGAAGGACTTACGGTGATGGCAACTGCAATACCGACGAACAGCATATAGACGCTAAAGTCAATGGGCTTGATGCCGGGGTCATCGCGAAAAGCATTATAAATGCCCCAAGCCAGACCGCAGCCAACGCCAAAGGGCAAGGCCAATCCAGCAAAGGCGACGGAGGTGGCCACACGCCAGTTGCTCAGCAAAAATCGGACATCGGTCTCAAGACCAATCATGAACAGGTAGAGAACAAGACCCAAGTTTGCCACCAGAGTAAGGTTGGGGATTGAAGCAGCGGGAAAGATGGCATCCTTGAAACCGGGGATATGGCCCATTACAGAGGGACCAAGGATGATTCCTCCGATGACCTCGGCAATTACCCGGGGCTGACGGATCTTGGACAGAGGCCAATGCAGGATATGGCAGAGGATGACGATGAGTCCGACCTGTATGCGCCTGTGTCAACATTGCATGATATCAACTAGCAAGTGGAAAGGCTGTACTGACCTGGATGATGAAGATGGTGAGAGGGTTCTTCGGATCGTACACGGACGGATTTGCGCCTTCCAGGACACCGCCTTGCGGCGCGACCCGGACGGTCGAGGTTGGCGCAGCTGAAGCTGTCGTTGCGGTCGCCATGGTGAGAGTCGTTTATTTACAATCGAGGTTGCGGCAACAGTGCGGCCTCGGGGGCTCAAGCTGGAATGCGGGATGAGTCGCCCCGATGAAGCTCCCACAGTAAAGACGCGGGGCCGGCGCGCAGACAAGCTCAGAGTTGTCGACACTCTGGCTGGCAAGTTGGTGAGGATATGAGAGGGATTATATCCAAAAGAAGAACGGGCTTCCTTCTCGCGAGAGAGAGAAGATGGAGATTGAAAAGAAAAGAAGAGGAAGAGGAAGAGGAAGAGGATCACTAAATGGTGACATGACACTAGACTAGGAGTTGAGGCGCTTCAGCGGGCTTACAAGGGTCGTTCTCCGCTATCTTGGCCGCTGAAAGGCTGAAAGGACCACTGATCAGTTGACAGGATGAAGGCATCCAAGCCCAGTTTAGTGGAGGCGAGCACTAGCAGGATTGATGCTTGGCGCCACGCGTTGGAGTTGGAGATGCTGCCCATGTGATGACGTTATACGCACTGTGAAGAGTACATGTATCTTGGACAGTTGAGGACTTGGGATTGTAAAGCGCCGCTCAATTGCATGATTGCTGGTGCTTACGGGAGTGCAGATACTGAATATTGATTTTCACATCAAGCATCAAATCCAATGATTCGATGAATTCCCCGTCAAATCAGCAAGGGTACGTTATCAAAGGCCTTGACAATACCCTCCTCCTATCTCCAGATAGCTCAAGCGAGACGCACAACCTCCGACAAGACAGAATATCGATCCATACAACAAAGAGGCCATCATGCTCTTACATGTACTGTAAACTACCAGCCAAAACGGACTCTCTTCGAGACTTACATGGGCCATGATACCATCGCCGCCGTCTCGGCCAAGATTGAACCACAACTTGCTCGTGATGTTTGCTGCAGCTTGAAGGGGGTGTCATGCTCGAAGCTTCAACTGCACCATCCAAGTAAGACGCGCGCTCCCATCGGCCCCCAAAGAGGATTCATGCATATGCAGCATGCGTCGATGCAACTCTTGGGTGCTACGGAATATTACATCAAATTGAATCACGCACTAGGGAGGGGAAATGCTTGTCTGTGCTTTGCAAACACGCCGAGAGAGATAGTATCTTGCTCAACCGCATCTATCCGTGGGAGCTTTACCTTGAACCCGGGCACATTCTCAGTGCTGATTGCGTCATATCTCATCTCGCCTTTTTATTTCCATCCATATTGATACGAAGTCACCTCTCTTTACAGCCAAATTCCCGGGGCCATAGCCACCCAGGGTTCATGGGTAATGCCTGTCTGTCGTTAGATAAACCCGTAGAGTTGCGGTCTGTGCTCTTCGAGGAATCTCCAGTCACCCCCGCACAGTCTTCATTGTTCTACTGTACAGCAATTGAGCCCGTGCCTATCGCTCTGATTCTGTATTGTTGCGCGCACGCTAACACTGCCAAGCATCACACAGTTGAACCGAATCAGAACTCGCTCGTGGCTCTAGTTAGACAAGAGACACACAGCGGCCCGGTGTCTCACAAACTTTAATTCTTGGAGAGTCGCAGCTGAATGTAACGCTATCCAGGTACATGCAAGACTTGCAGCAACTCCAAGATCGGCATCAACTCTTGCAGAACCTGGCAACGAGTTGCTTCTACGAACAAGTCTCTGACAAGAAGCGCTCTTGCCAAGCGCCAAGGTGCGGGTTTCAAACAGAATGCTCCTCCTCGTATCACCAGCATCAAGTCTATGGCTTGAACAGTGTCGTTGTTTTGAGTCCTGAGTCCAAAAAGGCCCCCAAGTCCAGTCGCATAGCGCGTTTGCCTCGAACAATTGGGCTCAACAGCAAAACCAACGTGAGTTGGCAATTATAGCATCTGTAGCACATATGCCTCGACCCGTCGTGTTACCGTATCTTCTTCACTGTGCTCCGTTCCCCATACAAACCCCGCAACTTGATGGAGCTCCGCCCGTTCACTCTTGGCTTCAACGCTTGATGACGCTGATGGACCCTGCATGGGCAATCGTTTGAGACTCTTTTTTGCGTGCATAGCTCTTTGACGGTTCCACTTCTACCAGTTCATATAGAATTATTGTCCAATATTAGCTTCTTCACGCAACCTAGTTAGATCAAGATCATTTGCAAGTACTTGAATCCAAGTCAATGGAACCATTCAAAATCTTAAAAGAGTATTAATAGCCGTCTATGAACATCGGAGAATATCAAAGAGTACGGCAGATAAGAAATAGCGGCACAGTCCAACATCGCATTCAAGCCAAGGACGCCACCTTGCTCAGCCGTAGCTGAATGGCGTTGTCCAACACTGTTTCACCCTCACTGTTATGCAACATATGTTTGACACTCAGCTTATCCAGCTGAAGAATGCGAAAGGGGAATTTTAACATTCTATTAACCTTGTTCTATTCCTCCCGACACAATTCGCCATCATCAGCAGATCCCAAACATCAATGCCGCCACAAAAAGCTAAAACCCGCACACTCTATCTCATGATCCCGCTTGACCAACCGCAGACCCGAAACTAACCTCCGCACCCCAAAGTGTGGAGAAAGACGCGGCACCAGATCTCTGGGAAGCAATCAATCAAATTAAATCCTAAAGTCCGGGGGCCATCAGGTGGTCTTCCCAAGCGCCCTGCTAACGTCCGTGATATATGAGCAACTACATAAGCCAAGACAAATTTGTGTGTAAATCCGTGCCCACTCTGCCAAAGAGCAAACACCGCCATGTACATTATAAGAAAGTGTATCGTCTCAGACGGTCACACTCCTCATTTTCCACCAGCTGCCATCTCAGCAACCAGTTGAGCTGCCAGCTTTCGGCCCCCATATTCGTGTCCCTTGTGCGCAATCGCCTTGGCATTCTGGCGCATTGCCATGCTCTTGTTGCCACTCAGTGCCTCCAGGAATGCCTCGGTCAAGACTGCAGCCTCCCACTCCGGCGCAGTCTTCTTGTTGGGCCAGATACCGACGCCAAGATACTCTGCCGTCTGTGCATAGTTGTAATGGTCTGCCCATAGCGGGAGTACGACGCTCGGGATGCCGGCTCTGTCCGATTTTCAATCCGTATTAGTGGAACTTGAAAAATGTTTGCTAGACAGGGCTAGGGAGGAAAGGGGTTCAATGGTGGCAGGAGAGAGATAAGGGATGGGAGCATTAAACATTCAATACTGAAGCAACTTACAGGATCGTCTCATAGAAGCAGTTGGCACCTCCATGATGCACCGACACCGCGATATCACCAGTGTTGTACAAAGACGTCGGATCAACATCCAGCCACGTCTCCAGCCGCAGCCGACCCTCATCAACATACTTCTTCGCCGCTCCCAAGAAGTCGTCGCCATACTTACCCGCCTTGCGTAGCTTCCACAAGATCTGCACATCTGTGGCATCCAGCACGGCAGCAATCGCCTCCGCCATGACGATAGCCCTCGGCTCCTCATATCGAAACGCGCTGCCCAAGTTGACGAGGATCGTCGGGGCCTTCTTGATCCAGCCCGTCAGCTCGGCGCTTTGTGTCTCAGCCGGCGCCACGTCGAGAACCAGAGGGCCAACTATACGAAAGTTATCCGGGATATATTCGAGAGGGTAGCCTGCTTCGGGGTAGCTCATGGCGATCCACGGAACGTCCTTTCGATACATTTCGAAGAGGTTGACGGCTTGCGGGATTCCCTTTCCCTGGAGCGAAGAGCGCTTGTTCTTGATGGCTGGAGACGTGAGGAACTTGATGATGAAGTACAGTTGCTGATATATGTTGGTCGGGACATCTTTCCAGGGAATTGGGAAAGGAAGACCCGAAGCAATCCTGATCCCGAAGTGTCAATTGTTTCCCTCATACAACATCTAGTTACCAGTGCAAATACACTCACCCAGGATATTTCCAAAAGTGCCCTCCTCGGGGCTGTACGGCGCTGATGAGGTCTACCAAAGCATTCGGAGTGATGTAGGCACGCGTTCGATTGAGGTTCACAGCGGCATCAATACTTGGTCGGAGCAATGAATCGAGAATCACGACAGCAGGATCAACCTTTTGGATAATATCCACAGTCTGTTGATACAGGCTCAGATGTGCTTCGTCTGACCATGCCGTCATGAAGAACGGGACCATCTGTGCAAACGCCTTCAGCCCAGGCATTCCCGGCGGTGTCACAATCTCCAACAAGCTTCCCATGGCCTTAATTTCGTCCACTAGGCTCGGAGCTTCGAATTGGTGCCAGTGTATCTTTGCCTCTGGGTTGTATACCTTGGCATTCTCCGAGATACGCTCAATGTCCGATGCTATGCCGGAGAAGGAAGCATAGTGCACCTCAACCGACGGATGGTTCTCTACCAGTGCCGAGACCGTGGCGAGATGCGCGTTGCACAGCCCGTGATGGCTGTCTGTGACGATAAGAACCGTGTTGTTGCGGCCACTGATCAACACTTCGTCTTCTTGAGCAGACTGTCTGGCAAGAAAGACACCAACGAGTGCGGCAAGGATGGCGAAGACAACTACTGCCCGCCGAAACATTTTTGCAAAATCAAAGCTGATATCAAAACAAACAATAGCAGAAATGCGTCAACACGCGCTCAGTTGAAGAGATTGTAGAAGAGATTGTAGAAGAACAATGTGTCTGGAGTTCTACTCTCTTCTTAATAGATTCATGACAAACAGTTCACTAGACACAGCAACTGTTCAGACACGAGTTGATTCCCCTGGTTTTGGACGCCACTCAGCTCCAACCCGAAGGAAGCGGGGTCCATTGGTGTCTCACAACTCTGCTGCATGCCTTATCTTCCAATTGCAACTTCAAACGCGAGTACGATGAACCTCTGCCTTGACCGCAAGACGACGATCCAAAACCCGGCCATTTCGTAGCAATAAGGCAACAATATTCGAACTGGTCCACTTGAATCATTGTTTTTTTTTTTTCGCGTTTCATCCTCCGAACACGCACTTGCATGCGCTTCTACTGTACGAACACGCAGCCCGTCAAACTACGGGTGTTAGCAGCAAAATAGCATCAATCTACCGAGTACATATACGCGTATTTTGAGCGGACGGTACGAGTAAATGCCGCTGACCTTTGTCGTGTCAGCAACATACGCGTATTTTCGGCCATATTTGCAAGTTTGATAGGTCATCTCATTGAGCATGTTCAAACCAGCCGGCCCCAAAAGTCGTTAGCTATTACGAGCAGACACTGTAATCCGTACGCGTCAGAAGCTGATTTGTTGGAGATTGCGGTTTGGCAGGTTCAGCTGCCGGCTATCGGCAAGATTCACGTTTGTCAAGGGTTCAAGGTTATTTTCTCAAGGCCAACCTTTGGTTGATGCCTGGATACCCCGCGAGTTTGCCGTGCCCACATATCATCTCCCGGCAATGCCCAGCTCGGATCCGTACTCCCTACATGTGCTGAAGCCGTGAAAGTTCTTTGTGGAAATGTCTCAAATACACGTACCGTGCTGTACTCGTACGAGTAACTGCCAGGATTCATCGTGTTTATCTAGTGGAGCACCGGCACCTCATTTTAAATTGCAAGTCCATGTGTATCCTCGGCTATGTCTCCCTACGGAGCCCGGATACCGAATTTTCCAAGCCGGAGCCAGTGCCGGTCCTTGCTTGACTTTACGAGTCTCCATCAACCTATACATGGTGACACAATGTTGCTCGGCTTAAGCCGGTGTATCGCATTACGCTGGTTCACACACTACATAGCCACGATGACTCTGTTTCCATCAACACTGAGAAAGGGGCACAAAGAGAACAATGCACGCGTATTTAAAATGACAAAATCAAGTTCTTAAATTAGTCCCTACCTATTAGGTAAAAGCAAAACACTCGCCAAAACGCCGACAGAGTCATGAACATGAATGCTATCCAGGGTAGGCCGGATAGTCCTCGAACCGTCGACCATCAGCCGCACACTATTTACAACTACCGACTAGGAAGTGTGAGAAGAAGAAAACAACGGGGACAACGCTATATCCTAAATAAAGCTAGAATAACCAAACCCAACCAATCCCCGTGTCTCGCGTTTTCCCATATCCGTTACCCAAGGCTACATATCAGCCTCGTTGTTAACCGGCTTGTTGAATTGAACAGCCTAAAGCCGAGCTTTATCCAAGCCTCATTGCCTATGTTTCGTGACGGGTTTAGAAAGGATATGCTACCCTATATGTATCCTATTTTAAATGCAGATGTATGCTTTTGGCTATTTTCATATATCATCCCGAGCCAACTTGTACCATTTTGCCGTCCAACAATCCGTACCACAAACCTCTCAGCCTAAAGGACCAAAACTCCGCGCTCTTACAAATGACGCGACTTAAACACTCAAAGTCGACAACTCAAGGATCAAGACAAGAGCGCATACTCATGACCTCATTCACATATTCACATGAAAAACGGCCAAACTTATAAATCCTTCCCAAACCCCTCAGTAACATCCAAAATCCCAATCCAGTCGCCGAAAACTCCCAATTAAGCATACTCTATCTAGATCCCTTCCGGTATTCCGTATATGCCTTTTCCCACACAACCACATACACAGAGATAGCCTTCCGCGCGTTCCGCAACGCCGCAATGGGGGTGTGTGTGGTGTCACACGCACGCAACATCCTCCTCCCCCATGCAAATAGATAGGCCAAACTTCCATTGCAACCCTTGATTTCACCGTGAGAGCCTGCATGCATGGAAAATAGGAAATAGTAATAGTCCTACGTACATGTACAGATTTTAATCGGATTTGCTTCCGCTTCCCTCCCCCACGTACGGAAGGGGATGCCATGCCTCACAGAACCCCATCCCACATATTCACCAATCGCTGCTTGAATATATTCAATAATCTTGCTTTTCCGCCCCCAATGGTTGCCCACTCTTCCAAGGGAAGGATAGATATAGTAATCACCCTCCCCCAAAAACGTTGAGTGAGATTTCATATCCTGGGGCACTTAGAACACAACCACCCATATACGTACTGTTTTTTTCTTCTTTCGAGTTTCTCGGCCTCATTCAACGGCTCAATACCACCTCACCAACGCAGATACCAAAACCCTCACGCACCTCCTTCATCAAACCGCCCTCCCAGTCCTCCAACCCGACTGGTCAAAATCTCTAGATGAAGGATCGGCACCAGGGTCCATCCTTTAATGCCAACTTCGCCTGCCATTGGAGCAATCCATTTGTTCCCGTCACAGAGTCCTTCAATGCAATATAAAACCCGCGGAACAGCTAAACAAGTGTACAAAACGCGGCTCTCGCATCTCATTGGTACACACACAACACGCCGAACTCCAAAAAAAAGGAGCCACACCAAAACGAGAGGAAGGGGAGGCAAGTTACATGCAGTATTTAGAGCCCCGTCTCCAGAAACAATGAAACCCCAGCCTGCAGACCCCAAAAAGACCGGCTTCGGACCCAGGGCCTCAGTCTAGTTACTACTTGTCAACTGCAGGTAGCATTGGGGGAGGGATGACTTGTTGGAGAAGGGGGATGAGGACGAGGGGGGGAGTGTACATTACTTTTTTCTCTGTCCCTCTCTCCCTGCATCATGTACATGTAAGAAACATGGGCAACGAAAAGAAGAATTTCACCGAAGCACGTTGGGCAGATGAAAGAGTGTAACCCTCATCCTGGCCCGTGTGCCTGCAACTGCTACATGATGGTCGATGTTTGGTTCGTTTTTTCTCCGTAACGTGTGTGTCGCTTGTGGCCAAGATGCCAACTTTGTCGATGCTACTACAAGCACATGCGCGAAGCAATCTCATCGCAATTATTTGCCCATCCCTACCCTTATGGTGAGACCACCGTTTACCAGGTATGGGCTTACTTGAGTGGTGGGTTGGTGGTTAGGTGGTATTCCATGTACGCGAGGTAAACACGGATGGAACAGCTTATGCGACGGAAAAACACTTGTTTGCTTGCTCAGCCATGGTTACAAAGTAGTATGCAGAGGTATACAACGGACTGTGCGGGAGTTCTCTCAGCAATTGAGAGCCATCTTTACTCATTCATTGGGCGAGTCTTGCACTCAAGACCGGATTCAACCTATCAAAGAGCAGAGGCGAGAGGATTTCCTTGAATCCTCGATTTGGGGTCCAGACGCGCAGGTGTGGCAGGCCAACCAAAGGAACCCATGCTTGTGTCTGCCCCGGCAATATATTTGCGGTGACGGGACGCCCTCTCATACGTTACTGGTTATTGTGGCTCAAGCACTCATGCACAATGTAGGATTGGGAGATTGGGAGTCACCTTGGCTCGGTCCCGAGCCAACAGAGCACCAACAAAGCACTGGCTCTCGCCGTCGTTGTGCTAGCAACTAGCAACTAGCCCTGCAACAGCAAACGGCTGGGATTGCTCGTAGTGTGGAGGGCGAGACCGTGGCGCAACAGCAGTTGGTGGTAAGATGGGTGGTAATTTCAGGGACACCACCATCTGGAGATGCAGCATCGGGTCGCCACCCCGATCAAGGCACGAAGATCCACCATCCGCTCCCCGTCTATCGATAACTATCGCGATCCTTCTCGCGCTGCTCTTCTCAAAGCATCTGCCATGTCCCAAGCGACATTGGGAGACAAATAGTATCGTGACAGGGAGGGATCACCCACCATTCTCGGGGCCTCTCGGCCATTCAGCATCCCTCTCTGCCATTCTCTCTGCTCACGCTTACCTGCTCTCCGCCACTTACTCTTTTCTCTTCTTCCTTCTACCCATGGGGATGGGCCCGGGGCGTCTGAGTGGGACTCCCCTTTGTTATGCGTTGGGTAGACGGAGCATGTCGTAAATAGTACGTATATACGACCGAGGGCACTCCGCGAGAGTTGCCGGTGCTCGGCGCCTTCTCAATAGTGCACAGGTACTCGTCTATGTACGTAGCAGCAGCTTTGGCGGATACTACAGTACGATGACGAGACGGGGGGTAAAACATACGAGAATTACAGTTGAATATGACTGCAAAGTTAATAATCAGATGGTGCCAGGGGGCGTGCTCTTGAGGCTGCTTGCTTTCGGGGAGAAGCGCGGTGGTTGCTTTTGGGCGGAATGTGGGCTGCCACGATGCTTAGCGGGAGAGCCAAGATTCTGAACTGCTGGTAATCAATGAATTGCACAGGTGAGAGCTCGTCCAAGAACAGAAGTCGATCTCAGGCTTGATTTGGCTGCCGTCGCGATGGCCTCGTATGGGGTCCGCGCGCCGACTGCATGTTAGTACCGAAGGGAGTCTCCCCTCCGGATGCAGCTAACGACAAGCCACATCAGTGCCATGCGCGGTGAACTGCGGACGAACTCTCATCATCAGCATCATCACACTACCAGCATTACCAGAAAGCAGGGAACAAGGCAAGCGAGCTCGGCTGCTGAGCCGGATCTGATGACTGGATGAAGAACAGCTGAAAACTCTGACTGTGATTTCCTGGTCACCGCGTCAGAATATTGGTCCCGTGATGGTAAGGTCAAAAATTTTCTTCACCCCTTCTTCCCCATAATCCCCTGTCCCCCGTACTTTAATCCCTTCATCAGATGAGCAAATACGGGGTCTAGACAATTCACGGCATGTGTCGGCCAGCAGTAGTACTTCCGCGTTGCCAGCCAATGTCTGCCTCGGTACGAACCGATACGTACCTCGCAAGGTCATTTTGGCCAATCAAAGCATGTGCTACGGCAAGGCGGCGCGGCTGAAGGATTTTCTCGTCTCAACTCGGTATGGCGTCCATGTCCCAGAAATCTCCCCTAGAGCCAGCAGAGCGAGTCCCGTAGGCGTGGGAAGGAATTTTTTTTTTCTTCTCTTAGGTACTAACGTGACCTGAAATTTCCAGACGAGCTCCGCATTGTGGGCGGACGTGTGGGGAGTGTTTCGGTCCGGAGACGTGCATGGTGGTGAGGCATGCTAGTGTACGGAGTGCGTGCTGGGGGTGTGCCCGAGCATTGGGTTCGCCTTGTGGTGAGTTTTGTCCATCGATGACAAGCAGCTGAGCCATGATTTGGCATGCCGGCCGTTTTGAGGAGCTACCAGTTGCTTGTTTCTCGTTTGCTCGGTGTATTTGATGTTGGGCCGTAGTTTGTAGCAAGTCGTTTGATGCAGAACCGACTGTTGGCCGCTGACGAGGCAAATAGTAAGGCCGAAAGGGAGAAGCGGCTCGCGCTGCTAGCCCACTCAGCCGCGATGGTTTGTACGGAGTACGAGTACTGTAAACCGAGTTGAAGGTTTGCAGCTTCAAAGTCTCGAGAATCCTGAAACGGCGTGGCGAATTGGCCGGGCAAGTATTAGGGCCATCTACGTTTCGGCCAGAGAGATCCGAGGCAGCTGTGTCGACTCCAGCATCTAGCTCAAACCTCTCTCGTCGCGAGGTGCAGTAGCATCCCGTCGTCAGCCTCGTTGATGGGTAGATCTTGGCGTGGGCCGGCATCATCTGTCACAAACCACTCCGTATGTACGAGCACGAGAATCACACTCCCACCCGGTGTGTGAGGATTGATTGCTAGATGGATTGATTGATTGATGGAGTGCCCGTCGTGCCACTAGTAGCTCGTTATTGTCTGGTAATTCGCATGCGCAACGGCGAGGCATGATCCGATCGAGGGTCATGGGCTGGGCACGCGGTGACTGACGAGGGCTTTGGCGAGAGCACGATCCATGGATGCGCATCCCGTCGAGATCCTTACATGCACCAGTGCTTGGGACGAATCCGGTACCAACACCAGCACTAGCGACCCGGCAAACCGCCGAAGAGGCGCCCGTGATGCGATGTGATGCGGGCAACCAGAGCAGCCAGAGCACGAGGACAGCGATTGAGCGAGTATAGCATGGCGCATGACTCCGCGTATTGCCGTATATCCTTCTCAATGCTCGAGAGCTAGCTGTGCCAGAGTTCGGAGATGACTCCAGATTGCAGATTTGGGCGATGTGCAATTGGCCGCCAAGCCGCCCCTAGCTCGGTCAATTACCAGCATTGACCAAACAGCACAAGGCCTGGAGTAAACTGAGTGAGTCCTGGCAGTGGGAAGAGGGCGCTGGAAGGGCGCTGCTCCGGGCTGAGAGCCGCCCCTCCCACTCCAACCACCAAAAAATGGAGAGGGACCAAAAGGTGGAATAGCGCCGCTGAGTACGACCGAAAATTGCCCTTTGGGAGGCAGCGCCGGCGGTGGCATCTCCAGCTTTTGTTCCCCCGTCTTCCCCCACGCTGGGCCGAGTCGACTGTCAGCACGAGGCCCATGGGGAAAATAGAGTGAGTACGGGGGAGGCGTGATGGAAAAGGCCGAGAAACGATTTCGAGGTCATGCCATGCCATGCCATTCGGCCATGGAGTGACGCTTGCGGCGCGCCGTATTCAGCGACCGGTCAGCATCGATAGCTCCAGTCTGGTCGCTTTGCTTGCCACTCCCACAGCACACCCAGTTGGTTGATCTGTACATGTAGTATTATTAGCACATGCAGTTGTTGGATCGTAAGTCTGGCCATGGTTAGTACAGGACTCGTGCATGCTTGCGCGGGTGTTGGTGGTGTTGTTGTTGTTGCTGTTGCCGCTATGCTTAGACTGATGTTCAGCATCATGACCATCAAAATTTTCCTTCAAGGCTCTTGTTTTTTTCACTCCTCGATGGCAAAGGGTCCGAGCGTCTCGTCTGTCTCGCCATGCCAACGTGACATCTGACATGGGACAGCGATGATCGACGGACGGACCTCGATATTTTTTCCTTGGGGCCATAGACTACGAGGATTAGCTAATCCGGGACTTGGTGTTGGCATCGTCACTGGCGGGCATGGGCATGTCACTGGGATTGATGGGAAAGCACCACCGGCGAGCTACGAGTACAGTAGCACCTACCTTAGCATCCAGCACTGCACGCAGAAGTTCCATCGCGACTTCCATTACGGAGCCTAGCAGTCCCTATTAGCCCTTTGCAGTTTGGCAAGTATGGCAGTATGCATGCACAAGAGAATTGAAGTGCAAGAGCCATCGACGCTAGTGCCCGAGCCGGAGCCCCTCCACCGTACCAGTAATAGCAACTGGCAAGCCACCAGAAGAGACTGTAAGCCATCTCCAGATTCGCTGCTGAATCCAAAATACGAAGCTGATGCGCGGAGTGTGTACCCCAATTTCAAATCACCGCCAGACTATTTACCAGCAGAGTCATGGCAGCAGAGCCAATTCATTGTCCCAGCCAAGCAAAAGGCCGCAGCGAGCCCCAACCGGCCCTTCTCGGCGCTTCTCTGCTTCGTCTGGCTAGGGGTCCAGCCCAGGGCCCAGCCCGCGGCCAATCAGCGCCCGCCGCCGTCTTTGGGCTGCGTCGGCGGTACTTCGTAGCTCAGAAGCCTCCGGGCCCCGCAAATCCCCATGCGGGCTTCCCCAGACGCGTCTGGCCAGCTGCGCAAATAGAGGCCAGGGGGGCCCCTCAATCTCCTTTCGCGGCCCCTTGCCTGAGATGTGGTGCCTTGCCACAATGCCTGCTTCTCGCGTGCGGCGCCACACCCACCCCGGCCCCTTTTTCTTACTCTTTTCGGGGGTGTTGCTGTGTGTGCCTGTGGCTCAGTTTTTTTTTCTTCGGCTCAGGTACATCTTTTTTGGCGCTGGTTGTTTACAGTCGGGCATGTACTCGTACTGCCACAGCATAGCACAGCACCACTGACGGCATGGTTCCGACGTGCAAGGGCAAACCAGGTTGCAGTCAGTCAGTGTCTCGTATGTACATGCTCTCTCCTCTCTCTCTGTTGGTCCAATGGATTCTGGCTTTCGGCTTGGCTCGTGATGAGGATGTGCGCCAATCACCTGTTGCTGTCCCGTCTGCCCGTCCGTGTACGTGTACGGTCCAGCCCATCACTCGGAGAATGCCGTCGAGGCAAAGCTCTGGACCTGGACCTGGACCTGACCTGACCTGATGCGAACCAGATCGGCTCGTGGCTATGGGCGGCACGACTGCACGAGATCAATACGCGCATTCAGTTGCCACTCAACTGTAAAATTTGCCTTTTAGTGAGCGCGACTCGCTGCGGTGCCTGTAAGCTCAGCACTGCAAGGCCTTAAACTCTAGCACGCCGAGCGCTAGGCCAGACCCGAACGCTGGCCAAACGCTAGGCTGGATGCGGCGCCAGGCTAGGAGAATAGCATGTGGGTGAGGCCGAGCGCCACTCCAGGCCGTCTCTTTTTGCCTCCACCAATCCGCGATCCACCAGCCCACTGCAACCTCGTACCTAGTCGAGACGAGACGGTCCAGGAACATGAGCCGTTGCTACGAGTACCAGTAATTGCACTGCACGGGCTGGCTCGCACAAACAACTCGAGAGAAGTATCGATGCTCATCGGCCAATCTCTCACCCCCTCCCCCCCGGTCACTGCAAATCCAGAACCTGGAGGGGCGTGCGAAGAAGCTTCTCTCAACGCCCATGTTTCCCCAAATCGACGGCGCCTCTCCACCATGGAGCTTCTTGGACGATGCCGCCGCCTCTTCTGGGCTCTAGGTTCTGCCTGCCTGCTTGTGACTCTCTGACCTGACGGAAACTCTCTGACCGTCACGACAATAAAAAGGCCGGCCTGCCTCCTGCCCCTTCCCTCCTTCTCCTGTCTTGCCTCGTCGATCTCTGTCTCACTCAATAAGAGCTCGTTCCGTTCACTCGGCCCGGGTCATCTCTTTCTTCTTCCCATTCCTCTTCAACAACACCAAGAACTGAGAAGATTCCAATCCCCAACAAGCCAATCTTCGACGCCATGTCCGACGCCCCCGAAACCAACGCGGAGGCGCGAAAGCACTCCATCGGCATCCACACTACCCAGGATGTCGAGCACATCGAGGCTCCCATCACATGGAAGGCCTACCTCATGTGCGCCTTTGCCTCCTTTGGTGGTATCTTCTTCGGCTACGACTCCGGTTACATCAACGGTGTCAACGGCTCCGCCATCTTCTACAAGGCCGTTGAGGGCGCTGCCGCTACCAAGCTCACCGACCCCCATTCCTCCCTCATCACCTCCATTCTGTCTTGCGGTACCTTCTTCGGTGCTCTGATTGCTGGTGACGTCTCCGACTGGATCGGCCGAAAGTGGACCGTCATCATCGGCTGCTTCATCTACATGATCGGTGTCATTATCCAGATGGTTACTTCTCCCGAGCACGCTCTTGGTCCCATTGTCGCTGGTCGTCTCATTGCCGGTCTCGGTGTCGGTTTCGAGTCTGCCATTGTCATTCTGTACATGTCTGAGATTGTAAGTTGGACAATGTTTCTCCTCCATTCCTGTCATCTCAGCTGCTAACCTGTTTGCCTCTTCCAGTGCCCCCGCAAGGTCCGTGGTGCCCTTGTCGCTGGTTACCAGTTCTGCATTACCATCGGTATCCTTCTCGCTTCTTGCGTCGTTTACGGTACCAAGGACTACACCAACACTGGCGCCTACCGTATCCCCATCGCCATCCAGTTCCCCTGGGCTCTGATCCTCGGTGGTGGTCTCCTCTTCCTCCCCGACTCTCCCCGTTACTTCGTCAAGAAGGGTGAGATCCAGAAGGCCATCAACTCCCTGTCTCGTGTTCGTGGCCAGCCTGAGGACTCCGAGTATGTCCAGAACGAGCTTGCTGAGATTATCGCCAACGAGGAGTACGAGCGTGCCCTGATCCCCTCCACCACCTGGTTCGGCTCTTGGGCCAACTGCTTCAAGGGTTCTCTGTGGACCGGCAAGTCTAACCTGCGACGAACCATCCTCGGTACCTCTCTCCAGATGATGCAGCAGTGGACCGGTGTCAACTTCATCTTCTACTACTCCACCCCCTTCCTCCAGTCCACCGGTGCCATCAGCAACTCTTTCTTGATCTCCCTCATCTTCTCCCTGGTCAACGTCTGCTCCACTCCTCTGTCTTTCTGGACCGTTGAGCGATTCGGTCGTCGTTCCATCCTCATCATTGGTGCCGGTGGTATGCTTATCTGCCAGTTCCTCGTCGCCATCATCGGTGTCACTGTCGGCTTCAACAAGACCCACCCCGACCCCAGCAACCCCGGCTCCGACCTGGCCGACAACATCTCCGCTGTCAACGCCCAGATTGCCTTCATCGCCATCTTCATCGCCTTCTTCGCCTCCACCTGGGGTCCCGGTGCCTGGATTGTCATTGGTGAAATCTTCCCTCTGCCTATCCGATCTCGTGGTGTTGCTCTGTCCACCGCTTCCAACTGGCTGTGGAACACCATCATCACCGTCATCACCCCCTACATGGTTGGTACCGATAAGGGCAACCTGAAGTCATCCGTCTTCTTCATCTGGGGAGGTCTCTGCACTTGCGCTTTCGTCTACTCCTACTTCCTCATCCCCGAGACCAAGGGCCTGTCTCTCGAGCAGGTCGACAAGATGATGGAGGAGACCACCCCCCGTACCTCTGGCAAGTGGAAGCCTACTACCACCTTCGCTGCCCAGATGGGCACTGGTGAGTACATTGAGAAGGCTGTCGTTGAGGTCTAAGCGTTTCCTGCATCGATTTGGATAAAGGAGGTGTTCTTTTTTCTTTTTTTTCCCTTTTTACTATTTCCTTTATAACGTGGTGGGGTGGATAGCTGCAGGTAATGGTCTACCTCTGCAGTTTTGTGATGAAATCATACCCGGGGCACGGCGGATGTGTCCTAAGAGATGTGTTTGACGACGGAGATGCTTTTGTAATGCGGTAGATGTGGACATAACTATTACTACTAGTTAAAAAATGTTATCCCAAGATCCAAAAAACTCTTTCCCTTCGCGCTTTAAGGATGCGAAACGACTTTTGTCCTTTTCAGTTCCTTTTTAGCTACCCTGTTTTACTACTACTTTATCTTAATAAGATCACATACTTGATCTACATGTTGGTTTTGTTTTCTCTTTTGTGTGTGTGTGCGTGGTTGAGACTTCCCCTTGTCTATGGTTGCATGACTTGTTGTTTGAATTTTGCACACTGGGTTTCCCTCCCTTGAATTCTTCCTTTACCTGTTTTGTGCAGTGCTAGCGTTCCCTGCAAAAACGCAGCTGATGTGAGATTTTTTCTCTCGGTTCTCGGTACCCCCATGCATGAAACTGGACCAATCACTTTGGGCGTGGTACGTACCACGAACAAGGAGGGAGAGAGTTTCGCCTCATGACTGAATTTGGTAATTGGGATTATTGAAGGGAGGGAAGAAGGGGGGTGGAGGGTGTGATTTGGTTTTATTTTGGGTTGATGTTACGTTGTGCTTTGGTTGTGGTGCTGTGTACTAAGGGACGTTGATGTGATGGATGTTGTGGGTGAGTTTGTTACCTAACATATTCATGCTTGTGAATGGTTTGTGTTTGGTAAATGGTACTGATTTTTGAGCTTACTGAAAAAGGGATTGATGTATTTTCCTATTTGGGTAGTTGGTAGGTTGCTTGTATAGCAAGCAGGGGTTGTTATTCACGTGCATAATGATCACTGTCTGCTTAATGCGATGTGTTTGAGCTGGATACTCAGGTTGTGTAAGAATGGCACGAGCAGTGGAAATTGCTGAATACGCAGCCTTGTATGAAAACTCTGACTTGATTTGATTGTTTCCCTCTTGCAAAGACCATTCCATGTACTAATAGTCAACCGTGATAGGGGGGTATCTTGGGTATTATATCTTATCGTGACGACTTTCATGAATACAAACAAAAGTAGAACCAACCATCCCTGTACTCGATAACCCGCAAGCAGTATTACAGCAACAAAAGAGTCTTGTATCACCGCCATCAGCCGTTACTCCTGCTCGCAGAGGGAGCAGCCTGACCACGGTGATCAGGCCCTTCACTCGTCTCGCTCGTCTCGCTCACCGAAGCCACCGGCCCCTGCAAGATATTCTCCGTGCTCTTCTCGCTCCCGTTCTCTCCACCAGCGGTACTGCCCAAGGGCCTCATGCCGCTCTTCGTCGCCCGCCACGACTGCAGGGCATAAGGGCCTTCTGCGCCGGGCCTGGCGGGCGTGTTGCCGCTGCTGCCGCCGCTGCGCGTCTTCTCGGAAAAGTACGTGACGAGGGGCGCGAGCGTGGGCACGCATGCGATGATGATTCCAACGGCCGTCTCGACAATGGACCACTTGATGGCTTCGGCGGAATCGAGGTAGTTGGATAGGTTGCTGATGGTTTGGATGCGGATGATTTGGACAATGGTGACAAAGAGACCCAAGGCGAAGAGGCACAGGAGGGCGATTTTGCGACGGATCTTCATCTGGAGCTTGAGGAGGACGGGGAAGGGGAGGACGAGCCTAGACAACATAGGTTAGGAGACATGTATGCCGAGAGTGTATAAAGAGACGCGAGAAACTTACGTGATTACGTCAAAGATAATCGTCAAAGACGAGAATGTGAGGTAAAAGGGAACGGCATCAGCACAATGGCCGGGCACGAGAGGCTCCCATTGCTTCTGGACCTAATTATACAAGATTGTCAGGATATATTCGTTATTATTTTCACGCTTAATAAAGATGGCATCTCAAAAAGGGGGGGCTGCGTGTCAGAATGTTTTGTCGTACCGGAATACACAGAAACAGGAAAACCAGCATAAACGCTATGTGTGCCATCGTAACAATCGCGGCAATCGAGATGGGCAGCAGTCGGTACGTCCCAGGTACCAAACGTACGTAGGATACGAGAAGACTGGTCTTGAAGCCCCAAATGCCAAGAACATAGCTAGTTAGACAAAAGAGTTGTGAGCCAACAGTATCCCTCACGAGGGCTGAAAGAGGAATTTGCTTACAATGGTGCGCCGATATATTGCGTCTAGAAGGATTTAATGATTCATTCATGGAAACGATGGGAAGTAAGGACAGGGGTGAAAGTACTTTGCCAAAATTGAGGACATTTTCGTCCGGCATGGTATCGAGTTCAATCAGCCCGAGGCCCCATTTCGTTTCTGCAGAGTAGTTTAGCAATTGATCCTTTCAAACCAGAATAGTCGACTGGGTTGGGTAATGGGATAGACATACGGACGACAGTTGCTGAAGTGTACCCGCAAGCTCCAATCTGTTTCCAATCCCAATTCGAGTCAGTGGACCAGCCAGTAGACGAGAGTTTTCCTTCGAAACCACCCGGACGAGGTTAATCGATAGGGAAACGTTCAATCGGTCGCATACCCAGCTAGCAATGATCAACCAGTCATCTGTGTTTCTTTGGTTAGCATCTGACCTATCGGATCCCACAAGAGAGCCGAGAAACGAAGCCGCAGTGACGATCGCCAAGGGCCCCTTTCAGATACGTACCCAGACCGACCGCCTTTGAAATCCTCGTTCTGACATAGATCCTCAGACACAGCGCGACAAGAGCCAGCGCCGTCACCGACAGTGCAACGGCAACAATGGTTGGCCCATTGTTCGGCGTACCGTCAGGCGTATTGTACGCCCACGCCATGGCTTTCTCCTGGCCAAACTCTAAAGAAGCTCGGGGAGCCCGCCAGACGCCTGAGAACACAGAGGTGATAGTAGTAGAAGTAGGGGACTCTTGGGTTTTACATAACGCATGAAAAAAAAGGAAGAAAAGTTATTAATAGTAAGAAATGAGAAGCAAGTAATCCAAATCCAGATTGTCGAGCTGCCGGAACAGGGAGGAGAACGAGGGCGAGAAGGGGTCGCCGTCTGTGCCGCACGGGGAGATCCCCAGGATATTATACTCTGTCTCGTCCGAGAGTATCCCAGATACTACTGTTAATGAAACGCAACTTGTCAAGAGCCGCGAGCTGAAGATGCATCGTGGACTCCTGACGGAGTCGGTTCCGGCGAAGGTGGCTTGCAGCTAGACAGGTTTAAAGCAGCAGGGAAGGGAAGAAGACGGGAAACAATGGAGGACGCAGACAAAGTGAAAATCACCAACAGTAGTCCCAATGTCACCTAGGCCTGCATCTAATTCCCTAAACAAGTTGGAGAGGGAAAAAATGAAAAGGAAAATGGAGGGCTGACAAGGGATGTCGACTGCCGACCCAGAGAGAGAGCCTGTCAATGCCGCATGTCATTTTCCAAGGCTCTGGAACCCCCGATCCATGCTTTTTGTTCTTTTCCCTTTTTGCACTCCCTGTAACGGTGCCGCGTAAGGAAAGAAAACCGCCCGCCTCATTGCTACTGTTCGCTGTTGCCCCCGTATTTGGTTGGCAAGCCTCTCTATTCTCTAGCCTATTCGTTTTGTGCTAGCACTGCGACATTAGCTTCCAAGCGGAGAGAGAGCCGGACATCTTACAGGTTCACCCAAGCATGGGCCTGTCAAGTCTCCTGTCCTGTACAGTACGTCGTACTACGACCTGTATACCTGTCCTCTCTCATTGCCTGTGCCTCAGGGCATAAGCGAATAGTCGAGATGAGAGGTACTCCACGTCGAACAGCGTTCTCCCCTGTGTTACGGACGCATCTACAGGCAATGCAGCTCTCACCTGCTTTCGTCTTTCTTTCCTATTTTCGACGTACGACGTACCAATACGTCCTTTCGTCTCCTCCGTGCAGGCTTCCAACGGGCGTAGCGGCCGTATTCCACGAATCCGAGGTCCTTGGGAGGGTAGCATTCTTGCGCGTAATAGGTAAGAGATAAAAAAAGGCCATGGCACCTGTAGGGGTCGCCCCGACCGGCAGCTGGCCCATTCGGAGATGACTGGTTTTGATTCTACGCATACATGGGGAGCTGGTTCGCCGATACAAGCTGCATTTATGCGACAAGGGACATCTGCAGTGACGACAGCTTAGTCAGAACGTCGAGGTGATGCATCGCCTGACGAATTTTGTGAGATCTGATCTGCTGGCCATGATGCCATTCAACATGAAGCATAGCCTTGCGCTGAAAAAAGAGCTATTGTTTAGCCCAGTCTGCTAGAGGAGAAGCGTGATCACTGCATTCATGCTGCTTACCAAGAATTCGTCCGCTCCCCAGACGGGGGGTTTTCAGCTTTGAGGCTTCTTCGTGCGTCTTCAGTCACCACTTGGGCTTCGGACGAATGTGTTTTTTCCCCATCTTTTCCGTACCCCTGGTCCGCCGGAACTCCGCTTTCAAGAGCCGGCAGCCACAGCGCGGTCTTATCCAAGAAGAGTCGTAGTTCAGAGTAGTCGTTGTTGGCGGCGGGAGGATACGGTTCCGCTAACGGTAGATCGCCAGAGGTGGGGGATAATAGTGAGAGCAGGACTCAAGACAGAGTAAGTGATTATTGAAACGATATTCGACGATCCAAGCAGCCGTCATTTTACGTGCTTTTCTGTGCCCTTCTGTGTACGGCACGAGTGCCGTTGCGATAATACGACATAACAAGACCTGGGGGCCTTTGTCCCTGAACTACATCCCTGCCCGCATGCAGGAGAGCCCTCCAGCTTGTTAATCTTTGCCTAATCCGACCGAGCAGAATTCTCTCATTTGCACTAGGGATCTTTGAAGGACCAGAAGCAAAGCACTAGGAAGGTTCCGCAGTAGTGCTAGACCGCGGCCCGCGCAGCATCCCAACACGACAGCTTCCAGAGCGACGGTGAGAAGAGGGGAATGTAGCACCGTTGCCTCTGCAGGCAGGTTCGAGATCGAGGTCCAGACTCAACAACGCACCGGAAATTTTCTTCATCGGTCGCGCCAACTGCCGGTCCTGGGGTGAATAGCGAAATTCTCGAATACCACCTCACAGTTCGCATTGAAGGTCCAAGCAAAATCGGCAACATGTTTGACACATGAAAAAGAGACAACGAAACGAAGCAGAACCCCCGCATAGACTGGGTACTAAAGGAAGACATGGCCCCAGCTCCTTCTTCAGCTGTTTCTTCAGCTCTTTCTCTCTACTTTTCTCTCTTCTGCCCCAAATGTGAGCTCCCTTGTCTTTAGCCTAGCCAATGATGCTTTCTCCGCCGGGTTACTCGGGTCACGTTCTCATCAGTACGCCGAGAAAGGCGGTCTTGCTCCCCCAGCTTACCTTGAAAGAGGGGGCCTTGAGTCCAAGCGAGCAACTGAACAGAGCAGCGGCCGCGGGCTTGGCAACGTGGGATCTGAGCCCGCGCATCGAGGTCTTTTGATTAGCATCTCGACTATCGACTGATGAGGCGGCCGTAAAGAGCAGTAGAATGATTAGACCGGCACGTGGAATGCCGAGATGGGCGTATGCAGGCCAAGATCGATGGACCTCTAAATCGTGGCAAAGTGTCGATAAAAGTCCACAGATCCGCGCATCTCGCCGAATGTGTAACTTAGACTCCTCAGCTTCTCTTCCCCTCTCGCCACACGGAGCACATCCGGGATTCTAAGATGCATTGCAGCAACCTAGGTTCTGCGCTTCTGGCTATTGCGAGCCTTGCAGGCTTCGCCAACTGTGCACCCGCAACCTCGTCTACATCAACCCCGTCATGCAAATGCTTCCCTGGCGATGCATGCTGGCCCAGTAGCAGTGATTGGGCCGCGTTCAACAAGACTGTTGATGGACGTCTGATTGCGACGGTTCCTCTGGGATCACCCTGCCATGGTGCATCCTACAATGAGACTGAGTGCCAGTTTTTGCAGGACAATTGGCTGTTCTCTCCAATTCAGTAAGTGGCATATGCATGAGAGGCGCTCTTTTTGTTTTGTTCTTCTCTTGTCTAGCTTCCCCCGATGCACGTACCACTTGCCGTCGACATCGTCTGACAAAGAGTCTGTTAGCTACAACTCGTCGTCGTCGGTCATGGCGCCGTTGTTCGCGAATGCGAGCTGCGACCCATTCCAACCGGCTGACACGCCTTGCACTCTCGGCAATTATGTGCGATATGCGGTCAATGTGTCAACGGCTGCTCATGTCACAGCAACACTCAAATTCGCGGCGCAGCGAAACATCCGCTTCGTCATCCGCAACACGGGACATGACTATAACGGCCGCTCAACTGGTGCAGGTGCCCTCTCCGTTTGGACTCATTACCTCAAGGAGACCGAGGTTTTGGACTGGAGCGATAAGTATTACACCGGTAAGGCTCTCAAGATTGGGGCTGGTATCCAGGGTTTTGAAGCTCTCGAGGCAGCACACGCAGCTGGGTTAATTGTAGTGACGGGAGAATGCCCTAGTGTTGGCATTGCTGGAGGATACGTCCAAGGAGGCGGTCACTCTGCTCTCAGCACCATTTATGGCCTCGCAGCCGACAATGCCCTTTCATATGATGTCGTGACTCCCAACGGAACGCTCGTGACTGCCACCCGGACTCAGTATAATGATCTTTACTGGGCATTGAGCGGCGGCGGTGGCGGCAACTATGGTGTTGTAGTGTCCATGGTTTTCCAAGCCCATCCTGACAACATGGTCAGCGGCTCCAAGTTCGCCGTTGCCACCACTTCTTCTGAGACACTGTACGCCGTCATTGACGCCTTCCACGCCGCTCTGCCAGCCATTGTGGACTCGGGTGTCATGATCATCTATTTCTTTGGCCCAGGATTCTTCCAGGTGCCTGCAATGACAGCATACGGCAAGACGCAAGACGAAGTTGAGGCTATCCTGAAGCCTTTTGTTGACGCTCTGGCGGCACTCAACATCGACCTGGCGCCCACATACACGCAATTCTCCAGCTACTTTGATCACTTCCAGAACTACTGGGGCCCGTTGCCCGCTGGTAACATCCAGGTCGGCACGGACCTGTTTGGTGGCCGACTGATTCCCCGCTCCGTGCTGCCGAATTTCTCTCCGACGGCGCAGAAGCTAGTTGAGCTCGGTGTGACCTTTATCGGTGTCGGGCTCAACGTCTCTCACTTTGGCGGCAATAACGCCAACGCCGTGCTGCCGCAGTGGCGGTCGTCCATTGTCGAGGTCTCGCTGACGCTGCCATACAGCTTCCAAGTTCCTTTCCAGGACATGATTGCCACGCAGGACACCATCACCAACGTTGTCCAGCCCGTCATCGAGGCAGCTACGCCCGGTGCCGGTGCCTACATGAACGAGGCTGACTTTCAGCAGCCTGACTTCCAGGAAACCTTCTTCGGCGCCAACTATCCCCAGCTGCTCAAGATTAAGCAAAAGTACGACCCCACGGGTCTGCTGTATGCGAGGGCGGCCGTGGGCAGTGAGGCTTGGACCGTTGCGGAGAATGGCCGGATGTGCAGAACTCAGTCATGATTAGCTGAGTTGGGTAGTTGTAGTAGTTGCAGTAGTAATAGCAGCAGCGGCAGCAGTAGTATTTAGTTGAATGGCTAATGATGATGATTACTTGATTCAAGAGATGAAGTGCTATTTGGAATGCGGTGGTGCACGTGTAGATTAGCAGATAATGTAGATATGGCAGGTACGCGGAACCAGCTCAGCTGAGCTCGGGACTATTGAAATAGTGGATTACTAAGCTCCGACTAGTATACTGGCCCTTTATTCGCAGTAAATGCCCGACTTTTACTCCTTCAAGGACTATTGGAGCCGCATCTCCGTTATTGATTGATCTTGCATCGCTAAATAATATGTATTGTATGTTATCAGTGGTTGAGACGCAGATAAGCACAGATGTCCGTGGATCACTTACAGCTCTGGATCTGACCCCACGATCCAGCCTATCAGCAGCGGCTTCGGCTACCGCGCTTGTGTGATTAGCGGGCTGTAATGCATCATCTCGATCGGCGCATCTGCTGGACAAGCACACGCAGACAAACATTCCGGAGTATTAATTCACTTGGGCCATTTGCAGCGGGAATACAGAAGCATCAGCACATGCATCCTCTGCTCCGTAGCGTCTTGGGTTTTCCACTGTATTGGCATCAGCACGGAGTAATACTATGTATAGCTATGGATGTAACATTGGTGCATATTAGACGACGGATGCTGCAACAGGCAACCTTACAAAGCATCTGCAACTTCTCGCATCAGCAGACCTTCCGATGCACCAAGTAATTGTATCTGTACAGGATCTTCTCCAGGATTGACATTTGCCATTTTCGTATTACTACTCCGTTGATTTGTCTGGTACTTGCTATTCGATCCCGTAATACCCGAAGCTGAAAACGGGCTTGGCGGCTTAAAAGACGACGGGCCATTTCCTGCTTCTTTTTTAAGCTCGCATATACACGACGGAAGTTTGACGCATCAATTACTCCGAAGAACCCATGCCGTCAAATCACGGATCTTGCCCCTCGTCGCAGCCGTTCAACCGTTGCGTCTCCAAGAGCCCAGAGTTTTGCGCCGTCTTCCGAAGCCTTTACCGTACTGTAGCACATTTTGGCTCTTCGTCGTCGGGATTTATAGCACCGTGCTGTTCAGGGTCTTGGCTCGATCGGGTTATTCGCAGAAAAAAACGGACAAGGTTCCGGTTTCTCCGTCTCTGTTCCGAGCATAGTTCCAAGACGTGATATCCAACGCCACCTGATAATAAATACTTATCTTTCACCCTCCTGCAAAAGACCAGCCATGCCTCTCAACCGTCCCTGAATTATTCTCTCCGGCTCTGCTTGCCGACCGTCGCCGCTAAATGGGTGCCTCAACGCCGCTGTCGCAGGTTCTGCCTCCCCTGATCCTGGGGACGGCCACCTTCAATCATCAGTATCACCCCGATCCCTCACGCATGCCCTACGTCGATATTGTCCGGAGAGCCCTCGAGCACGGAATCAATGCCTTTGACACCTCGCCTTACTACGGCCCTTCCGAGATCCTGCTGGGCCAGGCGCTGCGACTCTTGACCCCGCCCCCGCCACGAGAGGGATATTTCCTCATCACCAAGGCTGGTCGCATCAAGTCGGATGAATTCGACTACTCGCCGGCGTGGGTGCGATATAGCGTCTGCCGCAGCCTGGAGCGGCTGGGGACGCGGTATCTAGACCTGGTCTACATGCACGATGTCGAGTTTGTGTCTGCCGCCGAGGTCTTGCAGGCTGTCAAGGAACTGCGCCGCCTGCGCGACCAAGGACTGATTCGCTATGTTGGCATCAGCGGATATCCTGTCGACACTCTCGCATCGCTAGCGGAGATGATACTGAGAGAGACGGGCGAGCCCCTGGATGCCATTCTCTCCTACGGCAACTTCTGCTTGCAAAATACCCAGCTTGGACGCCCCGACTTTTTGCAACGATTCCAGGCCGCCAGGGTTGAGTGTCTGCTCAACGCCAGCATCCTCAACATGGGCCTGCTGACGACTCGTGGTGTTGACAATGGTCCTATGGTCTCTTGGCACCCCTCGCCGCCGGAGCTGCGAAAGGCCTGTACCAAGCTATCACAAATCGCACAGGAGAACGGCGAGCATCTTGAAGGAGTGGCTATCCGGTGGGCTCTGGAAAATTGGGCTCGCGCAGGAAAGGACTTTGGCACAACGGCATATGTCGGGGCTGGACCTCGCATCGGCGCAAGCGTTATGGGAGTCACGGCTATTACAGAGCTCGACGAGACTTGGGATCTATGGAGAAGCGTCATTGGCCCTGTCATCGGCACCAAGGACGAAGCCGCTACACAAAAGAGCAACAAGATTAAGAGGCTTGTCGAGGACAAGATGTGGCCCACCCTGGGCTCATGGAAAGATCACGCCTGGGAGAGCGGCGGCGAAACATTTGTCAATGCCAGAGTGACACCTGGACAGATTCCCAACGACGAGGTGGCCGAGAGATGGGGACTGGTTCCTTCAGCAGCGGTTGTTGCCAAGTTGTAACGCACAACGCCTAATATCATAGACCAGCATGATTGTTTTCATCTTTTTCTTTTCTTCTTGTTTGATTCTCGGATAAATTCCCTACAAAGTACATACATGCCGTCGCTATAAATGAAATCGCATATATGAGATGAGCGCAGAGTTGAGAAACAAGTGAGGTCAACGTGTTATCCATTTTTGATACTAATTATAGCTAGCCATGTTACCAACATGGATGATGCCTATAACAAAAAGTCCTGCAATGGTGATACAGCATGGCAAAGATAACCTCTAGGTGGGAGGACGTCGATTGAGATTGGCGAGATACCAAGCAACTGCCTATCTAGGCTATACGGAAGAAGAAGCTGCGGAATGTTGACGCTGGATTCAGCCGAGACAAAATGCAATGCTTGTAACAGATTTTATCTCACTATTGATGCCTTCGTATTACCGCAGATCCAGCGGCAGTCATGCATAGCCAAGTCGCATTAGGATTTGCATCTGTTTAGCCTGCCATCCTCTAATCCTCCGATCCTCCGATCCTTCGGCTATACATAGCAGCAGCTGCAAAGATGTAAGCGGGTCGTCAGCATTCTTATGCAAGGCATGCTTCCAGATAAGAGGATTCCATATCAATGAGTTCCTAGTCAATATGCGTGTAAAGCATCAATTTGTTGAGCTTTCTTTAGATACTGTACGACCTGATTGTTTCGTATACATCAGATATGGAATCAATTCTTCTATCTCGGCTGCTCAAAATATTTTCGCGTGGCCTACTCATCTTGGTGGCTGCGCTCGTCGCTAGATTTCTGTATCGTGGATACAGAGTCAGGAGGCATGTCCGGCAGTTGCAAGCTCAGGGAATTGTACATACGTGAAGTTTGACACTCTCATCGCAGTAGATACTGACCGGCTTGCAGCCTACTCTTCCACATTCCCTTCTGTTTGGCCATATTCCAATTCTCCTCAAGTTTCGGAAACATCACCCTGAAGGTGTCCATTTCGGCATCATCATGAAATGGCTTGTAGATAACTGCAGCCAGTGGATTCCAGACTTGAAACGCCCTCCTCCAGTTTTGTACCTTGATATCTGGCCCGTCTTCCCGGATGTCATGATGATGGTCTTTGACGGCAGCATGTCGGCGCAGTTTACGCAGGTTAGAAGCCTGCCTAAGCATCATATTACTCGGACATTCTTGGAGCCGTTGACCGATAATCTCGACATGACCTCTGCCGACGGTAGTCAGTCGAAGGTGTGGAGGTCGCGGTTCAACCCGAGTTTCAGCCCGAGAAACATCACCATGCTCATTCCCGAGCTCATTGATGAGATCATAGTCTTCAGAGACTTGCTCGGGAAAATGGCTGGGCCAAGCGAACAATGGGGTGACGTCTTTCAGCTGGAGGAGCGCACCACAAACCTTACTTTCGACGTAATTCTTCGTGCAACTATGTAATAAATCCTCCTAAAGATTGATCCTGCCTGTACTTACACGCTGCCTAGGGATGAAAGATTGCATGAGCAGATAAATACACTAGGTAGTCCACTCAAACAAGCCCTCATCAGCCAGATACGATTGATGAGCAAAGTCCTCGGCGTGAACCGCATCCTAGGCATCAAACGGTGGCCGTGGGAAGCCTGGACCAGACAGCGCAACAACGAAGCATTACGCAAGGCTCTTCTGGGCCGCGTGGAAACCATCATAAAGTCACCTCACCTTGCCGATGCTGTCAGCGAGAAGAAGACTATTTTTAACATAGCCCTGAGTCGCACACTTGCCGAAACGGGTGGCGAAACTCCCGATCAACGGTCAGTCGATGCCATTCTGGCTAATCTCAAGCTTTTCTTGTTTGCGGGCCACGACACTACATCATCAACCATCTGCTGGATGTTCAAGCTGCTCCAGGACAACCCCGACTGCCTCTCCAAGCTTCGTAAAGAGCTTAACAGTGTTCTTGGAGAAGACGTCAATCAAGCCGCCAGTTTATTACGGGACTCGCCTCAGCTTCTGAATAATCTGGTGTACACTAATGGCGTCGTCAAAGAAGCTCTCCGCTTCTACCCACTCGCATCAACTGTGCGCCAAGGCGAAAAGGATTTCTTCCTCACTGTCTCTGGGTCTGGTATGAGATACCCGACGGAGGGCACCGCTATTCACGACGTGCCGTCCGTCATTCAGCTTGACGAATACGTTTGGCCGCGCGCAAATGAGTTTCTTCCAGAACGCTGGATCGCAGCCCAAGGCGATCCTATGCACCCCAACAAGGACGCCTGGAGGCCGTTCTCTATGGGGCCGAGGAACTGCATCGGACAAGAGCTTGCCATGGTCGAAATAAAACTGGTGGCTGCACTAGTGTGTAGGGAATTTGACATCCAAGAGGCTTGGGACAAGTGGGATATGAAACAAGGATCGATGAAACCCAAAGAGATGGTTGATGGGCAAAGGCTCTATGGATGTGGGCAAACTGTCCAGCATCCAAAAGACGGAATGCCGGTGCATATCAGGCGACTTTATGCCTGAATAAACATCGATCACGTAACAGAATCGGAATGCTCCGAATAAGTCGGATTGCGGTGAAACGTCGGATTGAACCGATGAAGTCGGATCAAAGCCGGTAGCTACCTACATCATGACCTCTACTCGAATATAAAATTATCGAAACGTCCTAACATGTATCTTAAAGTAAAAGGTTATCTGAATTCAACTTGATATCTACCTTAAAGTGATTATTACTCGCCTTTTTATCGTGCTTCTCTGGACATAGACGCAATGGCTACCACCACGGCTCCACACGTTATTATTATTGGCTCCGGAATCACTGGTCTCCTTATAGCACAAGGCCTCAAAAAGGTAATATACGATTTTATGCCTTAATCTATGCAGCTAGAATCCCATGACTAACCTCTAACTCTAATACACAGAGAGGAATATCCTTCGCTGTTTACGACAAGGTGGACCCGGCCACTCGTACTCGAGACTGGAGTATGACCATATTTTGGTCTTTCCGACACTACCCTACCCTGCTATCTGAAGAGCTTCATAATCGTATCAATGAGGCACAGTCAAAAGTATACTATAACCCGACAGCAGTTGAAGAATTGGTTGTTAAGAATGCCGAGACTGGCGATGTATTGGCAAGAGTGAACTCTCCTTTTGCCAGGAGAGTCAACAGAGTGGGCATGAGAAAGCTTTTGCTTAATGGAATCAAGGTTCAGGTATATTATATTCTCTTGGAATTTCATTTGGCACACTGTGAGAATACGAAAAATTAACCAGCTGCCAGTACGACCGCGAACTCGTTGGTGTCGAATATACTACTGATGGCGTTGTCGCCCGTTTCAAAAACGGGACATTTGAGAAGGGTACCATGATTGTTGGTGCTGAGGGCGGACAGTCTTTCGTACGGCGCATGCTTCTTGGTGACCTCGCCCTGCCAGAGACATATCCAGACGTTGAAATGATAAACATCAATGCTAGATATACTCATGAGCAAGGGAAATATATTGCAGAGAATGTAGTGCCACACGTTGATTATGGAGTTCACCCCAAGGGAATATTTTTTATTATTCTTGGTAAGATACTTGGCCCTCTTTGAAGAGTCAACACTAACTTTTATGTCTAGTTATGCGTGTTGAGGAGAAAGATGATTACTCTACATGGACATTCCATTTCGTCATTACATACCCCAAAACCCTCACTGGCACACCGTTGAAGGGCAAAACCAATGCTGAGCGTGTTGCCATTCTGAGGTCCATTGCAGATAACTTCGCAGAGCCTAGACGATCAGCCTTAATGTGGCTACCAGATGACTTGGAAGTTCCCGATGACTCTATTAAAATGTGGAGTCCAGAGCCGTGGGACAATCATGATGGTCGAGTTACGTTGGCTGGAGATGCAGCGCACGCAATTGCATTCTGTAAGTGACAAAATTGTCTCTCACTAGTTGCACCGAAAGGAAACGCTGACTTGTTGTAAAAGATCGTGGACAAGGTCTGAACAATGCGACTGCCGACGCCGCAAACCTCGTTTCTGCCATAGAGAAAGCCACTACTGGTGAATCGACACTGGCGGATGCCATAACTGATTATGATAAAGAGGTCATCGCTCGGGGGCAAGAAGAAGTTAGATTGTCTCGAGAACTGGCTCTATCAATGGAACACTGGGAGAAATTCTTGGAAAGCCCCATAATCAAATACGGCGGGAATATCCCGAAAGAAATGTCGAAGTAAAAGTCTTTATAGAAGATGGGAAATCTGCCCAGTTGAGATAGTTTTCTTGGGGATAGTTGGAGATTCAACATCTCTATGGTGGACTGATAGTTGTTGTATTGGTCATATTCAGTTCTCTTTCAACCATATTGATTTAGAATCTAAGCAATATCTAGATCAGCCCACATGGGTCCCAGTTGATATTCTGATAACAGGAAATGAGAAAAATCATTATCATCATTGATATCCTGAAATAAGCCGGCATCAAAACTGTCGAAAAACGGATTAGGATTCTCGGAGGGCGTCATAGGCAGGAGGCCAAGTCGACGACAGAGAGAAATGACCTTTGCATATTGATGCTCTGATGTCTTTGAGAATACAGTGGTCGACTTGAGGAGATCCAATGCGGCTGTAACGAATTCACGTGCTTTGGCGAGGGTAGCATCATCAACTTTGTTTGCTGTAAGAGCCGATTTCTCTTGAGCCAATACACCTAACACGGCCCCAAGCGCCGTGATTAGGAAGTAGTTGTACTGCGTTTGCTGCATTTTGTATATGTCGGTTCCACCAAATAAGTCTAGCAAGATCTGGAAACTGTCGTATGCGATGTTGACAGTCATCGCCCACAAGTCCGAGTTGGTAACCTCTTGTAATTGCAAAGAGTAGAGTGCCGGGCGAATTAGCACGAGGCGTAGCTGATTAGCCCTCAAGTAGAGCAGCGTGGAGAAATGGCGGATCTTTTTAGCATCGGGTTCGTTGCTAATAGGATCCAGTACTTTGGGAACATGCTTCTCTTGCCATTGGTTGAGATGGTCCTGAAAGAAATCGAATGATTCTCGCCATTCTTGCGCGTAATGTGACGAGCCACCAAAGACATTGGAGATGGATTCGCAGATTCTGGAACCTAGACGACAATAGTCGATCATGGCTATTAAATAAGGTGAATCTTCCTGAAATTTGTGACGGTTATTAGTGAGAGTGAAAGATAGAAAGTGTCTTAGTACGTACTGGTAATGGAATGCTATTGTCAATATCTTTGTCTTGAATATGTCTTGGTAGCCCCAAAGAATAGCTGAGCTGGCAATCGAGAACAAAGGCTGTCCAAAACATGTTTATTGCCAGTTTATATGAACTTGGCTCCTTGAACATACTCATAAGCACTTTGCTTTTATGTAGTCCAAACTCTAGGATCAGACGAGTGAGATTGCCAACAATACGCCAAGCGAGTCTCGAGTTGCCCTTGATTGAATGATATATACTCTGTTTCAAGTTTTAGCGACGTCTGAATAGGGGGATACCGAGTTCAGAACTTACAACTAGTATTAGTACTTGTAAGTCACCGATTTCTGCAGTAGCAGCCCATATTGTATTGTCTACATCGCGCTGTATGCTTGCATGAAGTTTAGCAGCTGCGGCTTCATGGCTGCTGTCCCGTATGACCATGGCAATAGCAAACACCATTTTGATGATATTGAGGTCACTGCGGCCCATTTGATTCACCAAGATGTCTGGAACGGATGAATGTGACTCTGCTGCCATATCAGGATAGAGCTCCCTCACATGTCGCATCAAAACATCGATAGGTAAGATAGGATGTGTCACGCCCACGAAGCTGTCATAAAGGTGTACAAGATGGACTGCTGTTTCTCCATCTATCTCCTCCAATGTGCTGAAGGGCAATCCATGCAGGGGCCCTGGCGTCGCTGGCGTCGAGAAATTATCAATGTCCTGATCATTGAAATCGTTTCGAATATTTTCGCAACTATTTTCGACAATAATCTCTCCATCCAGCGTCGAGTATGTCTCTCGGTCTGTACTCTCTATTCCGCTGCCTATCATCCCCACTGCAGACATATAAAAGGTCATGCCGGAAGGACCACGGAAAAATGGAAGCAAGTGCTTGTAAGACATGGCCGCGGAGTATTGTTCAGCGTTAAGAGGCATGTACTCCTCAGGCTCTCCGATGAGCTTCTTATTCATTACTCTGCTATTATCCTCGGTCCTCTGAAGGAGTAAATCAAGCTTCTCTGACTGAGCTTGAATCATTTTCGTCAAATCCAAAGCCAAGGCAGTGTTCCTAGATTAGTTATCTCTTAGCATATAACCGTCATGAACTGGATAATGGGCTGAATGGGCCGTGATATTGAGACAAACCAAGTAGAAGGGGGTTCCCTGTGACTGGATGCCTCGGCCGGAATATCCACTTCGCCATTGTTTGTATAAACAGCGCCGACGTTATGCAATTCTGTCATAACAGAGTGCCGCAATTTATAGAAACATTCTTCCGGTCGCCTCTTTTCGCATTTATCGCATGGTTTCTTGCCATTACATCGAATCTTTTGCTGTTTACATCGCTCACAGGCTTGAAACACGTATCGCTTGCGCTTCCGAGCGAGCCGGTTAGCATTGGATTGAGGAAGAGACAATGATCGATTTGCACGATTCTCCATAATGTAATTAAGATATAAGAGATGTTATGATAAGTGCCAATAGTAGAGTTGACTTCCTTTTAGTACGTCCTGGATGAGGTATAGAGTAAGGTTTAGCTCAATATTAAATACCAGCTAGTAATAGAGGGATTTGTCGATTCTTAATAAGTCTCCTATTCGTATATGACCATCTCATGACAAAGCTTAAGCGGGGTAATATGGAGCTAATTACATAGCATGAATATGTCGGATAGACAGGGTATTTTATTGGATGACGATGTTACTTTGATCGGTGGTACAGCGTTGCAGGCGGTACGGGCATATGAGGTTGCATTTGGATTTTACTGAGTAATCGTGCAGTTGGCGTCAAAGGGGCCTCCTTTTCTTCTTCAATTTTATTTTAGGCGAAATATATTGTCAATGACCTGTAGAATAAATCGACTTACCAACATGGCTCCAGTTACTGCAGTTACTTTTCTTATTCCTGTCTGGACAAGGTTCTATGTTGTTTCAACGACCGTTATCTCACTGGTGCTATAATATCAATGTTTTGTGCAATGTTGATATCCCATATTGGATTTTTATTGCATCTTCATAATGATCTAAACGAATCTGTAAACCTTTATACTCTTCGCCTCCTGAATAAGCAAAACAATAATACAAGATAAAGTCCAGCAGTTTGATGACTACTGCTTCCTCCTCCTCACAGTGAGCTTGTATCCGATTGGGGGCGGCGAAACATAACTAAACCACTATGACAGAGCCCACATTAGTTTCCATACAACTTATTACTTTCCCAACACAGGAATTTGCCTTGACAGATAGCTGAGAAGAGCTTACAGGGTTCTGAGGCCGGGGATCCGCATCAGGCTTGATGTCGTACCGCATCACGATCTGCGACAAGAGCAGCTTGAGTAGGTGGTTCGCAAAGAAGCGTCCGGCACTGTCTATAAGTCAGTAAAATATTATCACTGAAAGTCTGTGGTGTTTACTTGCCAAGCATATCTGCCATGGCTAAAAGCGAGATAAGTATCACTAGTGGCCGCAAATTTGAGCCCTGTCGTTTGCGCCTCTGTCTTCTCGTCCAAGAAGCGGAAGGGATCAAACGAAAAGGGCGACTCTCCCGGATAGACCTCCGCATCGTGGTGCAAGCCGTAGCTCCCGATTCCAATCTTTGCACCGCACGGGATGTGTTCTCCTGTTGGGAGATCGACACCATCCTTGGCCACAACTACTTTGATGATGCCATGGGCGAACCCCCAGAGGCGTAGACTCTCAGTCATGATACTGTCCATCTTGGGCAGTTTGGCCACCTCTGCTCGAGTCCAGCGCGTAGAAGGATCAGCATTGTCTGCATTCGTAGCTTCTTCGCGCAATTGGTCTTGAATACTGGCACTCTGAGGAGAGTGAGCGATGTCAATCAGGACATTCTCAAGAGTGATGCCTTGGACCTGAATGGCTGCCCAGTTGAGGATGGCTAAAAGCTTGCTGCTATGACTCTGTGATCGGCATGGGTCATCCTTGCGACGGTAAGCTTCTTGCATGAGGCGAGACAGCAGATCGCTTGGCTGGTCTGGATCTTTTTTCTCTTCATTATCCATGCGGCCAAATCGTCTTGCGCGTTCTTGGATTATAGGATTGACACAACGGTCCATACGCTTGAATTGCATCCAGTCGTACTGCGCAAGAAGAGGGCCCAGGAGCGGTCGAAGAGGCTTGGGAGTCAGTTGGGCAAGAAGAGCTTCAACTAGGATGAACTTTGCAAAATGTGTTGAGGAGGCAAGATACGTCGGGTCCCGGCATAATGGCAACCCAACGTACATGCGGCTGACAATGCGGCTCATGAGTTCCAAACAGACGTCCAAAAGCTCAACTTGTGTCCAGTTTGTCGTGTCATTGCCCCAGAGGTCTTCCAAAGCTGCTTGGATCTCCTCAATGACATCGTTGGTCTTGTTATTGAGCTCCTTGGTGATATCCTTGATGAGATTAACTACAAATGTCCACTCATTGTCATTGGCAGCAACACAGTTTAAGAACGTGTGTTTGGCTGCGAGAAACTCGTTGTTGCTCTCACGCTGGCTGAGCACATTTGCAGGCTGCTTCATCAACCATGGCAAATTCTCCGGCGGTAAGATGACTTGGTGTCCCGTGAAAATATCAGGGAGGATATATGGTCGTCCCTTCTTAGAGTACTATTTAACAGTGTTAATCCATGAGCTGGAAGAGCATAGACGGGTTGGTTCTTACGTCACGGTGTCCAGCCCAGAGAAGAGTGTTGACTTCAAAGACGGAACCGAGAGACGCTCGGCCGCGAGAGAAAAAGGACCCATCTGAGTTGGCAAAAGCCAGACTTGTTGGAATGCCTTGGTACGAAAAGACACGATACCACACATAGTAGATGCCCCCTAGGAGACCGACAGCGGCCAGCCAGGGGAGAAGAGCCAAAATAGTAGACATGATTCTCAAAATGTTTGAGGTATAGGGTCTGTGATTCTCGAGCTCAGACTCCTATGAAAGCCGGGGAGCTTCGTGCTTTTCATATACATACATGCATTCAGCTCGACGAAACTCCCTGTTTGGCAAAATAGGATTCCAAGTTTTCTACACAAATAGATAATGATCCACTAATGTCACGCTACTAACGGAATTACCGCTCTGACTTCAATGTTCTATGGCAGAAGCTGCTAACTTGAAGGATCATCACCATTCCTAAAGCTCCCATCCCCTTAAAGATCTATCTATAGACGCTTGTGGAGCTGATGGAAAGACATTAGTAGTATGGACATTAAGTTTGAATTACATATGATCCTCAACATCAACAAACTATGGAATGCTACCAAGCTCATGGAAGATCCTTCTCTCATGGTACGCACAACGCTAAGCTTAAGTCTTATGTAAAGCCATATGAACGGATTCAACGGAGGATTTCAGGCGTCAATGACTCTGAGGCAAACTGAAACCCATCGTGCATGTGACGTTTCCACCAGCACTACTTACAAGGATCTTCCATGACTCTCACAGGATCTTTACTTTTGCTAGTTGATAACGAAGGACGGCGGATGAAGACCTGATAGGTGAGGGATCTGTAGGATCGTAATGCGACGATCTGACTGGGATGCCTCTAGCCTATCACGATCGAGACATCAGAAAAGAGACAGGGTTTCGAGGCTAGGAGCAGAATCCTTCCTGATTAAGCACTAGCAGTCTCGGTATTGAATCCGAAGAATCGGGCCAGTCATCGGTTGGTGATATGTCACTGTAAAGGTAACACGGACAATTCCATTCACTGACAGCTGTAGGATCATGGATACAACGATGCGGCCAATCTCTCTGCCGTATCGTTGAAGGATGCAATGTTTTGTCCATTTCTCGTTCTTGCGTGCATACATGAAGCTGCATACATACTTAGCCGGATTACAAGTCAGCGTTGATTACAAACATACTCGTATGATTGACAGCACGAAATTTACCCACTAAATTACTTACATAGATAAATCGTATTGACTTGGACGAGTTGCAAATCCTAATCAAGCATATAACAGGTATCTCTCTTAAGACACATGTATCTGTTATCGGACCTATTAATTAATCGCTCAAAATTCGTTACTCCTGCAATAGGCCGCTATCAACTCTTGTATTACTCAGAGTCTCAGACAAGTCATCTGGGGAAATACGAGCATTGAGAAAGGATTTTAGCCCTTCGGTAGTTACTAAAAGGAAACGTCAATCCTACAGTGACCCAAAATAGCTGTCAGTACAGCATTCCCCGCGTGTCAGCTGAACAGAAGGATGAGGCGAGGATTTAGGATCCAGGCAACCCAGCCACATTGCAACGTAAAGTTCATAATTACTATATTTGTAGCTCCGAAGATACGCGCGCTGGTGACGTACTACTCTCTTTGCTACATATCTCTTTGCTAGCATGTTTTTGTAAATGGCTGGAGGTGGTATGCTGTGTTTAAAACGCCTACCAGAAAGGCATTCATAAATTGTCTCTGCGAATCGGCTCGAAGATCTCAGTAAATGGGAGTTACACCATCTGAAGACTACCCTTACTAAGACAAAGGAACTGTTCTCTAACATGGTTGATTCGATATTACCCGACCACACAATGGCGGCGGCGTCTAAGCTTCATATTGACATTTCAATCACTCCTAATATTTCTATACCACCTGAACGTCTGCCATTGCCTCCACCAGGAGTTAACAAATTAGTTCAAGATGTCATTAGAGATCAAGTCATCGCTCAGCCTGAAGCTCAGGCTATTGCCTCGGCAACTGTGAATCTCACATACAAAGAACTAGACGAGAGCTCTACACGGCTGGCCCTGCAGATTGCATCTTCTGGAATCGGCTCGGGTTCCATTGTGCCAATTATACATGAGAAAGTAAGACATTCTTCAAAACCTGTGCCATCTCTCTCTCTCTCAAATGGAGATGATATCATGCCTTAGGAAGAGGGGGAGGAAGAAAGAGGGAACGTAATATTGCTAACCTGTCTCACGTAGTCTGCCATTACCATCGTCGCTATGTTGGCAATTTTGAAGGCAGGTTGTGCTTTCACTGCGCAAGACGTATCTCACCCAACACAGAGGCTGTTGGAGATTATCGAGGACATCAATGCCCCCATTTTGCTAGTGTCTGCAGAACAGGCTCTGCGATTCAGTAGCCTTGCTAGAGTTCCAACCTTGGAACTGTCCACTGATGTCATCACTGGCTTGAGCACTGCTGCTGAATCACCCGCAGCTCCGATTGATGTCTCACCACATCATCTGATGTATACCATCTTCACATCAGGCAGTACCGGCCGTCCAAAGGGTGTCATGATAGAACACGGCGCCTGGCTAACGAGCGCTCTCGCATACGGCGCTGACCAAGAGCTCAATTCTAGTTCGAGAGTCTTGCAGTTTGCATCATATGCTTTTGACATGTCTTTGATGGAGATATTCACGACTCTCATCTTTGGTGGCTGCATCTGCGTGCCAGATGAAGAAGATCGTTATGGAAAAATACAGGATTTTGTGAACCAGACAGGCGTCAACACCTTGATGCTGACGCCTTCCTACGCCAAATTGCTAGACCCCACTACAATGCCTGCTGTTAAGATGCTTATCACCGGTGGCGAGGCTGTTCCAAGTGATCTAATTGAGCTGTGGAATCCGTATGTCAAAGTCTACATTGCCTACGGCCCGACGGAAGCCTCAATACAATCAGCTGGCGCAAAGCTCGAGATTGGAACTACCACGGTCCCATCGGGTTTCATAGGCCGCCCAACAGGCTGCAATCTGTGGATTGTCAAAGAGGGTAACCACAATGAGTTGATTCCCAGGGGTGAGATCGGGGAGCTAGTCATTGAAGGAAACACTCTCGCACGGGGCTACCTAGGTGACGAGGCCAAGACCAATGCCGCGTTTGTGAACATATCCATTGGTACGGATACCAGGCGCGTGTTCAAAACAGGTGATTTGGTTCGTCAGACCGAGGGCGGTGATATCATCTTTGTTGGCCGCAAGGACACGCAAATTAAGATGCAAGGCCAACGCTTCGAGCTCGCTGAGATTGAGGCAAGGCTGGCCCAGACTCTGCCTCCTGGATCCAAATCTTGTGTGGACAAAGTCGTGAGTCCTAACATCCATAATGGAGGTGCCATTGTGGCTTTCCTGAGCGACTCAGTAAAGGTGTCGGGCGACGGAGAGCCAGAGATCAGCTGGAATCAAGTTGAGACAACCTTGGAAAGATCCCTCGAAATCATGGCGAACCTAGGGACAATACTCCCAAAGCCAATGATTCCATCACTATACGTACCAATCTCGTTTATCCCTCTTACCACATCTCACAAGACAAACCGCGCCGCATTACGAGAGCTGATTACATCTCTGGGTCCTATCGAGATACGAAACCTCCGAAAGCCAGATATGTCCAAAGGTGAATCCAGAGCCCTGTCTTCTGAGGAGTCGACTTTGCGAGATCTATGGGCCTTCGCTCTAAACTTGAACCCAGAGAGTATTGGACCGGATGATCACTTTATTCAACTTGGAGGTGATTCGGTTACAAGCATCAAGCTGATCGCAGCAGCTCGCAGTCGTGGGATCACACTCACATCAGCCACTGTCCTCTCAAACCCAGTCCTATCCGACCAAGCTCGACTCGCATTCAGCTCCGCCGCCGGAGAGAGTGACGAGAATATTCCACCGTTTGGGTTACTGGGGGTTCGTTCGAATGAGCTCCGCGTAATAGCGGCCGCCTTATGCGGGCTTCCAACTGAGGAAATAGAAGATGTCCTGCCCATGACGCTCAGTCAGATGCGGTGGTACGGGAAGACTTTAGTGAAGCCAGACGCATGGATTGACCAGTATCACTTTCAACTCCCCAGTGACGTGGACCTTGTACGATTCAATTCAGCCGTCAGTTCCGTCGTAGAAGCTACCGATCTTTTGCGAGCAAGAGTTCTCGCCACTGCAGACAGGAAGCTTTTTCAGGCCATCATCAAGTTTCATCCAGTTCAAATCATCAACTCCAGTGATACCCTGGAAGAGTACTTGAGCCGGGATCTCGCAACTCCCATGGGTCTTGGTGCACCATTGACCCGTTTCGCTGTCCTTCATCAAGCCGACTCAACTAAAGTGCTTGTCTGGACAATCCACCATGCTATCTACGATGGCTATTCTCTACCAATGCTGCTGCAAACTATCCAGGATTTCTACCAGGGCCTCAAGCCAGCCCCATTCACCCCATTCAACCGTTATCTCAAAGGGCCTGAAGAGAAAGATTTGATTGAAGGAGAGGCGTTTTGGAGGAATTATTTACTGCAGGCTTCTTGGACCAAATTTCCCGTCTTACCACCTCCTGAGGAAATGTCTCCACCACAAATGGGCAGACTCTTGCGGACTCTAGGTATCGCCTCGAGACAAGCGCAATTCGGCCACTCTGAGAACGCACATTCCGTTACCATGGCAAATGTAGTCCGTGTTGCATATGCTGCAACGCTCTCACACCACTCGGCAGACCGCCCCAGCTCTGTGCTTTTCCTCGAATCTCTTGGTGGTCGGAACTCAAACCTGAAGGGCATCGATCGTGTCGCTGGACCAACACTCCTCACCATCCCTACGCGGTTGGAACTACCCGGCGTCAAGTCATACAAAGATATTGTACTGGAAGCGCAGACATCACTTCTGGAGAGAATGAAGTTTGAGAGCTTCCCCTTGCCCCGCCTCCTACCGCTTGCACCAGCTCTGGAGTTGCGTAACGTCCTCATGATAGAGAATGAAGCGTTTCTGATCAACGGAGATGGTAACGGACTATTCGGCCGTGGAAAAGAAGAGTTGAAGTTGGAGGAGACGGAGGGCTTACCAATGATATTCCGGTGCACTATTCTTCAAAGCCAGTTGGACGTCGATATAAGATATGACAGTACCATCATTCCCCACGGGGAGGTGGAAGCTTTCTTAGGAACTTTTGAAAGATTTTTTGAAGAGTTATGGCATGGCGATGGTACCAAATCTTTTGATGTCATTACTTCATCCTTATCTATAGGACAGCGGTTTGACAACTTGTAAGAGATGAGATTCAGATTCTCCTCAGATGCTAGGTTAGGTGCTAGCTGTTATGGCATTTTACCGAAGGCAGCCTACTTAGTTAGTTGATACTATGGGATGTGTGTTGAGCAAGCACCGCAAGTTCCTAGATAGTACAAGTAACTAAATGAACACTATGAGTCTCCTTTACATTATGTTTTAAAAAAAAACATGCAATTGAACCATGATTTTCTCCTCAAGTTTGACTCTTGGCTCATCGCTCAAGCTGGAGCCATTGTGTATAGTCTTTACCTTTCCAAACCCACGACACCCTTTAAACCTTCCACTATCTCCTGTATTTTAGCAGACGCCTTGAGAAATAAAATAAAAATCCATACGTAATTGCAATCGCAACTACAATCTTTCCTTTGACAACTCATCTGAATTTTGAACATTCAGCATGCTCATTTTCTCCTTCTCCACACAGCTTTAGGGTAGGCTTATTATGTAATTTTCGGAACCAACGATGTGTATCCGAGGTCTTGCAACTTTCCAACCCAGAACTACCCGAGCCCTCTGTTCCGACTTTTCGCGAACTTCGACTTCTCTCCTCTCTCGTCCTCCGTATGGCGGGAGGTCGCAAGTCCAAGGCCGCAGCACCGGCTCGTCCCCAAAACACCCTCGTCGTCGACAATGGCGCCTGGACGCTCAAGGCCGGCCTCGTTTGCGGCGGCTCGATTCCAGAGCCTCGCGTGATCCCCAACTGCATCGCGCGCGACCGCTCCAAGAAGATTTACGTGGGCTCCGAGCTCGAAAAGTGCCGGGACTTTAGCGAAATCCAGTTCCGGCGGCCCGTAGAAAAGGGCTACCTGGTCAACTGGGAGGCGCAGAAGGAGATTTGGGACCAGGAGCTGTTTGGCGACAAGGCAGAGGTGAAATGCGACCCCAGCGAGACGAGGCTGATGCTCACGGAGCAGCCGAATACGCTGCCTGTGCTGCAAACCAACTGCGACCAGATTGTGTTTGAGGAATACGGGTTCTCGAGCTACTACAGAGGGATTGGTATGTTTATCACAGGAAGAAGAGTGACGGCAACCAACTGGATTATACTAACATGTACGCTTCTCCCCCCAGGATCAACATTCAATGCCTATCACGACCTGCAGAGCCTGTTCCGCACGCCAAAAGACTCCCTCACAGCCGCAAACACGCCAGCTGAAATCATGCTGGTTGTCGACTCCGGCTTCTCGCACACAACCATCACCCCTCTCCTCGGCGGACGACCCCTCCACTCGGCCATCAGGAGAATCGACATTGGCGGCAAGTTTCTGACAAACTACATGGCTCGACTCATCTCCCTGCGCCACTTCGACATGCGCAACGATTTATACATCGTCAACGAGATGAAGGAGGCGTCGTGCTACGTCTCCGCCGACTTCAAGGCCGACCTGGAGCGCATGTGGAAAGGAACCAGGGGAGAGAAACGCCAGGATTACCTGTCCGGGGCCGGCATCGTCAAGGATTACGTCCTGCCGGATTTCCACACCCGGCACAAGGGTATCCTCCGCGAATATGACCCCGCGCAGCACACGAAATCTAAAAAGCTTGCCGCCATGAAGGAATCGGAGGAGGACGTCTTGACGCTACGAAACGAACGGTTCGCCGTCCCCGAGCTAATCTTCCGCCCATCAGACGTGGGCATGCGGCAGCCCGGCCTTGCAGACGCCATTCAGCAGTCTCTCCACGAGCTCCCCATTGGTCTCTGGCCGGGGCTTCTCGCCAACATCGTCGTGGTGGGCGGGACCTCTTTGTTCGATGGCTTCATCCAGCGTTTACAAAAGGAGCTCGTGCAGCTTGTTCCCGACGATTGCATAGTTCGCGTCGCTCGCCCTGCCGATCCCATCACCAACACCTGGTACGGAGCAGCCAACATGGCAAACCACCCGAACATCGACAAAGTAGCCGTCACCAAGCAGGAGTACGAAGAGCATGGCAGTGCATGGATAGCCCGCAGATTCTCGACAGGCCTCCTTACATCCTGAACAAGGGAGAGAGAGCCTTGGCTTGGGTACCGCAGTGTCTTTGATGCCTGGCGTTTATACTTCACAACAGAAGGCTACATGTAAGATGCGGCGGTCTGGGCGTAGGATGGACATGCACGACTTCTTCCCATGATTGGATAAGGGCGGCAGTTGCGCAAGTGCCAAGAGAATCACTGCGCAACATCTTGTCTCGTCACAAAACACGCCAAGCATTCCAATTCACACTTGTAATGTGTTAGAAACGCTTTCCGATAGGTTTTGTTCTCACCCGGAGCGAGCTTCCGATCGAAACAATTATGTGGGAATTCTCGCCAAGAACATATGCCAATACCGTCTCAGCGAACAAGTCGAATCATAATACTGCCAAGCAAGACGGTCGAATTACCAGAGACGAGTTTTCCTTGCAATCTACCAGGCAGCAGAATGGACATGAAACCATGACCCGAAGAAGAAGAGGGGACGCGCAAGCAAGGGGAGCAGTCATTTGGTTCGATTTCAAAAGGCTAGGCTAGGTGCACCCGAAGAACAAGTCCATCATACCAAGTCCCACCCAGCCGACATTTCCCATCAAATCGCTATATGCGGAGCAATCAAATACGTCTATTGAACTTTAATCATAAAAACAAATGATATGATGCGTTCATGATTCCGTGCTTCTCGGCGAGTTTCGGCGTCTCGGCATTCCTCTAGTTGACTGTATGCATGGCGCTGTCATCGGGAGGTCATGGTGCCAGACTATGTATGCGGGTGGATGTGGCTTGTAAAGATGAAAGGAGAGTCGCTCATTATACTCCATACGCCGTCATAAGTTGGGAGTCGTGTACCCAAAAGGTTAGAGGAGAGGTTCCATTGATATCATGGCTTGCATGGCATTAAAAAAAAGAAATGGGAGGAGAGAGGAGAAGATCGGCCCATGCTGATCAAAGACGGCCCAGGCCTCGACCCCGGGACACACACCCTGTATGACTGGTTAGCTTTCACACTTCATAGCCGGGTTATATCAGGTCCAAGAGGGGGTGAGCTTTACAATCGCACTGTTGTTTGCTGCGTTAGCAATCCGTGTATTCACTTGTCAATCTGGTGTGGGGACTTACGTGGTTCATCGAACATCCTTCATTGTGAGTGGTGCAGTATCCAGCACAGCACTTTTTGCACACCCTCTGGGTAAGGTTAATGCAATCATCGCACTGCGGTTTTTCGCCTCTACGTTAGTTCTCTCTAATATAGAAAGCATAGTCACGGAGAGAAGAAGGGGGTAATGCTCACATTGTTGCCGCATTCCCAGCAACTCTTCGACACTCGTGGCTACGCAGTCAATCATTAGCTGGATATTTCTCCCAATGTGAAACATTGCATTGTGATGATGGTGATGCCTGCGACTCTTCAAACAACAAGGGGATTGGGGTTGGGACAAACACTGCCTACAAATTCGAGAGGTCTGTCTTCGAGACTGGCCTGATCGGCTGGTCTAATCCATCCCCGGCTCGTCATGTCGCAGAATTTAGGTTTCCACTACGATTTCCCTTCTCTTCCTGGGCTCGAGCGAGTGTACATGAATGACAGAGACCGTTTCGTACCTTTTTCATGGTCGGAGTTGCGAAATCCAATTCGTCAAAGTCATTGACCACATCATCGTCGTCAACAATGGTGACCTGTGTCTCAAAATGGCCCCCGAAACTCTGGCCGGGAAGCACATAGCATGATTCGCACCACCATTTGTTGCAGCTGGTGCAGTATCGCTCGCGGATACAGTCCATACATCTAGGCACAAACGAGCTACATGGCTCTCTGGGGTTGATCGCCGCTCTAAGGGCCGAAGAAAAGAGAGGCAGCGGTGCTAGTAGCGGTAAGTTGGCGACTGCGCCGCTGTTCGGAAGAGTGAGGCCTTCGGGAGCGTCGTGGCAGCTCTCACAGCCAAGGAGAGCATGGGTAGCCACAGCGGGAGCGCTATCAAGATCCGATCCGCCCTTGTAGGCCGGCGAATTTCGGTGTCGTGACCCGCGGCAGAGAACGGCATCGAAGGCTATGATGCCCTGACAGGCGAGCATGCAGTTGGCCCACTCCTGGCTGACAGACCGAGGCAGGATGCGGCCCTTCTTGTTCCACCAAGCATCGCCTTGGTTCTGTAGCGAGGATGCCAGAGCCATCTGGCTCTTCTGGTTCCACTCTGCACTAATAGACGCTCCGGATGGATCGGGTTGCTGTGCAGCAGCCAACACGTCCCTGGGGCCAAAGACGTAGAGCGCCTTGAGACTGGGGGAGCCGGCTCGCCGGGTTGGGCGACAAGCATACTGAAGTGTTTGGCGAAGCTTGCCGTGGTTCAGGTTCTTGACTTCACGAATGGACAAGACGCGAACATTGAAACTGGCATCATTGATAATTTCATGGCAGAGCTCCGAAGTCACGGAGAGCCCGTCAAGTACCAGAGTCTGAACATTCTGCAGAATGCTCTGTCGCCGAAGGGTTGAAAAGATGCCCCTCAGCGGGCCGGAGTAGAAGCTGTGAAAAAGTCAGCTTAGCATCGTATGACATGGTATGATACAGGGAACCGCCATGCACTCACTCATCTTCGGTGAGGTTTTCATCTAGCTGAACATTGCGCCAGACCTCGCCTCCATGATCGATCTTGTCAATCTCAAACTGGACTGCCTTGATGTGAGATAAATCAAGATGACGGAAAACTCCTGGGGTCTCTCGGATGAGGGCTCGGAAAGCTCGGCTTGTAGCAGCGAGGCTCAGGACACTCGACACGGGCAAATAGGGAATAATGTGTCTTAAGATGAGAGAGTTGTGGATGGTGTCATAGAGGGTAGTGGCTAATTCCTCCGTCTCCGATGTCGCCAGTAGTTGGAGCTCTTCACGCGTTGGGTCGTCGACGGTAGCTAAGCTCATGTCAGGCTACCTGGACCTTGGAGAACGAAAGACTTCGCGGGCGATGGAGATTCGTCGCAGGCGAGATAAAGCCGTGATCTTGTGGCCAGGTGAAGCCAGCACGAGGAAAGATGAAGGATGATATGATATGCAGATGTTAGGTGGGGAAGGAATTGGGGAAGCTTCCGTGTAGCTAAGTTTACGGTCTAGGTTGAAAGAGATGGTGGCTGAAAAGCTAAGAGTCTTCTGAAAGTAATGAGAGACCAGCGCTCAACGCTTTTCTCAACAAGCAGATAAAATAAGGATAGATGGAGAGCGGGAATAACATGAGAGTTGGAAGTTTGACAGATGGGAGGCCAGTGATATATGCACTTGGTGGTTACCCAGAACGGATGCCCTACCTAATACACAAGTACAAAGCACCTCCTCGATTAGAGCGCCTGTACACGGTGGGCACACGTGCTATACGTTGGTACAACCTTGTTTATAAGCAGTAAGACAATCTCAGATTACACGGCAGAAATGCTCTGCTGAGAGAGACACAGCTGCCGCCAGTCAGACTGGGCGGTCTGGTCCTTACTCGTGCATGGAGCGAGACGTGGCCGAAGCTTAGAACCGCCTGTATGAGAGACGAAATAACTACTGCCACATGGAGTATAGACTTTCTCGGCGCCTGGGCTATGGCTAGCTTGGCTAAGACAGGGCAATCTTGGACTAAGACCACACCTTCACCTTATCAGGCTATGGATGGCCAATCCCAACGCACGGGAGATTGGGGGCGCCGTATAGCCAGATGGGGGGCCCTTCTCCCAACGGCAGCTTGTAGGTGAGCTCCGTGGTGGGATTTCAGCAGCGCCAGCGGCGGCTGCGTCGACCGAACTGGCCCAGGCGAGGCGAGGTGAACCTAACAGAAGAAGTGCCGAAGGACCGAAGCAACCTCCATTTGGTGAAATAATAAAGAAATTAGTAAATTCCTTGCGGATATGGATCATCGGCTGAGATGGAGGGACTGTGTGTGGCGAATGGGCGACCAAGACGTAATGCGTTTATGTAGCACTCTCAGTAGGTATGTAACGTCCCTAGAGATTCGTCATTTTTGGGAGCTCCCACCATGCGCGAGGTGGCATAATCTGGCTGGATCTTGGGAGACGAATCAGAAGAGGCAACGATTCACACTCTCAAGCTTCGACGGATGAGCTCTCACCACCCAACCGCCGTTACCCCACAAAATCCCAAATCCTCCCCCCTGTCCATGGAAGAAGACAATCAAGAGCAGCACGAGCACTGCAGCCAGAAACTTGCAGTGCGTGGGGTCTCTTCAGAGGAACAAAGAAAAAGCACTGTTGACATGTCCCATGTGTTTGGACAACTGGAAAATTGCAATCGTAGTTCCTTTGAATGGTATTCGCTTTGCTGGCTGGCTGTACGTGTGCAATGATAGCTCCGCCCACAAGCGTGTCAAGCCCCCTCTTTGCTGCCACTTTCGTTTCATCTCAAGGGTCTGCATGCACCGGAACGGCGGAGCTCTGCCGTCCAGCATCCGAACTGATGAGCAAGATCTCTCGGCGTGGGGGAGAGTTTTGGTCGCACGGCGGCAGCTTCATTTTGCGGGGCAGCTTGGCTGACACCTTGAACATGGATCTCCTCATTTCATTGCTGTTAGTAAGCCAACGACGAGACTCAACGGCACTTCGAGCTGCATCTGTTTTGAGAACTCCATTTGGTCGTGTCTGTAGTACTGAAATGGCCTTTTGAATGGTCATAAAATGATGCTTGACGGATTACATTGCCTTTGAGAATGACCTCTTGGCAGTCACGATGCAGATACTGAATGCACGTGATTTTGCACGTGCGCCCACAAGTGTGCTTACATCATGTTGCAGAACACCAAAGCTCCGTGCTTCGTAGAATTGCACGGAATGCTGACTTATCGCAATTGCCCCTCTAGACGTTTCTGCCGCGTCTTCCAGCTGTCGCCTTCGCAACGGCGTAGGTAATCCAGACATCTATTTTTAATCGTTGATATTGCGGCAACTGAGAAATGGAAGCTATTTGTATTTGTATTAATCAACCTCCGTGCAACTGTGGCTTTCTGGCTGCGTCCCTTTCCTTTCCTTGGAAACTGTCCAACCTTTGCTCATATAACAAAGAGCTGCGTCTAGGCGTAGCATAATAATATCAGACCAGCATGGACGAGCCTATCTGTCTTCGGTGGTCGGATTCGTTCGCCATACTCCCTCCCTCCGATCCAACCGGCAGCAAGCTTCCGGGAGACAAGATTATCCTCCCTCCTTCTGCTCTCCAGCAACTACTCTCGGCTTCGTCTGCCCGAGCAGCGACGACATCCTCCAATGGTAGCAACGGTTACTTCGGCTCTAGCTATCTGAGTAACCAGTCGTACGGACAAGAGACACAGCAGCTTCCAAATCCTCTTATTTTCCGTCTTGTCAACCCGAAGAACCACAATGTGGTGTACGCTGGCATCAGAGAGTTTTCTGCGCCAGAGGGGACCATTGGATTGAGTTCATTACTCCTCGAGGCTCTAGCCATCGGCTCCGATGATTACGTGTCAACGACCCCCGATGTCATAGATATCGAGAATCCTGAGGACTTGGAGAGCAAAAATGCTACCCCAGAGAGCAGCCGGATAACCGTACATGCTGTAGAGCTTCAAAAGGGAACATATGTACGGCTGCGACCCCTCGAAGCTGGGTATGATCCCGACGACTGGAAACCCTTGTTAGAACGTCAGCTTCGGCAAAACTTCACAACGTTGACAAAGAACACGGTCATTCCCGTTCAAGGCTCGCAAGGAGAGAATTTCAAGCTCTTGGTGGATAAGTTTGCGCCGGATGGTGACGGCATCTGCGTTATCGATACAGATTTAGAGGTTGATATTGAAGCTCTGAACGAAGAACAAGCTCGAGAGACAATGCGCCAGATCATTGCAAAAGGACAGTCGGGCGCTTCCGGTGGTAGTTCCAAGGGCGGCGAGTTGAGCATCTGGAAAGACACAGAAGGGCAAGTAGTGCCTGGTCAATATGTCGATTATACGCTTCCGTCATGGGATCGATCACAGGATCTGGTCATCTCTCTAAGTGGAATCTCTGATGCGGATGGTTTGGATTTATTCATCACACCGAAGTCGCGCCAACAGAGGTCTTTGCCACGAGACTCAGCCCATGTGTTCGGCGACTTCTCACCGGCTCAGAATGGCATCAAGTCCATCACGATATCACCGACCAATGTCGAAATTGAAGATGCTGAGAGTCTCCTTATATCGGTTCACGCCTACCAGGATGCCGACTTTGATACAGCTCCGACCAACACAACCCCCTACACTTACACTATTCGGGCGAAGACCGCTTCTCTGAAAGAAAAATCTACTGCTGAAGCTATGGAGCTCGACCAGGAACATTCCACAGATGAGGAACAGTGTTCAAACTGCTTACAATGGGTTCCAAAGCGGACCATGGTTCTACACCAAAACTTTTGTCTGAGGAACAATATTCTCTGCCCTATCTGCAAGTCGGTCTTCAAAAAGGGCTCGCCCGAATATGACGCCCACTGGCACTGCAGCCACGACGAAGCCCACGGGGACTCGACCTTTAGCAAAGCTAAACACGACCATGTATTCCACACTGACCGCAATTGTCCGGCTTGTGATTTCTCAACCAATTCACTCTCAGACCTGGCACGCCACCGCACAAGCGTTTGCCCCGGCAAAATTATTCTTTGCCGATTTTGCCATCTTGAAGTTCCTCAAGAAGGCGACCCCTTTAACCCGTCACCTGAGGTTGTCCTCTCGGGAATGACAGCTCACGAACTGGCAGATGGGGCCCGTACTACGGAGTGCCATCTGTGTGACAAAATAATTCGTCTCCGAGACATGGAAACTCACTTAAAGCACCACGAACTCGACAAGGTGAGCCGATCTAAACCTTCAATCTGCCGGAATGTCAATTGCGGAAGAACACTATACGGCGTTGGGTCGAAGGGGCAGATTGGCACGCCGGGCTCTCAAGTCAAAGCCCCAGGCAACGACATTGGCCTTTGCTCATTATGTTTTGGGCCCTTGTACGTTAGCATGCATGATCCTGATGGCAAAGCTCTACGACGAAGAATTGAGAGAAGGTATCTCAGCCAGCTGATGGCAGGGTGCGGGAAATCACATTGCGCAAATGAGTGGTGCAAGACTGGACGATCAAACACTGGCCTCGAAGCCAAGGGATCATCCGCTGCGGCGGCACTTCCTCTCGTTAAACCGTTTCTTCCAGGAGCACTTGATGCCTCGCAACCATGCTACTTTTGCGTTGACGAAGCAAGCCAGACAGGCCGCAAACTGGCAGAGCTGGTGGCTGCCGAAAAGGCTTGGGACCTTGAGTGGTGTGTTGCCGCCGCTGAATACGAAAAGGCCAGTTTAGATAAGATGAGGGATTGGCTGCAGGCATGGGCGCCTAGAAAGTAGACTGGTGATGGGATCATGGCATAGATTAGATGGTTGAGAGCTTTGTATCATATATTGCATGGCATTGCGTTGGTCAAAGATACCCCGGACATTGTTGCTCTACACAAAGAATCTATCGAGTTAGCTTAGCATATAGACTCGCCTTGGAATTTTACATTAATCAATTGCTTTGCCCTTGCAGCCAGCATGAATCTGGAGCTAAGTTCAATTTTGTTGCTGCCGGCTAAATGGTTCCAACAGCGGGATCGGAGCCAAGCAGCACCATTCACATGTGTTTTGATGACGTTGATTCGCCGGAGTGCCGATCAATGATCTCATAATGAGGCCGACTCCAAGTAAAAAATATCATTGTGCAGCACAGGGCTAATTTTTGCAAATACCCACGGACAGCACTCATAGGCTCTCGAAGAAGCAGAAGCAACAGAGGAAGATAAGAACACTGGTAAAATACGAGTAATGGCGCGCGCACGTATAAGCTCGAAGGATTGCTGGCTAACGGGTTTGGACGGATTTGGCGAAGCAAAGACAAAAGTCCGGTTCCGGGGTTTGCTGTGGAGGAGGTACTTTGTACTGGCGTTGAGAACCTCGGAAGATTCAGGTACAAGACAAGCAAACAAGACTCGACCCAGCGTGCATACGAACAAAGTCGGCTGCACTGCCATTCGAGCACAGCCTGGAGTTTTGGACAGCTTTATGGAACAAAGGACTCGCGACTGCATTCTAATCAATCTCAAGGTAAGCAATAAGCAGCCCAATGATTATAATATCAAGCCCATCATCCCAGATCCGGGAAATGAAGCAAACAAACGAAGCTTGATTCTACTGCCTTAGTACCACTCTTAGCAGGGCACATGTCCTGGGCTTAGCACCTACGCGTACGAGTGGACTTGAGTCCGGCTGTCCCGAAAGTACCTGGTAGCAGCGAGATACTTTTGGATGCTGACCGGGTAATTGGAGATGGCCGCTGGGAGAATCCAGTAGGAAGCAGAACAGCTACGGTGACCATGGGAGAGGCGCAATCAGGCGCATCGTATCTGACGGAAGCAATGCGTATAGAAGGCCGTGATCAATCCAAGGTGGGCTAGAGCCAGTCTCACGGCCATGTTTTGCCTCCAGATTTGCTTTGTAGAACGTTGGTTGAGGCTGAAGGGATTGAATCTGGGACTGAATCCAATGGATGGATGGATCAATGGCTGCTGTAGGCCCCATTTCAGCGGACTCTAGGCTGCCTCTAGGCACTGCAACCCGCTGTAGCCCAGCTCAACAAGCGGCCATGGAATACGCTCTGGAACGCTGTGGCGGCCACCCGCAGGCTCAACCGCCCGGATTTGTACCTCCCCTGGCTGGGGTACTTGTGGACAGCTCCCCATATTTGCATCGTTACAAGGTGGGGGAGGTGATTCTGCCCACGCTGACCGTTATCGTTGTCCCGCTTTCAACATCCATATCCAGACCAACCTCGCATTTCCCGGGCACGCAACTATCACGAACTTGCATTCGCATTGCATCGCGTCGCATCCCGACCGCCTCATCCACGGCCTCTTTCTCAGCCTCTTTGCATCTGCGCTTTTGCTTCTCTTCCGGCCTGCGTTCGCCAAGCCAATATCCGGCCACTAAGGCGGTCCAGATCGAAGCTGCTGCTTGCTTGGGGCAAGTCTATTGACGTGCGAAGCTCCTCCTTTGCCACCCGCCATCTTCGAGTCGCCCGACAAATAAAGCGCTCGGTATTTCTGCCGCACGAAGCAACTGGCTGCCCGTCAGAGGCGTCGATCGCAGACACCACTATGCAACACCTGCTTCCTACAGCAGTCTGAAGCAGTTCCTGTTGAGTCGCCAGTTCCTGTGGCGGATCGCAAGGAAGCGAGGCACTCGTCTCTTAGCTCCTCTCTCGCGTGCGCCATCTATTAGGCGCATGACCCTGGAGCATCTCTGCGCCGGTTCTCGATAATCGTCGCATTAGATCTGGATAGACGACCTGCGAGTCCCCTGTTGAGATAATCGTAGGACCAACTCGTATCTCAACCAACCCGCCGATCCTCGCTTGATTACCTTCCAAGCATCGTATTCCCCTCGTTCATTATTGTTTGATTTTCTTTTCATCTTTTCTTCATCTGGATTTCTTCTTCATTTCGTTGCGCATCTTTTGCATTTTCACAATGGGCAATACAAACACAAAGGAATCTCGCTCCGATTATCCCGAGGATGGCCGGGGGCGGCGATTCGACATGGGAGATTCCTCTCGCGGTGTCTTGGGCGATCCACGTCTCCAGCTAATGAGATCGGAGCGAGGCTTTCTTAGCCTAGGAGCGGCTTCTGGGTCCCGAAGTAGAGATCGCCCAGATGCCCCGTTCGAACATCGCGAGACAAAACAAGAGCGAGAAGCACGGAAGCTCGAACGTGAGCGAATCCAAAGAGCTCAAGACCGCGAACGGAGTATACGAGAGGAACACGTTGACGGAGGTTATCTCGTCACCATGGGAACCTATGTTGGGACTGAGGATTTCAACAAGGCTGTTGTCAGACAGCTGCAGGTGCGTTGTTGCTCTCCAAGCCGAGCATTGTTATTGGCCTCTCTAACTTGGAATCACCTAGATTGAGCGAAAAATGGCCCCCTTCTGGCGTGGCCTCAATGACTGGTCTGATAACTGGGCTGAGCACCAGCTTATTGCGGCGGCCCGTGGCCTACCTATCCCCGCGGCCGATGCGCCTCCTGACCCTGACTTGATACCTCGCCTGCCACCACCGCCTGACTCTCTTCCCACCCAGAATCTAAGCAGTTTGACGGTGGAGATGGGACCTAGGACTCTCTCAACTGCTTCAGATCGTAGCGGGTCAGGAAGTGGCTCCGCGTTGCCCTCCCCATCGACGGCCGGTCCCTCCAGGGGATCTATAAAGCCAAGGGCGAGGGCATTGGCGGCGGCCTTGAGCGTGGGCTCTCGAAATACGTCTTCGACTGACTTGACACCCAAGGAGATCAACCTTCCCCATGACCCATTTGTCAATGGCCAGCCGATTGAGGTTTTCCTTTACAAGGATGCCTCTGAATGTCCCATTTGTTTCTTGACATACCCTCCTTATCTCAACCACACAAGATGCTGTGACCAGCCGATATGTAGCGAATGCTTTGTACAGATCAAGCGAGCCGATCCACACCTTCCTGAGCACCACCCCGATGGCCAAGCGCGGGATCCGAACGAGGGCCTCTCTGCCGAAGACCCCCCCGAAATGCTAATATCAGAGCCTTCAGCATGCCCCTATTGCCAACAACCCGAGTTCGGTGTCACATACGAACCGCCTCCATTTCGACGCGGGCTGACCTTTTCTTCGTCCAACATTGCTTCAAACACTGCCATGTCTTCTCAGAGCTCACTCAACTCTACATTGGCGCCTGCTCCTGTAGCAGGACGGAGAAGGGCACATAGCTTGTCGGCCAATGCACCCAATGTCATCACTACTGACCGTGTCCGACCGGATTGGGCCACGAAACTGGCCACCGCGCGTGCTCACCAAGCACGCCGTGCCGCTGCAGCCACCGCTCTCCACACCGCAGCCTTTTTGATAGGAGGCAATGAGTCTCGGCCAAGGATACGTACGAGTAGGTTTAGCCGGAGGAATACGAGCACGAACAGTGGCGGTACCACCACTCCCGGAGGACACAGCGGTGGTGCAACCGATACGGCAGAAGGTCAGGAGCCACCTGAACGAAGTTCGAGCCGGAATCCAGATGGCACGCGTCGTACTCGAATGGAGGAGCTTGAGGAAATGATGTTTATGGAAGCGATTCGTCTGTCACTCGCAGCGGAGGAGGAGCGGAAACGCAAAGTAGAGAAGGCTCTTCAGAAGGATGCCAAGAAGCGTGAAAAGGAACGTGAAAAGGCGGAGCGTAAAGCTCTTAAAAAGGCAGCCAAGGATCCTTATGCGGGCGGCATCAGCGGAGCCAGTGGAAGCAGTCTTTCCTTGGGCCTGGGTCGCAAGCGAGGAAATAGTGCAGCCAGCAACTTGCGACTTGAACTCACTCTGCAGTCGAATTCACCATCGGCCTCGCAGTCGAGCAGAGCAGCGGAATCTCCGAATCAAGAGACTAAAGCGGAGAGCCCTGGCGACAAGGGTAAAGGGGTTGAACGCGAGCCTCAGCCGGGCGCAACAGAAACGACCTCCACAGGGTCACTACCTATTCCTACTTCGAGCAGCCGTGGAGGATCCCATTTGCGGCAGATGAGCAACGCATCCTCGCTCGGCTCGTCGGTGGGAGACAGCCCATCGGGCAGCCTCACTGATCAGGGGCTTGGTAACTCGGATGCAGCCAAGAGACGCAGCATGGGCAATCGCAGTGACAGCGGCGACGTCGAGACAGAAAGCGAGCCCATGTTTAATTTTAGCAGCCTAGCTGAGATTGTCGGAGTCAACCTTGAGGATGGATCCTCGACACAGCAAGCGGAGCTGGGTGACGGCTCGCCCCGTCCGCTTTCCCAGGTCCCAGAGGAGGAGAAGGAGGATGAGGGCAACGTTGAGCATGTAGAGAGAGCTCTCAAGATCGAAACATCGGGCATGAGCAATGACACGGTTTTCAGTACCAGCGAGGCAGAGAGCAGCTTACGGGATGCACCACCTTTTCTCGACACGCCAGAGTTGACCATTACTCCGGAGACCCCAATTGTTGAAGATGGTGGACCAGAGGATAAGCGCCTAGGAGAGTCCCATGTGTCCGAACATCATTCAACTACTCAGGCTTTGCATTGAAGAATGGAGAGAGATTGCCGCGATGCCGATTGGCGTGATGATTATGATGCCACAGGACGAGGTTGGGCTTGTTGCAGCAGGGGAGAATTCTCATTCATTTCTCTTTTTCTTTCTCTTTCTTTCATGGAGTAAAGGAAATTTTCTGTGGACCAGGACGGCAACGATACAGGGAGCCCGCAGTTTGAACCATTTGACGTGTAGTATATGTGACAAGTATGTAAAGCGGATGTATGTACTCAGCGATTGTTGAACATTATGCAATGAATAGACTAAAATCACAAGATGACTGTGTCCTTTCTCTCCGTCTTTCATTCCTTTTCTCGGTTGAAATTACTTTGAATCAAATGAGCACCTATGCATGTCCCCATTTTGAGTCGTAAGTGTCAACGTCATCAAGCATCCGCCATGTTCCAGCTGTTATCTATTTTAGATAGGTATATACATGTTGTCTGTTTCTTCTTGTCTCTGCTGCGCGAAGTTATTGCCGCTTTTGGAAAGGCCAGGAAATACGAGACATTGGCGTTTTGAAGCGAGCGGGAGGTGGCGCATTGTATTTGTTCCTATTTGGGTATTTGACGTGTTTGCTAGAGGTTCAAATATATATAAAGAAGCTATCAAGCATACAATGGGCTTTGTGAATTGGTTTTTCGACAGTCCTTTGTGGTGTCAGAGTTTGTTGGATATGGCTTCGAAATATCATGTTATTGACATTTTAGGAAGTATTCCGTTTTAGGGGAGGTGGGAGACATGGATGTGGATGGATTGGTTGGTTGGGTTGATGGATTTGCCTGGCAGGCTATGGGAAAGAACTACTAGGGGGAAATAAAGAACAGGAAAATACAAAATGCGTAGGCGGGGGGATCTGGATTTGGGAGGAACAGATCAACAGCATTGGTGATGATGTATGGTGGTGGTTGATGGAAATTCTCATTCGTTTATGCTATGCTTTTTTAATCTCCTTCTGAAACTTCTCTGTCCACTCCGTAAACTCGTCTCTTGAGCCGTCCCAGCTCTCACTCAGCAGCTCGCTCACGGCAAACGCATCGAGGAAGCACTGGTCCATGGCATCATCAATCTCCCTAGGCCGCAGCTCGTAAAAGGCACACGCCAAATCCCCAAAACTATCAGGGAGCTTCTGCAATAGAGTAGCAAGCTCATCTAGTCGGCGCGGGACTTTGTCGCCAGCGCTGCTCTGCGGTAGGGACGGCAGTTTCTTCATGCGGCGCTTGGTGATGGCTTGGTATAGGAGGATGACGAGGCGCAGGCGGCGGAGTGATGATTCGAGACGGGGACGGATGCCGTCAGGGTCGGAGGCGGGGATGCTTCGGTGTGAGTTCATAAGGTCGTCGAGAATGTTTTGCGTTGATATGTGAGTGGACCCGACTTGGTCTGCAAGATCATCAACATCATCTTCGTCATCGTCGTCGTTGTCGTCGTCTTCATCAGGTTCCTCGTCGCCCCATTCCTTCATCTCTTCCATGATGTCGTTGAGAGTGTCTTTCCACTCATTCATCTTTTCCACAAAGAACCCGCTGACGCCGCCATTAGCAAGGCTGATGACCTTGTCGCAGGAAGCCCAGAGAACACCAGTTGACGCAATGCTGCCTTTCCCCGAAGCACCAAACCCTTCATTTTCCTTTGTCAAGACTTTCCCATCCTTGGGAATCTTCTGTAAGAGGTCGGCCAGTTCTGACAACACACGCTGACACCTCCATGCCAGCTCGCGCCGGAATACCAGAGTGTATCCGTTGGAATCGCAAGCCTGGACGGACGCCGCAAGACCGGGTATAGGACCGGTGACGAGCTCGCGGACTACGGACGAGATTGCGCTCGGAGTGAAGGGCTTGTTTATGATGAGCAGCGAGACTTTGGTGGCATGAGCTTTTATGAGAGTGGCAGAATCGCGGGCCAGGGCGAGGGCATCGAGAGGCGTTGTTGATGCTGACGAAGTTGCTGGTGTCGAGACGGTTTCTGGGTTGTTTCGGATTTCACCCAGCACATCTTGAAGCTGCTTCAGAAGAGCTCCTGCGGTCTTGACGAGGGTCTCGAGACTCTCCAGAGCCGCAGCATCAGGAGCCGGAGCCATCAGACAAGGAGGGAAAAGAGAATGTATGTGGGATTAAGAGTGACGGTTAACTTCTGCGGCTGAGCTGTCAAACCATAGTATTGGATTAGATGGATGGACCTTTTTTTTTTTTTTTTTTTCTCTTGGAGGGGTACCTATCAAAGTCGCATCTCCCCTGGAACCCCGCGATGTGGGACATCTTATCGGGGGCTTTGCTGTGCCGGAGCTTTGCCGGAGGAGCTTAAGGAGAGACTCCACCAAGGCCAGTGGGGGGAGCTGCCACTTTGTCTACTTGGAGACAGCTTGGGCGCTACAAGCCACCTTTTGTGTCAAGTTCAACATCAACCCCCTTTGCAACTTGCCCGCGATGCAGCACCCAAAGAGTTTGGCGCTGCTGAGCGTCATGTGCTCGCTTACAGTGGCTGCTGCTGGCAGCGTGCCGCGCGGAGTTGGACCAGAGTGTAAGTCAACTAAATAGTGCCTGTTGCTGAGCCGGGGAGCCTTACAGACGGAGTGCCGGTGTGAAGACATGGCCAGCTCAGCTCAGCTCGGGCTGCTCTGTGGCCTCTTGCAAAGGCCAATTGGGGTCCAATTGATGTCCAATTAATGTCCAGTTGCTGATTCAAACGTTGTTTTAGTCATCTCTCATTACCAAAACAAGGAGTTTGCTTGCATCGCCAACCCCTCCATCGTCATCAGCATAGATCGTGTCAATGACAACACCTGCGATTGTCCAGACGGCTCAGACGAGCCTGGCACTGCTGCGTGTGCCTTCATCGACCCTCTCTCTCCCGAGCAGCCCCTGTATGGCAGCCCTTCTGGAACTACAAATGCCACCCGCACCCTGCCCGGATTCTGGTGCAACAACAAGGGACACATTGGAGCCTACATTCCGTTTACATTCGTCAACGATGGCATCTGCGATTACGATGTCTGCTGCGATGGATCTGACGAGAACGGCAGTGCCAACGGTGTCAAGTGCGAGAACCGCTGTGCAGCCATAGGCAAAGAGTACCGGAGACTGGCAGAAGAGAGAAAGAAGGCCCATGCAAAGGCCATTGTCAAGAAGCAAGAAATGATCAAGCAAGCATCGGAACTTCGTCAACAAGCCGAGGCTCGCGTCACCGCTCTGGAGAAGGACGTCAAGGATCTCGAGGTCAAGAAGGAAGAATTGGAGCGCGAGTATGCTCGAGTCCAAAACGAAGAAGCAGGTAAGATTGTGCGACGTAAAGCCGGTGCCGGGGGTAAACTCGGTGTCCTCCTTGGTCTCGCCAAGGACAGAGTTGAAGAGTTGCGGGAGGCTCTCAGACTGGTCACGGAGGACCGCGAAATCATGCGCGGCAAGAAGAACGAGCTCGAAGCCATTCTCGCGCAGCTCAAGCAAGATCATGACCCCAACTCCAAGGATGAGGTAGTCAATGCTGCGGTCAAGTCTTTTGAAGACTGGACAGCCCGCGAAGCCTCCGCTGACCAGTCCGAGTTCCTCGAGTCCGATATCAACGAGATCCTCAAAGAGGACGATGAGACCAACGGAGTGAACTGGAAAGCATTCGAAGAGCATCAAGATGACACGGACATTCGTAAGCACTATCAGCTTATCGTCATTGTCTCTTTCTTTTTTAACTTATTTTTGTTGGGATGCTGACTTTGAGTCTTTTCTTTTAGTCTACGATTTTGACGCTTACATCCCTCCCTTTATCCGCGATGTGCTTCATGACAAAATCAGGATTGTTCGTAAATGGCTAATTTCTAATGGCATGATGGCCGATCCGGCCGCCGATGGTTCAGAATCGAGTGCTGTCAAAGCTGCTCGGGAGGCGGCCGAAGGAGCCGCGCAGGAGCTCAGTCACAAGTCTAGGGAGCTTGAGCAAGAGAGGTCAGATCTCCAGAAGGATTTTGGGCCGTCTGACATTTTCCGCGCCATCCAGGGCAAGTGTGCTGAGATTGATGCCGGTGAGTATACGTACGAGCTCTGCTGGCTCGACAAGACTCTCCAAAAGTCCAAGAAGGGACACGCTTCCACCAATATGGGCAACTATGCGCGAATCGATATTGCAATTGCGGATGAGGAAGATAGGGTGGACGGTAAGAGCTTGGGCAGCGGTCCCAGGATGGTAATGCGATACGAGAACGGTCAGACTTGCTGGAACGGCCCTCAGAGACGAACCGACGTCTGGCTCGGATGCGCGGAAACGGAAGAGATCTGGAGGGTTAGCGAGGCCGAGAAGTGTGTCTACAAGCTGGAGGTGGGAACGCCGGCAGCCTGCGAGGACGAAACTGTCAAGAAATCGCATGAAAAGGATGAACTGTAAAGCGGCACACCCTGGGGCATTGTAGATCGACAACACACGGCCCAGACACTGTAAGGCATGGAGCGGTTGCGACGACCCTCGTCTGCGAGCGGGCGACAGCCATTTCGGAGTACGGAATTAGAAGAAAACGTTTACACCAAAGGTCAAATGATAATCGAAATGATGATGATGACGACGAGGAGGATGACTCTTTGTCTTTAATGATACTAGTAGCACCTGCATCACCGCGCCGAGCCAAAATGTGACAATTGCTGATGGAAAACTCAAAGAGGGATATCCTTTGCAGACGACACATCGGTTTTGGCTGCCAAGTCATTTATTCACTTGATGCCCTATTGGACGAAATTCATGCGAGGCCGACTACTCGTACGAGCTCTACGACCCACTGCGCGCCATCTACAGTATTAGTTCGGCGCCGAGGATTGGACTTCTTCCAGACCAAGGAGGCTGGCGCTGTATGTCAGATGGTGGGCTCCAACTCTGATAGGTGACACGGAATATTGATGGATGGAATATCGCCACATTGTTTTCGATGATGTTTCCGATCCGCCACGACACCCTCAGCAGAGACAGAGGCAGAGACACAACAAAAGGCGTGGTCATGTCAGGTCAGAGTCGGCGGTAAGAGACTTCGACAAGACGGACGAAAGGGGGACGACAAAAGAGTTGAAGCACCGGTGACGCCCAGGAACAAGCGGACTGGTCAATGGCTGCGCGCGCGGCGCAAAGCTGAAGCTGTCCCAAAGCTTGGCGGGGCCCGTCTATGGATCCTTTCTTCGACCTCGTGTCTAGTGCCAGGCTATTTGAGTCCTAGTGCCCGGAGGCGTCTGGAAGCCCCAGGGCTGAGACTTCACCGCATTGAGGTTGATGCAAGATTCCGCGTGTCGCGCAGAATCCTACCTGATTGGGTCATCTTGCGGTTCTCGAGCCTGGTCGCGGGTAACTAGCATCCTCGGCTCCGTTTGAGGTGCGACGTCGGTGATTAGCAGTTAAAGCTGGCAAAGCTGGCGAGGATCAAAGCGTCCTCGAGAGACATGGGTGGTCGGTCAGGACGAGAACGCCATCTTTGCCTTTCTCACACTCACAAGCACGAGCATCACACTATGACAAGTGGATTTATATCAACGATGTTAGCGTCCGGCATCCGAGATGCCCGTTGTTGATCCGGTTGACAAAGGTGCCGCCAAAATAGGAAGAGCAACAGAGTTGATTCAAATCAAGTCCCGTACTGTACGAGCAGCCCACATCCGGCCATCTCTGGTTCGCTGGGGCCGATATATTAGTAGGCTATTTTGGTTGATAGCATCAGTCTACCGTGTAAATTTTGGCTTCTCGCAACTTTCCTTCTTAAGCAACGACAGGACCCGCGGCCCCGTGTCGCTTTTTGATGGGCCTCGGGGAGTTTTTTTTTTTTTTTTTCAATCACATCTGGAAGCACAGACTCTTATGTTGGAAGCTTGTAGTCGATTACCCCAGGCCAACGTGACCCATACATAAGAGTTTCGTTTCTTCCCTCTTCATTTCGTTACATTCATTCATTCTCTAGTTATTTATCTATTCCTCCAGAGTGGTGAGCTTCTGGTATCGTCTGCTGCAGTTCGGTTGTGAAGCTTCCATCATCTTCTTTTCTCCATCTTCTATATAGTCTCCGCGAGTATGGGTGAAGCAGAGTTACCAGCACAGAATGCTGGCTCATCAACTTACACTCCCTTCCTGCTACGACTATACGACTTGGTAGTTCTGAGCATATCAAACAACTACGCGTGGAAGTGTTCGACAGAAAAAGTACAACTACCCCTTTTCAAATCTGCTCTAGGAACCAAACATCTTGATGTTGGTGTTGGCACGGGTTACTTCCCTGCCAATGCCGTCAGGACACAAAGCTCTTGCAAAGAGATTACACTCGTCGACCTGAACCCCAATACACTGAACCTGGCAGCTTCTCGCATCACTACAGCACAGAAGAGCATCAAAGTACACACCGTCGTGGCCGATGCGACCGAACCGCTGCCGCTGCCAGCAGGCGCAACATTCGACTCCGTGAGCATCTTCTACTTGCTACACTGCATTGCTGGACCGCCAGAGAGGAAAAACAAGGTTTTCGATCTGTTAAAGGACTACGTTGCCGAGAACGGCGTTCTAGTAGGAACAACCATCTTGGGAGAGGAGAGGCCGATGAACTGGCTCGCGAGACGACTCATGACGATATACAACGATAAGGGCATATTCGACAACTGGAAGGACAGCAGAGCCGTGTTCGAGGAGGGCTTACGGCGGAACTTTGGCGAGGTGGACATCCAGATCATCGGCAGGACCATGGTGTTTACCGCAAGGAATCCCAAAAGGGCAACATAGTGCGCCGTCATCATATGATGTTCAGGGGAGGTGTGATTGGATCGGACAGCGGCAGATACACGAGAGCGAGGAGATGCCCTGTTCCAGCTAGGGTGCGGGAATCAAACGTAATGCTGACCCCGGATACACGGAGGGTTTGTTCTTCTAAATTGTTGATACCTTTTTTTGTAACTATCGTTGTATTATCTTTCTTAGTGTTAGCCTTCGCGGGTTTTGCGCCGCACACAAACTACAATATAGTCAGCAGTACCAGTTCTGTACTAATCAGATGCTCCGTTCCCTTATCCGAGGTAATGGTAATGTTTATGCCCAATGTGCGTGTATGCCCACATCAGTCCCCCCTGGCATGGAATCTCCTTGGTTCCCAGCCAAAGCTGAAATGCACAGGGGCGGGGTCTCCACGTAGCCCGACTCCCAGCTCTTCAAACCATCTTATTATTTTCCTCCTTGCATCATTGATAAATCATCGATCACCGCTGTTGACAATCTCTCCACAGGCGTGCGTGGTCGTACTTTTAACTGTCGGTAAGTTTAGGCACCTCATCACATCAACATCCCGTCCCGCACAGTATCTGTAAGCAGACGATCCAACAAAACGATTCAAAACGAACTTTAGCCACTAATAAGATTGAAATGAGTCGCTGTTGCTTCTCTATTGGCTCTTCTCTTTTTCTCATCCGGTGCTACGGATGAGTGTGATACGTTGAAGTGCTAAACTACTAACCCCCTTTTTGAAGCGGCGGGGCGATCAACAAGTCGTAGACTTTGTCCCGGTTGCGTCTTTTTCCAGAATTTTTCTAGTGACACTCGTCTGCTTTTGCTTCATTTTTTACTGTTCTTCATCTGTTATAAAGTCAAATGTGGTAATGATTCATGTCACCGCGGCAGAGCGTCACTAAGTGCCGTCTGATGTAAGACGTCGCTTTGTAAAGACATGCCGCACCCAAACTTTCAGTTACATTGCGATTCTCATGTATCTACCTGTCTGTAAACACGGTATGCACCTTCATGCCTACGAAGAATATATTTCTTTTCATCAGCAACTATAAACAAGCCGTCAAAAGACAATAGTTCTCTAGTAACAAGAGCCGTAATCCCATCTCTACCTCCATGAAACGCATCCATACCGTTCCCCCTTCTCACAAACCAATAAAACCATCTCTACTCCTCAAAATTCTCTCTCAAACCAACTACCGAACCCAAAAAAAGAGCCACTCTTTTTTCTTCATCCCGTAACCCACAAGTTCGACTCCATCCAAACCAAGGGGGACGCCTTTACACTCTCTCTCATCTCCCAACAAAACCAAATCCCGCTCGCGCTTACGCTAATTTTCTTTCCCGTCTTTTTTTCTTCTCTTTCGTCTCCATCTCATCTTACTGAACATCTGCCGCGGGATGGAGAAAGGGAAGAAAAAAAAAACTTCAAAAGTAGACCAGTATTACCCTCTCCCTCTCTCCACTCTTTCATTGTACCAGCCCAATCTGTCATCCTCACACTACTAAACCAAAGCAACACATTCAAAAAAGACGTGAGCAATACAAAAAAGGCAATCCCTCAAGTGGAGAAATCTCACCAAAGCATATGCCAATCCTCATAACAGGAAACCCTCAGCAGCCCAAGACAAAGAAGAAGGAAACTCAGTGCTCTGATTATAAGCAAGTAAGAGAAAGTGACATGCAATGACAAGAAGTCTGACACACTTTAGACGGATTTAATTCCGCGCTTATCCGACGGAATGTGTGGGAAAATATGAAATATGACTTTCTTTTGTTGCTGCTGACTTGTATATATAATCATGCTTACTTAGCTTGACAGCGTGAGAACGTCTAGCTAGAAGCGGCGTGTATTAGTCAAACTACCAAAATTACTGATACCAATTTGCTTCGAATTACTCTCTCTTTAGACGTAACAAGTTTTAATTATATCTAGCAGATTAAAAACCTGAAAGATGATCAAAACTGACATGTTGTTTCTATACGATATGTACGGGAGTCGGGCGCTTAGACTGACCACCTACTACGAGACACGATAGATAGACGAGAAACAAACAGAAATAAAAGAGGCGAACCAAGATTCAAAATTTCATGCATCATTAAAACAAAATAATAAACCTGCTCGCTCGTCATGACGATTACAATTATAACCCCAGGCCGGCGCGCAAACAACTGCCATAGCCAAAAGCATTTTCCTCCCTTCCAAACTCCCATCAGGGGTCAAGCAAGAAAGAAGAGGAGAGGCACAACTTCAATGTGTGCCTCTTTGCTGATCCCGCTGCCAAAATATCCGAATTCAAACCCTTCCTGGTTCTGATGCTGAAGCGCTGCTAATCACCTGCAAGACATGCCACTCCTACATCCACTTGCTGTCTATTTCCGCTATTTCCCCAAGGCCCGCCTAATATGCTTAATCCCCTCGCCTACCAGAAACTGCACCATCCGATATAGTGCTGACACAGATTCTCCAATTTCGTAGCTTCGATGATGAGCTTGTTCACTTGGTTAATGATATCTAGCTCCTCGTTAGGCTTGAAATCGCGTCCAGTCAGCTTCTGTGAAACGCGGTCGAGCACTTCGATCGCTCTGGCGTTTTGGCTCTCTCTCTCTTCCGCGCCGTTGGCCTGGGCACCTTCTGGTATCGTTGAGCTGTTTGTGCGGGCCCTGTTCCTAGCCATGGGGGGTGCTGAAGATTCAACATTTGCCATAAGCTCAGATGGTGCAACATCGGCATCCAGGATAGACTGTCGTCGCGCTCGCATTGCGTGGGGGCCCGCAAGCGCCACTTCGCGTTCGGAGCGGAAGTTAGGCCCAGCCGGAGAGGCAGCATTAGTGAGTCTCCAAGTGAGGAGAGGGTCATGAATAAACTATGAACAGCGAATTAGCTTTGCAACTCTTTGTCAAGTCCTTGAGGAAATTTTACTTACCGCTTCCAATACAGCCATTACGCTCTCCTTGTTGTCTCGCAAGACCCTCATTACGTGCTCACATGTGATTCTGAAGCTTCCTTCAATGTTGCTGACCTCCATGGCATACGTCAACATACGGGTTAGTCGGAAAGGCACTCTCTCGGGATACTTTTCACGCTTCGTAGCAACTTCAAAACAGTCGCCAAAGTCAATATGAATAATCTTGCCAGTGACGCGATCGAGCATAAGATTCGAAGGGTGGCGATCTCCCAGACCCAAGATATAGCCCACCATGGACATGACGCCCAAGGAACGAGTGTAATTTGTCCGCCTCTCCAACCAAGCTTCTGACGACTTGGACTTCAGCCAGAGAACACGGTAAAGATCTTGGCCTGTCGTGTTGTCCAAAGCATACCCAAACACTTCTACCTTTTGCATGAGCGTTAGGTTGTCGTAGTCTGGTGCCATCTGGAGCATGATTCGGTGCTCAATGTTGAGGAGAATCTTGCGACTCTCGCGATACTCACGGATGAGGACGTGCAGTGTGTCACTATTCGGAACCCATCCCAGCAATCCAGAGTTCTGCGAGAGCGGAATGGCAGGATAGCGCTGAATGTTGAGATGTCTCTTGTAGCATTCGGAATCGTTTGCCAATAGAGTGTTGCAAAGGCCAAACAGCTGCATCACACGCTCGTCCTGTCGAATGTCTTCATGACCCTTGAGCAGGAAAGCGTATGAAACACCATCACTGCCATTAGCGTTTAGTTTTCTCGGCCTCTGCTTTGAGTTGATGACGGTAAAGGTTGATTCAAAGGACATAATCCTCACGATGGGCTGTCCACTCTTGTATGTTCCCGGAACAGCCAGATCGAGGTTCTTCGCGTTCAGTAGTTTAGGGGAGCAGTACGTAAGCTCCAGGCTTGTGACCTGCGGCAGCTGTCTTGTGATGCGACGGAAGACTTGATAATAGAGATCCCAAGCTTGGTTAAGATCGTTAACATCCCGGCTCGTCTCATATTGGTGGCACCAGTCTTGGGCTTCCTTAAGATCGCGCCCAAAGGCCTGTGCGAATGATATCTCCCTCAAAGTCTCAGGGCCCCTCTCCAACTGTTCATGAAGAGGTTCCAGTGCCGCAAACATGCCCTCGATGTTGTGGTCGCCAAAGTACAACCGCGATGCCTCTTCCAAACCCTCATGCCAGAGTTCGTGCCAGAGTACCGCAACTCGAATCAACTCATGACTAACCGTGTCTGCTTGGGCAACGAGGTTGGCGCTGTGCTGACGCATGCTGTCCATGATTTGTGCTGCGGACCTCGAACGTCGACTATTCTGCCATGACTTCATGGCTACGGTAAGTGGGTAGACCAACGCCTGCGGGTGAGCCCGGCCAACGTCAGCTAGCAGATTGTGTACCGACTGCTGCACACGCTTGTTTGGCTGATTGATTCTAGCAATGAGTTGAGGTATCACCTCCAGCCATGTGTCAATGCTGACGTTTGCAAAACCCTCGGTCACAGACGTGTTGACATCTGAATTGCCTCCGTGAGTGAACCACAACGTCAATAGACGCAGCGTATCTTGAAGCGAGCTGCCGGCGGATAGCGCAATGGACTTGAAGAAACCTTGGATGGCTGGCACGACATGTTCGATGATCATCGTCTGGTCTGCCCTTGATAACTGTCCTTCACCTCTAGCGGACAAGGTCTGAACAATCTCAAAGTTGGCAAGCGCCCAGGCATGCCAGGCCTTGTACCAGCGGGGGTTGTACTTGGTTGCTTGGGAGTAGGAGGCTAGAATGTCCTGAATCTTGGTGTATTGCCAATCATCCTTGTTGAGAGCAATCTGCCACTCGCCTTGTCGCAAGTAGCATTTCGCCAACAGCACTGTCTGATCGACCAACGCTCGCTGTGTCTGTGGGCTCATCACAGAAGGATCAACTTGGTTTTGGAAGCCATACTCGAGTGGCAGGTTCACTTCGCTTCCTGCCTGAGCAGTAAGATGAGCCTTTGCAACGTCTAGACGATGGGCAGAGTCATTGGTAAATCGCTGTAAGCAGTATAGAGTTCTCTCAGCAATTCCCGTAGCCTTCATGTTAGGCTGCTGGCCAAGTTCCCATTGATACTTGAGCATGCCGTAAATGACTTGGGCAGGCGGGGCGTTGCGCGGTGCTGCTGCTGCCTGTTTGGTATCGTTCCAGTACGGGATCAGGGCTTCGAGCGGCGCATCAGACCCGATTAGCTGTTTCAGCGACTTCTCAGCCAGTCCCATACGGCCCGACTTGCGGCAAAGGTTGGCAAACTTGATCCACATGCGAATGTTCTCCCCGGGAGCAATGACCAGGGCACGTAGCCGCAGCATTCGCTGCCAAACCTCCACGTTACGCTGGCAACCTTCCAGTCTTGTTTCCCAGGTCTTGCGCATAGTGACCTGTTTCCTCTCATCACATTGCTTGTATACAATCAACTCTTCCAGCTCAGCAAGCATCTGAACTCTGACAACGACTTGGTACGCCCGGTTATATGACTCGCTAACAAGAGCACTAAGTTCTGTATCCAAGCCTTCACGAGCTTGTTCAATGCAAGCAATGGCCTCTCTGAACTGGTTCCGATGAAGGGCGAGGATGGCACCGAAGAATGACCTATCTGGAGAGTATCTCTTGAGAGAAGACAGGTAGTTATCCATCGAATCCCACTTGCCGAGACCCCACGCGGCAGCCGTAGCGAGCGGCGCAATCATTCTTTGGACTTCGGGTGCAGAATTGGCCCATGTGCTGCCGGTCAAGCTAGCGAGAGCGTCCCATTCACCTAAGGCGTGAAGACAACGCATCTTGCCCATAACAATATCAATGGGGATGGGTTGGTCAGCAGGCACCTCTCTTTCTCGCTTGTTGTAGGATGCCAAAGCTTCCTCCCATCGCTCCAACTTCTCAAACCATGTCTCGCGCAGCTGAATGCCTTCCTTGTATAGCTGAGCCTTCCGCAAGATACCAATAGCAGCATCTGACTGCTGTAGCTGATTGTTGATCACAATCAGGGCTTCTACGGCTCCACTGCTTTGATCCTGTAAGAATTCCAGTTCTTTGTAATGCAGCGCTTTGGCGTAGGCGTGACAACGAGCAGCCTCTCTACCGAGAACCCGAATGTCGATGGGCAAAGCCTTGTCATCGTGTTCCATGAACTCGGCCAAGTTGAGCAAGAGGCCAAGCAAATCTGGCGGTACATTCTCCGATTTGATGGCGCTCTCGATATTTTGAATTAGTTCGTCTTGGAACTGTTCATAAAGCTCGCTCCAACATGAAACAAAGGCCGAGTTGAAAAGCTCTCGGGCTAGAGGCAAGTAGACGCTCGCAAGGCTGGCGCATGCCCTCAGGGCGTGGTTTGGCGACTCTGTAAGAAGCGTGGTGCTGAATCTTCGTAGCCACTCCTGCCAATCCTCCTTTGTTGACTTTCCTTTGGTATCCCACGCAGCTTTCAGGTGGATGGCATTCATCTCCAGCTTCTTAGTACCCAGATCTGCAAAAGGAGTTTCATCACCAATGTCCAAGAGGCGGGCGTCTGATGTCAAGTCTTGCGGTAAAACCTCGCCTTTCTGCAGCTTGCTAACAAGGAGATCATAGTTCTGATGCTGGATCTGGTGTTGGTTGATGACCTTGTTCACAGTTCCCATAAAATGAATATAGTCTCTTCCAAGCTGCTGTACCAACGCACAGAGTGTATCAAGCGCGGCGAGCCTCAACATGGGTTCTCCATTGTCGAGCACTCTCGTTAGAGGATGAATAATCTTGGCCGCAAAATCGTTCAAATTCACTTGACGGGAAATTTTGCCAATGGTGTCAATCGCTTGCTTCCTGATAAACGTTGGCTGCCCCTGCTTCTCAAAGGTCCTAACAATAACGGGTATAATAAGGTGCATGTACTCTTCAGCACTCGCTCCAAATACCAAAAAGGCGTGCAATACCTTCTCGGACGGCGTTCGCTTTGTGGACACGTCCTTGTCGAGCACACCAAGCATGAGAGGGAGAAGTGACGCCAGGTAGATTTTAAACTCACCCTCCAGAGACCGAGAGATGGCTTCAACCAAGGACAAGATCGTAGTCTGTAATGAAGCCGACTTGTGCCAGTATTCCTGAAGAATCTCTACAATCTCTGGAAGATAATTTCTGATGTGCTGTCGTACAATGCTCACCAATGTGGCCAGCTGATTGAAGTACGACTCCAAGCGGGTAGGGGGGCATGATCGAATAACAAGCAAGAATGCAGGAACGATTCTATCCAAGAATGACACGCATTCTAGTCCTAACGTTCTGAAGATATTCATAATAGCCTCGATAACGGCGGCATGATGCTGAGCCAGGGAGTGGTCCTTGAGAATCTGGAGGAGTGCGTTGATGACGACGGTAGGAAAGTACTCTTTGTTAGACGGTGTTAATCCAGTCATCATCAGTGATATGTCTGTCATCTGATTTGACTCTGAGCGTCGTTGCATTTCGGGTGTCTTTTCCTCAACCTGCTGCATTCAGCAATTAGCGAACTCGAAGCTCTTCTCGTAATTTCGTTGTCCAAGAATGAACACATTCGAGAGGGAAGAAGAAGGCCGAGGTGCTCACCTGATGTTTGTAGGGATCCAATGCGCCCAAAATACCCATAAGCTTAATGGTCTCTTGTCGCAAAGGACCTCTCTGATCCTCTGTCCTAATAATGGCTTGGAGAATTTCTAATAGTTGAGGATACTCTAGGTAAGGTTGTATCACATATCCAGAATTACTTGCCAGCTGGCCAAGAGAGTGGAGAGCCGCCTCTCGTTTTATGTTTGAGCTCTGATCTTGCAGGGCATCAATGATGAGCGGCATTAGACGGTCTTTGTACGGCAGCATGTCTTCGCCGCCGACAGTGGCCAGCTCTCCAATAGCTTTCAAAATGGTAGCAGCGACCGTGGGGCTGGGATCGTTGGCCTTGGGGAGAAGAACAGAGATCATTGGCTCGACATATGGCTTAATCAGTGACTGTGCGTTTTGAACCAAGAGGCTCAGTAGTTTGGCACTCTCCTCCTTATTCCGTGCCACATCTGAAAACTCGAGTTCAGTAAGCATCTGGATGAGAGTCTTTCGCAAGGAGGGAATAACATATGCCGGGTTAAACCTAGCAAGTCGACCGATAATAGAGATGGCAACTTCCCTGATAGAGAACACTTCGTCATTTAAAGCGAAGAAGAGGATGCGGATGTTTTCTGCCTTGGCAAGGTGACGATCAAACCGTTCGTCAAGAGCAGCCAGCACAGTCCGCCGAATATTCGGCTCTGGGTCAGATATACCGACAGTGAGTAACTTTTCAATGACATCCCCAACGACCTGGAGGGCATGATAACTGGTCTGGTTGACAATGGGATCTCGGACGTAAAGCTGGCAGCAAGTGAGAGCCGCCGCTTCTCGAATTTCCGGATCCTCGTCCTCAACGTACTTGATGGCCACGTCACGAACAAACTCGTTCAAAACATGACCAGAGAAATCAAAGCTCCCGAGAGTGTTCAATGCAAGTTTGATCTCCGTCTTGCGATTTTCATACGCCTGTGGATCCTTGGCATCCTTTGCGATAGTCGGCACCGAGGTTAGAGTGTTTGGCTGCGGCGCGCCGAGAGGCTTGAAGGGTTCACCGCAGAGGACAACGCTCAACATGTCCAGCAGCCTTTCTTGGATAATGGGCTTGACGGGCGGGATATAGAATGCCATGTCGACCAGGGCCTGCGTCAGCTTAGGCGTCAAGTCGCAGGCAAAGATGGGGTCAAGGAGTGCCTCCATGTATTTGCTGAGAGTCTGGCCGACAGCCACGGCAAGACGGCTGATACAGTCAAAGACTGGATCTACAGAGCCCCTCTTGCGAGATTGTACGCTGAGGCCTTCTCTCACGTAGATCAGAACGCCGTCCAGGTAGGGGGCGATGGCACTCTTGACTGAGTTTGCTATGTTTCCGATGGCGAGGAAAGCGTCGTTGCGCTCTTTGTCCTTTTTCAGCATGCCAGAGAGATAGACCATGAACTTGTGAAGCCAAGAATGGGCGAAATCGGCTGGCGAGTAGCTTGCCAGGTCTGGTATCAGGAGCACCACAGTCTTTCGCGTGGTCGGGTCACGATGATCTTTGTGCTTGAAGACGATATCGCAGGCTTCCTGGTAATGCTCTTGCATGTACATGCCACCTTGTTCCAAAAGCTCCTTCAAAACCAGTAATGATGCGTGGATTGACTCGACCGTGTTTACTTTCAGGCCCTGTCTCGCCTCGTTGTAGATCTTGCTCATCCATATTTGCTTCATCTCTTGGTCTCGCTCCCGAATGATGCGGAAACAAGCGCTGACGGTCTCGGCCGATGTTTCGCGAATGAGCTGTCTTGGATCACGAAGGCCGACCCAGATCCAATCAAAAATGGTCGGGATATACTGGTACATGAGGGTAGGTGCATTTCGCGCAAGCTCCCGCAGGACGAGAACTGCACTGTATCGTCGTTCCTCGACTCGGTCATTCTGCAGCCATTCAAGTGCAGTGTTCACCTCGGAGTCAACCAGCTCCGAAATCATGGCCCCTCCAGGTCGACAAAGCTTTCCAAGGGCAATCGCAGCATGCCGCATAGGCATAGTATCCTTGCCACGTAGAATAGTCTTTAGGTTCTGTGTGAAGCGGGTATACTTGGCGGCCACGTCCACGCCCTCAAAATCAACGAGAGAATCCAAGGCATAGATGCCGCCCAGCCTCTCTGCGGAGTCGCTGCCATGTGTGATGAGTTGGGTGATTTTATTGTTAACATTGTTGTAGAAGGTGAGGAATTGCTCGGGGCTAAGATCTGCAGGGGTGTTAATTGTGCAGTCCCTCGAAATGCACAAGACGGAGTCGACATCGCCTTACCTCGATGGCATACAGTCACCAGCTCTCGGAGCTGGATAGCCGATCGCTTGCGCAAATCGTCGCTGGTTCTGGAGAGGGGCGGCTCATCAGCGTCGTCATTCCTTTGACCAAACATCAACATTACAAACACCCCCACCACGAGAGCTCACCTTGACCGCAATCCCCTCGTGATATATTCGAGCCGCTCTAGGGCGACCTGCTGTGCCTGCGCCATCGTCCCCAAGTCGACTGGAGCTTCAATGGAAGCGCCACATGTACCGCACCGAGGCGATGAGTCGCGGAAGCTCGACTGCGAGGTCGAAATCGCACCGAGGAAAATAGGATGACGCGCGACAGTGGTCGAGGCTCTTGGTCGGGGAAAATTCGCAGATGGTTGTCGTGAGGATGATAAGGATGAAGATGTGACACAGTCAAAGGAATGCCTCGCTGGCAGCCCAGGGTCACGTTGTCATGATGCCTCCGACAAGCTGCGTTGCCGGATTAATGAAGGTTGGGTAGGACAAGGAAAGGCCCGTTAGCCTCATAGCTCGTAGGATCGATCGCTGCGCGTTTGTCCGCACTGTAGCTGCACTGTAAGTTTTCCAGCTGAGACGGGCTGGGTACTGTGCGTAAAGCTTAGTGCTAGCACTGAGCGGCACATGAGGCTCGGAAAGTGCTATCGATAACGGCAGCGGTGATTCGTCAGTGAGCGAGATCTCACTTTCGGCGGCTACCCAGTGGGAGAAAGTTAGCTCCATGACCACCTAATTCTTGGTCACGCTCTGCCGACCCTCGCCACTTGCTTGTGAAGAAGGATACCTTTTTTTTTCGTAAACTTCCGAATCGCTTCATCCCATCGAAGTCTAAACATACGAACCCAATACCACTACACCTACACCAAAATACACATCGTTAATATTAGCAGCCATGGGCAATGATGGCGGATCCATTCCCAAGCGCCGCGAGCTTGTCAAGAACGCGGCGCGCGCACCGACAATCTCTGAACTCAAGGCGACGGCCCTCGAGTCACTCGCACATGCATGGGCTCATTGCGCCCTCAGCGATGCGCCCCTCGACTTGGATGCAGTAGTTTCAGACTGGCGGGGGAGACTATACAGCTATGAAGCTATTCTCAAGGGGCTGATGCCGTCCGACGATCCCAACGAAGTGACACCAGCATCTCTGGGCATCCGCTCACTCCGTGACGTTGCAAAGCTGAAATTCTCCAAGACGGGCGATAAGTGGGCTTGCCCAATCTCCATGAAGGAAATGGGCCCGGCGACAAAGGCCGTCTACTTGGTGCCATGCGGCCACGCATTTGCAGAGGTTGCCATTACAGAGATCAAAGAAGAAGCCTGTCCAGAGTGTGGAGAAGCCTTTACCCAAGAGAATGTGATAGCTATCCTCCCGACTGCTGAGAAAGATTTAGACAGATTACAGAAGCGAATCGAAGATTTACAGGCAACCGGCCTCACTCATACGCTCAAGAAGGGCAAGTCGGACAAGAAGAAGAAGCGAAAGGCCGGAGATGCTGAAGAGGAGGGAGACGCTGAGAAGAAGGAAGACAAGGCCAAGAAGAACGATGCCAACCGAGCAAAGAAGGAAACAGACTCGAGAATCAAAGGCATCAACAACTCGATGGCTGCGACATTGACCGCTCGAGTGTTGGCAGAACAAGACGAAAGAAACAAGCGCAGGAAGCTGGCCCAGGCGGCTTCATGAAACGCCCAACTTTGACAACATGAATTGATTGGATATAGCTTATCTCGTATGTCACCTGTAGAGATTCAATGATACCCCTTTCTTTCTATTTCAAGCTTGCTTGTGGCCTATGCTCTTCTTGAATCGGGATCTCCGCTAGGGTGGGACTGTGTCACAACAGGCAAAGCTGGTGCTGCAGATGTGAGGCTCTGTGAGGCTCAAGTGGTTCTAGAAGGGTCAATTTGATGGAGAATGCCTAAGAATAACATGGAGCCCCAGTAGACTCAGGAATGCGCCCGTTTGATGCCATTGATGGCACCTGCAGACGGCCAAGGCCAAGCATCTCGGGACCGACTGCTCCTAGCCCGCATCCTTCATGTTTGTGAGTATGTCCCCACGACAGGTACAGATATAGTTGTATGTAGTATTGATGATATTTGCCACTGTACTAATTTTATACATCTAAAAATACATGATTCGTAAATCAGTTGTCCCATACATTCAATTCCACGTCAAAGCAAATCAAGTCAAGCTAGTCTCACATTCGATCCGGCTGCTTGCGCATTGCTCGAACTCTGTGACATGTAATGCTCTAGCTCAGCTGCAGCTGCATCGTGCCCTGATCCTTGAGTTGCCGCATTGAATGATCGCGCCACCAGACGATCTTGTACGCTTGTCCTGTCATAGAGGAACCTGGAGAGCATGGCGGGGCTCTGGGCTGTGCTACAGGCGTCGATGGCGTGCGTTAGCGGACATAGCCGAGTTTTTGGCGGTTGTTAGTGGTCACTTTGGGGGGAGGGAGCCGGGAAGCTAGCGGTAGAAGCGCCACCACACTCACCTAGAAGCAGTGGATGGGCCTGAGGCTGAGTTGTTCCCGTTGAGCTGGGTCGAGCCGTTGTTTGGTTGCTGAGAGGCGCCCATGGTTGATTGCATGCGTTCTTGATGTTATTGGACGATTGTCTGAATGGAATTGATAGTATCAACAGCTTCAGAAACGAGTTTTGACAGATAGACTGATTTTGTAGAGCTTCAAAGAGATAATGTTGTCTATACAGAGAGGTTCAAATGAAATACTTTAATCTACATCCCTCAACCCCGAGTTCCAGTCTCTTCTCCTTATAAACCGACAACCAGTGCAGTCATTGTCATTGTCCTATCCATAACTTTACAAAGCTAGCAGCCTCGCGAGGACTTGCTCAGGGCTGCTCGCACTGCTCGTACGCATAATTCAGCCCAAGGCTAAAAACGACCCCCATGCAACTCGACTTGCAACAAGCCCGAGGACCAAGGAACGTTTCAAAGTATCCGTGATACGCCAGTCAGTCCTCATTAGCCAACGAGAAGACAGAAGTCGACTTGTGAAGCCAGATAAACAAGGTGTCAAGAGACGAGAAAGCCCATGGCAGCCACCATCAGTTGTCCGCTATGGGACAACGGCACCCTGATGTTGATTTTTCCGGGCGTTATTTTTATCCGGCCTCAACTGATACCTACCAATCTGCCATCTGACCACTTTCAACTCCACGACTCCTCCACTGAGAGCAACTGGATCGAAATTGTGATATTCACAATCAATCTATCCTGCCTACCTACGCGCTCGACTAATGCGCGCCGTCCCGCCGGATCAGAGATTAAGGCGCATCCCTCCAGGGGTGGCTATCGGCACAACACAATGAGACGATGACGGACGTTCAGCTGGCGCTTACGGACCAAGACAAGACCCCAAACCCGGCCCCATCCCCATCAAGGTGCGATATCGTCTTTTGGACTTTCTAGCCTATTCGTGCCCATTCCTGACTTGCCGCGTTTGGCTGCTCGACGGGCTTCGAAGCCGTATCAGGAGGGTCCCTTATTAAACCCAGAACCTAGACCCAGATCGAGGACCAGAACTCGGCCACTTGGCGACTGTCAAGATGCGAACCATAGGGCTGCCTCGACAGATCGTCTCTGCCTGCGTCAGCAGTGCTCCCCATGCAACAGCCGTCACCATGAGCGAATCAGAGGCGCAGCTCCGTGGCTCGTCCCCACGAAGGATGCCGTCGTATGGCCCAGCTGGGCAAAGCCATGCCCCATCGCCAGACACTAGAGTCTGCAGGCAAAAGTCCAGGACTGCAGAATGGGGGCCTGAGAAGGCATCCAAGCTCGAGTTTTTAGCGGTTCGCGAGGCATTCCCCAGCGCCTTGATCCTGGCATACAAGACGGATAATAGTAGGCGATCCCGCACCTATCGACGATAAGGCATTCTGGAGAGGCAGCCTTTCTTCTTTCTCTCTTTCCTTCATCCCTTCTTTTTTTCCACGCAATTAATATACTATAATTAATTTTAATGTAGGTCAGCGTCTCTTGTGTTTCTTTTCTCTTGTTCCTGCCTTAATACAGTGGCCCCTCAACCATTGTTATTTTCAACTTCGACATGGCGCTGTGGACAAAACACTGACAAGTGGACAGAGTCCGAGCCAAGTCGGTTTTGTATAATTAAAACTTTCTCCCTTAGCACTTCATGACATTGCGACGGGCCAGCTTCTCAGCGGCTCACTCCATGGCCGATAGCCCAATTGATCATGCAGATCGAAGACCAGGCCTTGCTCTCAATCATATTCCCATACACGTGCGACAAGATTCGCGATCCAGAGATTCCCTCAGCGATAAGGCATTGACTATACCGCACTCCGGCATCGAGAGCCAAGGTCTTTCTGCCACTTTTGCTCAGCGGAAGCACTTCCCTGAAAGCCTTCATTTTGCGCCTAGCTCATTCCGCCTGCGCTCGAGAACAGCTTCGACAAGGAGCAGCATCTCGTCGGCAAACGTGCCAGACTCTGCGACGACCTATTCCCACTCAACACTGGCCAGCCCCATCAGCACCAGCTACGCCAGCGACCTCAGCGATATCTTTTGCGGGCATTCTATCGACGCTTCACGTCCTGCCAGCCGGGTGTTTCATCGACACCAATCTTCTACGGGATCCTTTTGTTCAACCCACGTCAATGATGACGATGACGGCTACTCCTTTGCAGGATATCCAGACCTCAGCGCTAAGCTAGGGGAGATTCACGTCGCCACTCCAATCACTCCCGTTCCTATTAGCGAGAGCGACTGCCTGGAACAATCTACAAGGCAAGCACAGAAGATCTTCAGAGGCAACTCTGGTCTCATGTATATTGACTTTTACCGTCAGCGTCTCACCCATCAAAGAAGAGGAAGAGAGCTTGACTCCCAGCGACTCTCACGAGTGGCCGCAGCTTGAGACATCAACCATTGAACAATCATCCTCCTCCAAGTGGGATACAGCATCGTATGCATCAGATGACGTTTCCTCTCAGGACACTGAAGCCATTCTTGATTATACCCTCCAATTAGTTTTTGGGGTAGATATTCAAGAGGAGGCGTCCAAGGTGACGCCGGCTGTGCGGAATCTGGTGGGCAAGTTTATCGGCGATGTCGGGAATTGTTTCTGGGCCACGCCATCAGACGCTGATATGACGCAAGTCATGTCAACATCAAGCAGCTCCTCAACCCCTTCTCAGGGCGGTAGCGGTGCTGGCGACTCGCAATCCGGCGGCAAGAGGAAGAAGCAAGGCCGAGGGGATGAAGATGACGGCGACTTCAGCGAGGGTGAGGGCCTGGGGTACAATCCCTCCAAGAAGATACGGCCCAATCCGAAGGAAGAGGAGAATCTGCGTCTGAGCTGTCCTTATAGAAAGAGGAACCCGTCGCGATTTAATGTCAGGGATCACCACAGCTGTGCCATGACATACTTTCCCAAGTTTGCTGAGCTAAGGTACGCAAAGAACTGATCCTCCCTATCTGCCATCATATGCGCAGCTCGCATGTGTGTGTGCATTACGTTGCTGACACGCTCCCACAGACAGCACATTGTCAAACAACACAAGAGAGACGACCCATCCGCATTTGTCTGTGACAGGTGCAACCGTGACTTCCACACCCGGAAAGAGCTTCGCGATCACCAGCGTCTGCCCAAGGAGATGATGTGCGACATCATGGATCACGATCCAGAGTCGGGAGTAGATGGAACGACATCAGTCAAGCTCCTATCTCGTAAAAGAGCCAGCGGTGCCTCCCCTGAGGCCCAATGGAAAGAAATTTGGAACATTCTGTTTCCAGATGATGAGGACCACCAGATTCATCAATACCGTACGCACTATAAGATTGTGGAGTTCGGAGGTGAAAACTCGCTAATGCTGATTTGTGTAGACTTTACTCCCGTTATTGAACATTTCGAGCTTTCCAACTACTACATGTCGTCCTTTGAAGTCCTACACTCTTCTCTTCGCGACAAGATTTCGAATCCAGCAACGCTAGAGACCCTGACCACCAAGTTCCAGCAATGCTTTATGGAGGCTGTAGAGCGATGCATCGGCGCCGCTCAGAGCATGCCCTACACGAATCGCAGCAACAAGCGGAATGAGCCATCTCGGGCACAGAGCTTCCAAAGCCTTATCCCGCGAAAGGGAAGGGAAATACTTCCTCGACCTGACTCTGGAGTGGTGATGATGGACGAGTGTTCCGACGAAAGCGGTAGCATCAGAAACTCTGCCCTCGGACCCCGAGACAGCGTGCGGACTATCAAGGAGGATATTCACAGGCGGGGAAGCAACCTGGTTCCTGATCCTTCAGTTGTGCCTACACCGGCAGCAGTGAGCATGCTGGATCATAACTTCTCGGGTGACATGTCATTTATGCCAAGCATGGGCGTCACCGGTCCTATGGATTCTGTTGCTGTTCAGTCTTGGAACAACAACGTCTCTGATCCTAATGACGGAGACATTGGCAACAGCTTTCCAATGCCTGACCATTTCTACGCTCCGGGAGAGCTGACACCACATGGAGACTTGGGGACCTGGGACGAAGGGTATTACCAAACGGCGTTTCATGGGTTGGGTGGTGATCGATTTCACGGCTTTGGGGGCGGGCTGAATTAAACGAAGCTCGGATTTTGTATACGAAGGCCATAAACATGTTGTATGATAGATGTACTAACAGTCATTTGCTTGTTTCATTTGTTTCGCCTGACATCTAACTAATAGTCGCTATGCTAGCTTGTCTATTTACTTTTCTACAATATTCACAATTTATTGAACGTGGTTGTTACATGCGGCACCAGAAACTAGCCATACTTTACCTAGGTATAAAGAGATTGTATGGGATATGGAAACACGCAAGACGCAGGACGATACAAGAATTTCTACAAATCATGCTCATTGACTGTTTCATTACGCCATATGCGATGATTGAGAGGAAGTGCCTCTACTTAATGACTCGAGGACTTTCTTGAAGAAAGCTAGGTTCTAGGAGCAGCTCAGAACCGCAAAAGACAATACCAGATATTCCTCGATTACAGTAGAATTTCAGTTGTATGGCAATTCATGGCCAATTATATAGTTCACGTAGGCCGGCACCTTCTGCAATCCTTCCAATAATCGCGCGGTAAGCACAAATCAGGGTGTGTATCTCTCGAAGTGCAGTAGGGGCATTCCTAAGCATTAAACTTCCAAAGTCGAGTTGATGGTTTAATATTATCAGTACTCACAATCTTTGGATCTATCTTTTCAGAACAATTTAAAAAAAAAATAAGCTAGGAAACGGGAAATGGGTATTTGTTTCGTTTTTAAGCAGTGCCATGCAGACGAGCGAGAATAGCCACCCAGTCCTGTCTCTTTGCCCACTCCTCCCAAGTTGTCATAGGACAGTCAATGCCAGCCTAATCACGAAACGTTAACGATAACAAAGTCATCTCACTGGATGGGACATACACATACCTTTCTGATATCCTCTGCTTGTAAAACGTCCATACCACCGTCATAACCTGGTTGCGAGCTGTACAAGAACATGTCGGTAATCTCGCCGCCAAGCTGCGGCTCGCCAGTTGCCTTAATCATCTCCTCGGGGGAAATCTGCCTGTAGGTGGCTGGAACGCCAGAAACTTTGCTCCAAGTCTCGATAAACTCTGGCCAGGTGCAGTTTGTACCCGCGGCCATGTAATGCTTTCCAGGGGGCATTTGCCAGACGGCATAGGTGAAAGGGCCCATGTCATCGACGGGGGCGAAATGGGGAATGGTCTTTGTAGGAACCGTAGCAAAGGCCATCTCAATGCGTCCATCAGGAAGCTTAAATACAGTGTTAGAACATAGGGTAGACTTGATGTCACGCGAGTTTCTCATGAAGACAGAAACCACACGCTGTATGAACTTGAACTTGAACTTACTTTTCCAAAATAAGAATGCGGCAGTATATTGAAACTTGTGTAGAAAAAGCCCGTTTGAATGCACGACATCTTGGCCGCAAGCTCGGGATAGTGCTCCTCAACGTATGTTGGGAAGATGTCGGCCTTGGAGTCGAAATGATACAGCTCCTTGAACTTGCCGCCGCTACATTTGCCCGCGTGGCTCAATGTGGAAACGAGGAAACCATTTGCATCCAGCGAACCCGCGACCTTTGCAGCGGCGTCGACTATGTTCTTGCCATGGCGATACTCTGTGTCGTACGCAAATCGACGGTACGAGATTCCCTGTGCTTCGGCAGCCTTACGGGACTCCGGGTGGAAGAAGGGCTCCCAGTAGTCGGTAACGCTAAAAATGACATTTGCACCGGCAAATGCCTGGTCGAGGCTGCTTGGATCGTCGAGATTCGCCTCGAACAGCTCTGCACCTTGTGATGCAAGCTCTATGGCTGCGGGAGAGGAAGAATTGCGAGTGAGACCACGGACTCGGAATCCGGCGGCAAGAAACCGCCGAGCTACGGAGCCGCCTTGGTTGCCAGTGGCACCGACGACGCAAATGAGCTTCCTTCCTTCAGAGCCCATTGTGATCTTGATTGGAAATGAATGTGAGAGATTTCGACGAGAGGCGATGGCGTGTTCGACAATTGATGGTTACAAAAAATGGTACCAGCTGGAGACTGAGAAGTGCTCAATCTGGAAACTTGGCGTCTCCACTACGGGCGAGATGATAATATTGAAAGAGACAAGTCGAGAGAAGGGAATCAACTCGCATTACAGAAAAGTCTCAGAGGTTGATTTGATTAATCTAGGCCGCCTGCCCCTCACCAGCTCCCCCAGCTTAAGCCCCTTAACGGCACGGGCATCATAAGAGTCAAGGGAATCGAACACTAAAATTGTATAAGGTAAGGCAGTAGCAGCATGTGTATGCGCCATCTGCGGTGTCGAAACAAGGAATTACGACACTAGCTGGTACTCCGAAAGCTACTCCAACGCATAGGCTCGGTCAACGGGACAAAAGGGGAATAAGAACATTCCTCAAAGACTCGGCTCATCGGTGGCAAACGTTCAGCTACATACGAGTACATGTATTCACATCTTGTTCAAGCAACTTACAAAGACAGGCCTAACTGAAGCAGTGAGAGAACCACTATTACCAGCTAGCCGGGACCATGGGCGTTGGTTGTTGGGTCTTAAAAATTTTGTGCTATTTGCGTGCAAAAACAGTCCCCAATTTCGCATGGTCCAGTCCCAGTACCATGGGCCAGCTCCTCGCGAGCGACGGCTAAACCCACGTGTAAAAGACCTAGCAGGGTCAGGGGTTGAGCAATCGTGTGGAGACATGTGAGATGAATTGCGCAGCTTCGTCGGCCTATCACGGCGATCAATCACGCTTCCGGCAGCCCACTTGCGTATATTGGTCGGCGAACCGCAGCACCGACCTAGCCGGCTTTGTATGAGTAAGTTTGAGTTGTGGCGTGAGAGCGGGATGCGACGGCGAAGGCCAAGAAAGAAGACGCGCGGGCTTTGTAAAGGCCTTGGTTCCACAAGAATCAAGAGGCCCTACAGTGTATGTCTTCATTTGATTTTGACGCTGATGAATGCCGTATGGACTCCGTACATGTAGTATCGTGTTCATGGGCTATTATGACTTGCAGATAGATACAAGTGCTTACACGTGGAAGGGTGGGAAAGATTGCCGTACCTCCATTTAGATTCCCCGGGCTGAGATCATGTTACAACGGCTGGATCAATAGTCAGGTATGTAAGAAGGAATAAAGAACTGACGGCTGGCGACGCCACACCAAAATGGCACGGCATAATAGACACCTTGTGAGCTTACATCAAACGCAGAGCCCATTGATGTTACACAGACAATCATGCAAGGACCTCCGTTAGTACACATATTCTCATGCAGCCATACACCTCATGACCCAATATCAACTTGAAAATCAGACTCGGGTCTCAGTCCAGCCCGAGTTACTCGTCCAACATGCTGCTAGCTCATAAGTGTCTTAGCCCTCCCGAGGCCGACAAGGCCCGGAGCTTCTAAGCCTCGCATCCCGCAAGCCGCTCCCCGCCCCAACACGACTCTGTCCTTACAGGATCGATACTGCCGTTTCCGAGGCCACTAGTTAAGGAGAAAGAGAACAACGGGAAGAAATAGGGAAGCATTTCTTTCGTCCGCCGATTTTAGCAGCCGTTCTCGAAATCGCGATCGCCGGGAGGGCCCCTGGCGTATTCGAGCCTCGCGTACCGTCGCACGAGCGAGGCGAGAAGGGAAGGGAGAAGGGAAAAAAGTCACCAGTCATATTTTCTGCGTCACGAACCATGGCGTCTCCCATTGACAATGCAAAGTCGCCGCCCACTTCTCCCAAGGGCAAGGAAAAATCCCCAGCCGTTTCGCCGCGGCATTCTCCGTCGCAGTCTGCCGGGCCAATGACGCCGCTGGCCGGCCTCGTGGCTGGCGATGCCGACAATCCTGTGCCGGTCCAAGTCGATGTGAGTTGCAGCCCGTCATTGATCTCCGTCACGTGTGTCGAATTACATGCGTTATGTGATGCAACATGTTGAGAGTCTTTTTGTAATGGAGAAGAAGGGGAGGAAGAAAGTCAATGAGGAGGAGGAAGAGTCAAAAGGGAAATGAGGAAACATTGAAGATGGCTGTCGCACAACCGCTTACATGAACCTGGGACCAGCACGACGCATATCCCGATGACCCGGCAGATGTCGACTCGACCTATGGCTCCGATCAAGACTCGGCTTACACCGGCTCCATCACGTCGTCCATCTACAACTACCAGTATGAGAACGGCCGTCGCTATCACGCCTACAGAGAGGGCCAGTACGTGCTGCCCAACGACCAGCAGGAACAGGAGCGGCTCGACCTCCAGCATCACATATGGCGCCTCCTAATCGGCGGCCGCCTCTTCACAGCGCCTCTACCGTCGCCTACCGACGAGGGGGACGAGCTGCGCATCCTGGACCTGGGCACCGGCACGGGCATCTGGGCCATTGACATTGCCGACGAGTTCCCCAACGCGTCCGTCTTCGGCGTCGACCTGTCGCCGATCCAGCCCGAGTGGGTGCCCAACAACTGCCGCTTCCACGTCGACGACTACGAGGACCAGTGGACGTACCACGAGGACGAAAAGTTCGACTACATACACGGGCGGGCGCTCAGCGGCACGTCGGCCGACTGGCCGCGGTTCTACCAGCAGGTGATGGAGAATCTGAAGCCCGGCGGGTGGCTCGAGATGCAAGAGTACGATGCATGGATCTTTAGCGACGACGATAGCTGTGACCGGGCGCCGTGGACGATGGAATGGGTTGATAAGCTGGATGCCGCGAGCAGGATGTACGGCAAGCAGATTAATGTGGCGCGGTATCAGAAGCAGTGGATCATCGACGCAGGTTTCGAGGACGTGGAGGAGAAGGTATACAGAGTACGTTGAAGCTTTCTTCTGGCATTGACATTCTACAGGTCAAACCATGAAACAAGCAAGCTAACAAACAACAGATACCAATCGGACCATGGGCCAAGGATCCTACGCTAAAGGAGCTGGGCAAGTTTGAGCTCACGCACATGCAAATGTCTGTCGACTCGCACACGCCAGCGCTCTTCACCCGCGTGTTGAATTATTCCAAAGACCAGGCGGACGTGCTGATGGAGGGCGTCAAGCGGGAGTTTCGAAGTCGGGACCTCAGGCTGATTACTACTTATCGGTTCATCGTGGGGAGGAAACCGCTCAACTGGCAAGGCGGAGGGGGAGGGGTGTAGATGAGGCGAAACTGGGTGCTGATAGGATGGAATCGAGAATACATGTATGTTGGGACATGGAAATGGTGGGGGCAGGAAGGGCTTAGGATTTTTCTTTTTGTCTTGGCTTTGTTGTTAAGCGTTTATTGGCATGGAACTTGAATAAATCTACGGGTATTTTTACCATTCATGAAGATGGCAGTGAATTTACCTTTAGTCACAGCTTATAAATGTGCATAAATAAGTCGTACTCGTCAATACCTGCCTTGGATGTATCTTGGACCAGTAGGCTCGAGTACCAGATACAATGCTCCAGAGCCAGAAGCTCATCCGGGCATGTCCTTGTAGATGTCGATGCTGATATACAGTGCTCGTAGATGCTCTGCCATTATTGGTGAGACAAGAGGCCGTCAAGGGGCGGGTCATCTGCAGCTTCTGCATTAGCTGTCAGCGCAAGGCAGCCTTGAAAGACAAATCGAAATGCTTGTTTGCTGACATTGAGGTGGTTGGGCCTCAGTTCGGGTTTTATTCTGGATTCCATCAAATGCGAGCTGCCTATAGCATATATGTAACGGTGCGGCCGGGATACTACAGACCTGGTGTTGATATCCTGGAGACGACAGCCAGTGTCAATGAGGGTTGACAAGTTCAAAGATTCCAAGCATACATGTATCAATGAATCAATATATCAATTCTCAATTATTACAACCACAAGAAGCAAGGCGAGCACAGCCCCACGTGGCGTCGGCAAGGCTGTGTGCCAGCTGAGAAACGAACTCGATCAAGTGAAGCGTGCATAAGAACTAACAACTCGACTACTGCTGTGCCTTTTCGTATGGAACTAGTCCTCATTTTCCAACTCATTCATCACATTTTGGCTCACCGACCATTGCGCCTCGTAGGGCTCATGCGGCTGATGGGATTCGCCTGGCCTGGAACAGCGGCTTCATACCCGTCAGTCCTAGTGTAGTGCTCTTTTCTCCTTCTTCTGGGCGAGCTTCCATTTTGACTCGCTCACACACACACTCACTCAACTTCGCCCACACGACACACGCCCGCCGTAACCCAAACTAAACACAAAGGGAAGGGGGAGCTATAAATAATATTTTTCCGTCTCTTCAAATCAGCTTTGAGGAAACAGGCACGATGAGCTCTACCGGGGGCTCGCAGCGCGCGAGCGAAGTCAACAGCGCCATGCTCAACGTCCCGGGATATGCAGACGACACGATGCTCTTCATGCTGCGATGGGGAAGCCTGGCCCAGGTATGTATGACCTCATTTCCTTGATTCAACTGGTATTTTTCTTTTATCTTTTCCCCTCTGCCTCGTCTTCATTCGTTCATTCTATTTTATGTTTATTCTTTTCATCACAAACCCACACAGAAGAAGCCCCATCTCCATAATCTTACACTGGCAGCTCCACCGAAAAGTAAGACACCTGACGCATTTGGGCTCGTTTGCCGCATTTGGGCTGGATTGGATGGTGATGACTGGATGTGGTGATCATCCCACACCCGCCCAGGAGACAGAAGACACACTCGGTTACATTACATGATCAACCCTATTTTATCATTTTCACAATCTATTTTTCGCTTTTCCAACATGTGATGGAGGGAAACATGGCTTGTTGTCAATTATACGAGGTCTACTGGCGCTGCCATTGGCTTGCCCTCGTATGACTCAACCGATGATTGCCTCCCGGGTATCAAGCGATGCCCGTTTTTCATAAGCAAGTACTTTTGGAATTTCACCTGTTATTTTTCTGGCTTGCAGAGTACCTACGAGTACATTATATCTACAAGTACGAGTAATAGAGTAAAAAGGCTGATGTGGTGTTGAATCGCTTCGGCATTCGCCCGGCAATCAGGCGACGCTACGTAAAGTCGACTATGACGAATTCCTCGTCCGCATGTCGGCCCTGAACAAGCATTGGTTTGCAAGCCAGAGCCAGAGCACAAGCGGAAGCCCCGTCAGCGTTGTCGGCACCCGCGGCAGCGGCCAAGGCGACGACGGAGGGCCAAAAGCAGCAGCGGCGGCGGCAACAGTACAAGCAGCAGCACAAGCAGCAGCAGCTGGAGTGGCAGCAGAAGCGGCTACTACTAGCTGTGAGGATGACAGAGACGGAGGAGGCGTCCATACAGCTGGAGGCGACGATGATGCCGTGGATCCGCCCCAGGCCGGCGACAAGGCCGCTGAGCTCAAGGCCCGGACGCTGGAGCTGATTCAGGACTTTCCGCAGCTGGTGCGCGATTTTGACAAGTTTATCGACTGTACAAGGATCATGGCGACCAAGTATGGCAGGGCACCAGTATAAACATCAAATGGATGTCATGATGGATACCAGTAGGTACTACAGTCCTAGGTAGAAGGTAGTATAAGCGGTATAGGAAGAAAAGGCACACAGAGAAATGTACTTTGCATGTATATCAGGTAACGAGAGTCTGTGGTAACGTTGGAATCAGCTTATCAAATGGTGTCAAATTGCTTCATTAAACAGCCAGCGTTCTAGGCGCCTAAAATAAAGACAGGGATCATATCATCTCACACCCCCCCAGTCGGTAGTCATAATGGATCACGTCTTTTTTTTTTCTTCTCTGGCAGCAGTCACTTATCGCACACTAGAAGGAATACGGTCGGGTCACACAATTAATTCACTCGAGAGAAAACAGGTTTTTTTTTAGAGGGAATTGCCTTTTGCATTAATTACTATTATCTGTTTTCGGCGGATTCCAACCAACTCGCGCAAACACACCGACGAGTTTCTCCTCCTCCCCATTCCTCCTCAAGCCGTAAAAAATCGACCAAAACAGTTCCCAGTCAGAAGAATGAATTTCGTATCACATCTGCCGGCGCATCACACAATAACAAAAACAAAAAAGCACACAATTATTTCCAATTCCAGAAAATTGTAGAAACGCCATCTTTCCCGGGGCAGACAAAACCTCTAGATGGTATGTCGCACTTTATGCAAAAGTCGAGAGAAGTAGCAAAGGTTGAAAATGAAAAAAGTCTTGCGGAAAAAAAGAATAAAAAAGTAGAAAAGCAAAAAAGTAGTCGCCGCGCCAAAGATCTCCTTCCCCGAGCCAGCCGTGGTTGTTTTTCGTTGACGGAGGACCCGATTAGTGTTGCGGCCCCGGACAGGCCGGCTCCGGGAAAAGAGGATCAAGGCTGGGAATTGACTCTTACATCCTGAGCAGCCATCTCTGTCGTAGTGGTAAAAGATGTTGCTTCCAAGATGTCGACACACTAAATTGTTCTCCCTCTTTTGTTTTTTTCTTTCAATTCCCCATCCCTCCGAGTTTCCTTGTTCCTCCCGGTTTCCTGAAAAGCTCACAACACGACCCTTAGATCCTCAAGGCAGTGGAAAGCCAAGCAAGAGGCGCGAGTCGCTTAGAGGTTGGCAGCGAGGACGGCGGCGGCACCGACACCGAGGAGGATGTTCTGAGACAGGGAGTTGGCTCCGGAGGTGGGAGCAGAGGTGGGCTTGCCAGTGCCGGTGGTGCTGGTGCCGTTGGTGGGAGAGGCAGTGCCGCCAGTCTGGGCCATGGCGGTGGCAGCGAAGATAGCGATAACAGCGGCAGCACGCATTTTGAAGGTTTGTGTGGTGGTTGGGTTTGGGTTTTAGTTTTTGGTGTTTTGGTAAAGAGTTTGGAGAGTTTTAACGAATGGAATTGTTCGGCTGTGGGTTGATGGAAGAAAGAAGAGAAAAAACAAAAGCTGACAACGAAAGTTCTGGCTCGCTTTATATCTCGGTCTGGATGGGATGATAAAGCATGGCCGAGTGCAAGGCCCCAGAGAAAAAAAAAAGGAGCCCGCCCACCACCATCATGCAAACGCGCACGCCCCTGTCTATCCCACCCCTGAGAGGCGCAACCGGGGTCAGGGATTACTAGTAGATTCCACCAAGCAGCAGCGGTTAGTGCTGCTGCGACATGCCAATGACTTGTTCCCAGCAGATCACCGCGTTAGTCAGTTGCGTTTTCGCTGCGGTGCTGGAGGCTGGTTATCGCGTCATGTTCGCCACTTTACCTGTTGCGGCCGAGACGGATGATTGCGTGGTGGTGTGCCAACTATCACTACTATCAGCAGCTGTGCTATTTGGATCAATGCAGTCACTGCGCCTGTACTCTACAGTAGCCTGCTGGGGCTGTGGCATCCAAAATGTACATTGCCTTGTGCTGTGCTGTGCTGTGTGGTCATCTCCCATCCATCGGCCTTACAGCCGCTAACAGCTGCAAATGCGTGAACATAGCCCCCCTGTCAGGATGCCGGATATATCATATCGATATATATAGAACAAGGGCAGATTACAGTACTACCACAGCTACGAGTACAGCACCAGCACAGCACAGTAACAGTACCTGTACAGTGTACGCGAACAGCACCAGCACAGGTACCAAGCTGTCCAATATTGAATCCTGTACAATGCCGACCCGTCCCTCCCCAGTCCCAGTCCTTTGTCCCATTGACAAGCTTCCTCGTCGGACCCGGAGTGCGGCGCCCATGTACCCGTTACCCGTGCGGTAGACGGAGCGGTACTTTGCCTAGACTTACGCAAGCTGCCCAATGGCCTCCAAGCAGGGAACGGCCGCCGGAAGCTCCGACGACAAGCCATTCTGTCACTCGCCGTCTGCTATTCTCTGCTTTATGCTTTGTGATGAATTCTTTACTGAGCCGCCCGGTTGAATATCCTTTTCGACGCCATTCCAATGGCACCTGTCTCGCACTACGCCAGAGGGATGGGGAGTTTAGCCAGCCGCCGTTTTCTGTTTCCCTCAGCTGAGAAGGTTCACTTTCACTGAATGGGATGGGAGGGGGCGCCTTGTTTTCTTGGTTCAATTTGACCTTCTTGGCCCTTTTATTGTATTGCTTCTTTTGTGCAGGCTGCATACGATAGATTTTCCCTACTGCACTCCACGCAGCGGGCGGAGATTTCGATACCGATGCGATGCGATGCCCAGCCAGTCCAGGCACGCGAAAAGAGGCATATTTTAGAGTTGTGCTGAATCGTAAGAAACACGAGGACGCAACGAATGAATCATGCTGCATGTAATACAATGGGAACGAAAACATGACAAGACGAAAAGTACCGGTACCCGAGACGCTGTGGTTGCTGCGCCCAGCCATTATCTATCACATCCGTCTTGGGATGGGATGCTATGCATGCGGCTGAGACACTGCTCGAGAATGGGGTGTGGCCGTGAGGTGTTTGTGCGATTGCGATAGCCACTGCAGGTCAAGCCTCTTCTCGGCAATAATGGCTTGGTACATGTACCGCCCGCCGGATATGTCCAAGTTACATTGGCCCGCCACACCACACCAAAAGATAGCCTTATCTTTTGAGTGCCTATCTCTGTACAATTACTTCATTCCCTATCTATCTGCTCTTCTTATCCGTTGTTAGCGCCACAACCTCGCCGGGATTGGAAAAGCTCCCATCACCACCACCTCTTCCCTGCAACCATCACCATCCCAAAAACGAACACAGACGAGCAGGATCAAAAAAAAATCAAGACCAAGACCAAGAACAGAGAGAGGCTTTTCCTCGCTTGTCCGTACAACGGAGAAGCTGGGCTGGGCAAGCCACTGACCCCCCAAGCCACTGGGGCCCTCTTCGGATCAGCAAACAGCAAACCAGAGCCCACCTCCGTCCCACGCCTGGCTGCTTGCTTGCTCCACCGCTGCGACATACTGCCACAGTAGTCGAGAATTTCCGCACTTGGCCCTTTTATCCCGGGCTACACTTCTTTGCTTCTTGGGGGGCATACGCGTCATCAGGGAGGGCCACTCTTTTGCTTCCGGCCAAAAGGCGTCTAGCTATGGTATGGGAACACTTCCAAGGTTTTCTCTTTTGCCTTTTTTTGTGAAAAACTGGGAATAAGCGGGCGGCCGGAGTGGGCTCCCTTTGGGGGAGGACCAAGAGGAGAAGAGAGACCCAGCCCAGCCGTTTTCTTTTTCTTTTTTTTACGCTGCCTTGGATGAGGAAGCTCCAGCTTTTCTTGGTGCTGGGTCACCGTGCCATCCGATATGCTCGTGGCTGGTGCATTGATAACGATTGGGCCCTGGCAATGGCGTGACTGGGGGGGAGAGATTTGCCCAATGCTCGATGCTTGTTTTTTTGTCTGCCTGCCTGTAAGACGACATGTAGGCATGTACATGGAGTGGTTAGGTGTGTACTGTGCGTTCTGAGGTATCACAACGCATATGTGCTCCTCTTCCGTTTGCTCGTCACCTCGCTAAGCCGCGAATTGCAACTCTGTGGTGCAGCATTGTAACATGTCGTATAGTGCCTATTTCGTATTAAGACAGTGTCTAATTAATGTGGTATTTTTATCTTGCTGCTTCCTTTGTTCTCTCTCTTCTCAGCCCAGTGTCTCGCTCCCATTTACCGTACCGTGTCTCTCCTTGCTCCCCGTGCTTGTTCCCCGGCATACCGTTTTTTGCTACAACTGCTGCTAGTGCCGTTTTCTCTTCCATATATTCCCATAGCTTTGAAACAGCGCGGGTCTCCCCTTTCAAGGTCTTTGTTGCTCTTTTGGCAGGGGGATGCGGTAAAAGGAGAAAGACGCAAGATTAGGAGTGGAGAAGAAGTGCTCCGTCGGGTGGATCTTCTCAAACCGCCGTGCGTCTGCCGATCTGGGATTATAATGGCTCACAAAGCTTGGCCCTGTGTCGCCTTTGAGAGAGAACTACTGTGTCTTGGCAAGGCTTCGCTTGACATGGGGGGGGGGAAGAGCAAGAGCTTGATGCAGCTCCAGGTGAAAGGTAGCATCAATGGATCCGGATGACCTGTACTGATGAGGCGGGATACAGTAAGCAAGAATACAGTAGTGTGTTGCTCCGGTGTGCAGGTGGTTTTTCCGTCCAGCTATTTGAGCTATTCGGCACATCTCTAGCAACTGCCGCTTTTGTTAATGGCACTATTCTGAACACAGACCGTTGTCGTAGCTGTGCTGAACACGCCTAGTAGACATTGGGATAAACCAACAAGAGGCAAGATTAGTATGCAGGTAGGCAGCAGAAAACGCCGAAGGGCATGTATGGATTCGTACTACACACAGCTCGGCAATAAGTGAAACGCTTCCGCCCGCCAACCTCACCGTAAAGGAGGGGGGTGTAAAGAATCCATTGATGGGAAGATCGCGATGTATCGGAAACATCATCGTTTCCTTTTTTAAAAATTCATATTTGCGCATTGACGAGCTAGAAAGTGTCAAAAAGCAAGAAAGAACACGGGCAAAATGAAATTGGCCGTTTCAATCTTTCAGTGGCAATTCTCCGAGCGATCACCGCGCCACAATATGCAAGGTACGGACGAGCTATTATGGGAGATTGAAGTCATTTGATGCCGTTCTAGTCCATCAATGTCATTGCTACATGTGTGTATTCCGTATGGATGTACAGTACGAACACTTTGCCACCAGCGAACATCCTTCGAACATGATCTGCAAAAAGGGATAGGGAGAGGCGATGAATACCGGGTCCGCGTGTCAGAGGAATAAATAGAAATCAAAATCAAGGAAATGACGCTTTTTTTGTTACGGATATGGAGACTGGTTGCGTGAAATGATGGCGCTCGTAATATTGATAGAAGCTGCATGCAGCTAATGAACCTTCGTACCGCGTACAGGAACGGCAGATGAAAAGTACATACTGTACAGTACGGAAGAGCAAACGTAAAGTGCATGTGAGAATTGACGTTTTCCGTTTCGTTTCCTTGCTTTATTGCAACTATTGCGGCAAGCCGGAGATGGGTGTCTTCCCACATCAAAGTTTCAATATCATGTACCTTCTGTAACAAGGAGGTTCGTGAGCCGTCTTTCGGTCGGGAACAATACGCACCACGTCCGTCCACACTGTTCTAATTTCAATATTTCATGTCTGGCGTTTGTCTTATTTGGTCAAATCTTTCTCTTATTTCCCATCATGCGCCAAGTCTTTCGTATGCTATCCATAGAATAGATCAATCTAAGTAATATCACGTCCAAGAAACTATCAAATGCGTATTGATACTAGCAAATTCCCAAGTTTCAGCGCCCCTTGGCAAAACGCACACCGGCCACCAACACGCTAAACCGCTTGCCGTGACCGCGAACGTGGGCTCCCAAGTCGCCACTGCGGAACCGCCCTGTTTCTGTTCAGCGGTCTCAGCGCACGGCCAGCCGCCAAGCAATAGCGCTGCAGGGCCGCCATTTGCCGTCCACTGGCCTTGCCCTTGAGGTGCGAATCCCTCCAGCGTCTTGGTCCAATCGCGGCCGTCGAGAAAGGCATCCAGCCCCTGGATCGCTGCAGGTACAGCACATCCATTATCCCTTCCCATGCTCATCTTCCAAGGTTCATGGATGCTTTCAACTCTCTTATTTTTTTTCCTCCTTCCGTGGCAGCCGGAGCCACCGCATCCAATTGCTCGCAGAACCCAGTCCCCCCCAATCTCGGCTGCTTCTTCTAGACTCCTCTTGGCTTTTTCCGTGCTAAATAAGGGCACCGAGTTAAGGTACATGTACTCGCACACGCACCCGTAATTTGCTGCTGCTTCAGGTACCACCGCGGTCTAGCCCGCATCTTGGGGTCTGGTCTTCTCTCCCCTTGCCGTGAGCCGGGGACTTCGGCCGTAATCAAGCGTCTTTTTCTTTTTTTCCCTCTCTCTCACTCCATCGCCCGCAAAATGCTTGCCCCCCCGGTGCCCCATGTAAGCTTTGGAGCTTCTGGAATCTGGAACACGCTCGTCTCGCTTCGATATACTCCACCGCTTGCTGCTTCCTTTCTCCATGCTCTCGGGCTTCGGCTGGCGCTCTTGGGGCAGCGGTGTGCGTGGGAGTGCTGGGGGGGCAATTTCTTTCTCTTCGGACTCTCTTCTCCTCTTCAAGATGTCCACCCAAAGACGAATGGATTCCGATGTGTCTTCTCCGAATAGTAGGCGAGGGAATACTTTTGAATTTCCACCTCACATGCCTGCCGAGATACTCCTGAAGAGAACTGTTTACCGCCATCTTCGCGTCTGTTGCTTCCATATCACAATCCCCCCACGACGCTCCAACATCCTCATCCATCCCCTGCAAAGATACCACCGCCAACCAAGATACCCGTAGCATCAAATCGAGCACACCAGCGAGATTGTCTGTCACTGCCAAGCGGTCAAAGTTGCACGAACCCACGCCCCCCAAGCGGTCAAGGCCCTTCCATTCCCATCAACATACACACCCACGCCCATCGTGGCCCCCCTTTCCCTTTTCCTCCTTCGCCCAAAAAAAGCTTATCGACCCCCCAAAAAACCACATCGTGGGCTGAGATCCAGATCTCTCAGCAAGGGGAACAAAATATTCCAGCCCCATTTTCAATACCATGGCCTTTCCGTAGTTGTGTTCCGTGCCAGTCCCCCTTGGAGCCTCTTATTTCTCTGTAATCTCGCTACTTCGGTAGCTTTTGGCGCTATTTTGTTGCACGTTTTTGCCTTGCTTGTGCTAGAAAACCCCTGGCATGCAACGTGGAATCAATCCAATCAATACCACTTCGGCTGGAGTATTTTCGGTTTGAAAAGCCGGGCTTGGGAGCTAGCAATGCCGGGGGGGTTGTGTGACTGTCTACGGAGTACTTTGTCCGTGTTTGTCTATTATTTGAGGAGCGTCGTCATGGTTCTATCACGTTGCGTATTGCTGCTTCTGTAGGAGACTGCTAGGTAATATGAACCAAGGGTACACGAGCTATGTAAGTTAAAGCGTAGAGCCGTGTAAACTACCAGGACCTTGTAAAAGATACCCATCGTAGCTTAGAGCAACGCCGTTTTGTTATACGACGTGATATAAGAGGCATCCCTTACACCTAACCTGCACTGACATCACAAAGTCTTTTCGAAAGAATGAGCACTATATTATTATGAGAGAAGCTCAATGAGAATCAATGACCACAACGCCTAAACAAAGCAATGTCATAAGTACGGCTATACAATGCAAAATGATCTATATATAGAGAAAAAGTTCACCACTCGCCAGAAACAAATCCATCACGTCATTAGGTTACAGAGAGCCCCGTCCGTCAGTTTTCCCCGACCTCTCTGTGATGAGGCAATGGAAAACAAATGCATTCGGAAAAAAGGAGAGAAGGAAATAACCCTTCGAGTGGAGTAGCCCTTATTAAAGCTCCCTCACAGGATCCTTCTTGATCCTGGGTAGCAGGCTTATATAGCTTGAAGCATGATATCAAATATCATCTCAAATGTCTGTCATCGCCCTTTTTTTGTGTGTGTTGGCTTTGTAATTTGATCACCGAGAGTTGATGATTTAGTGAGCACCGTTCACCTCGCCGTTGGTAGTGGGCACGTCTTCGGCCAAGCCAATGAGGACAGAGAACTGTCCACCAGCGCCGGCAGCAATAATCTTCTTGTCTCTGGTGGCAGTGTTGTCGATAAAGGTAGGGACATGGATGTCGTCGATGGTGCCCTGGCCAGTCTGGTAGTTGCTCGAAAAGCCCCAGGAGTATGCCTTACCGTCCTTGCTAATAGCAAAGCTGTTGTCGGTACCGGCAGCAACCGACACGATATCAGAGATACCTGGGAAATGGTTAGTATAAAATCATAGCTTAATCCTGATGGGACATCTACTTGCCTTCGTGCTTGGTGGGCTTAATGAGGATCCTAGCAGTGCCTCTCTCGTCCCGGATGACGTACTCCTTGTCGACCTTTTCGATGGCCTCGAGTTCAAAACCAACCTGGTAACCGTCCACACGGCCCCAGGCAAACAGCTCTCCCTTCTCGGTGCATGCCAGAGAGTGATGGATACCACCCTCAATACCCGTGACGGTGTGGTCGGCGAGGAAGGTGATCTTGACGGGCTTGAGGATGACGGCATCGTCCTCGCCGGCGTTGCTCTCAACACCAATCTCGCCAAAGTTGTTCAAGCCCCAGCCCCAAACGGCTCCCTTGTTATCAATGGCGAAGCTGTGGTACGAGCCGCAGGCAATCTTGGCAATCTTGCCTCGAGGCAGGCCGACTCCCTGGGGAATCAGAGAAGACATCTTGTTGCGCTCAATGATGCGTCGGCCGAGCTGGTTCTGCTGGCCGCATCCCCAGGCCACAACGTTGTTCTTGGTGTCGAGCGCGAGGATGTGGTTGGCTCCGGCGGCGAGAGCCTTGATGTTCTTCAGGCCAGCAACGAGAGTAGGTCGCGTCTGAACCCTGACGTGTTCCGTAAAGCCCAGAATACCATCGCTGGATCGGAAGGTACCCCATCCATAGACACGTCCGTCTTCCGTGAGCACAAAGGAGGCGCTGTCACTAGCAACGACCTGAACAAACTTGGTGCCGGGGGCAAAGTCTTCCTCAGACAGGGCGGTCGGCGTGCTCTCCTTGGGGTTGATGCCGGTGTCGTCTTCATCCTCTGAGTCGGAGTCGTCAGCCTTGTCGAGGTCCCGCAATCCACCATCCCAGTTTGTGTCTCGACCCAGAGCGCCCTGGTCATTCACGCCCCAAGTGAGAATCTTGTTATCGCGAGTAAGCGCAACGACATGCATACCGCCGCATGCGATCTGTACAACTCCGACTGTCTTGGCCGAGAGGTTGTCGTTGAGTCGAGGACGCTTCACATCGATGGGCTTCTTGCCGTTGATGCGCTTGCTTCCCAGTCCGAGCTCGCCTGAAGTACCTTCGCCAAAGACGTAAATGTCCAGAACTTGCGTGGGAGCGTCGTTGATCTTCTTTCCAATCTCGGGAAAAGAGGGCTTCTTGGCCTTGGCCGGTGCGGCGCGTGGCTCCTTGTCAGTCTTGCTCTTCTTGGGCTGGGGCTCTTCCATGACGACGTCTTCCTGCTCGTCCTCCGTTTCTGAAGCCTTTCGCTTGACGGCGGGGGCGCCATTTGTCACGGGCTTCTCATCTTCAGTCTTTTCGTCAGTCTTGTCCTTGACGACGGCCTTTGCGCTGGCCTTGGCTGGCTTCTCATCCTTCTTGGCGGCTTTGGTTGTTGTCGCCTTGGTGGTAGCGGCGGTCTTGGATGTCGCCTTTGCGCTGGCCTTGGTCGCGGCAGGCTTCTTGGCATCTGAAGCCGCCTTGGAGGCAGCGGGCTTTGCGACCTTGGGAGGCATCGCGACGCGCTGGTTTGATATATGGATAGCTTTGGGGTCTGCTTGATAAGCGAAGGGGGAAATGGACGGGCTCGGGCGTTGTGCTCGCGGAAGCGCGAAGGAAGCTTCAATTGCTGTGATAAATGCGATGTAGCGCTTCCAAAGGACCCCGAATCAGATTCTACTCTATTCTGATGGTGATGAAGAGATGGAGCGCACGCTGCGAGGTGGTCTGTGGTAGTTATAGGAGTGGCTCGACGATGGCAGGACGCGACCAGGTGAGATTTTTTGCCCAGCCCTGGTGGGTGGCACAGAGAAGTGGCTCCACACAAGGTAGGAACTTTACCAGAGCTACAGCTCAAAAGGGCTGACCGCTCTTGATTTGTCCGGCAGTTAAATTGGCGGTGGCCAATGAGCGGCGTGTTTGACGCCTCGCGCGGGCGGTGAATCACAGCCCGAAATTACATAATACCAGCAAATAGCCCGTGTGTGACCTGATGTGCTGACTTTCGAATGAGATTGATTCAGCGCTTCTCACTTGTTGCTCAGCAAGGAGCCGCAGTCTGTGCCCAATCGAGGCTAGCACGTTCAGATTGAGTTCATCATCCTCTTTGTTGTCTTTTTCTTTGTTTTGCTTTGAATTGTTTTTTGATTGCATTCATTTTATTATGCTATCTAGTATACAATGCCTCCAGAGGGAGGATATGGTGCCACACAACGCCAGTCCCAATGTGTTGTGCATGTCAACAATAACAAATGGCACGGCCCAAGCCCGATATAGTAAAGGCTCCCGCACTTTAGGCGACGGCCGCCCTGCCAAAATCTATGTATGTGCAACTCGTTCGAATAAGTGCATGCAACATGCAACATGCAGCTCCATCGCTGCAAGCGTGCAGCCAAGTCAAAATAGTGTAATAAACCAGCAGTAGTCCTGCATTCCGTTGCCCGCCCTGAACGCCACCCTTGACCGCAGTCTCAAATGAGGATATTAAAAGAGATGATGATTTAAAGAAGGGAGAGGAGCAATTAAGCACCTCTCGGCAGATGGATCGCTTTTTATTTGGCAAAGTTGGTAAAGTCGATCTCGTTGGCAGGGTTGTAGCCGCCATCGGTGGCTTTTTCGCAAGTGCAAGCAGCTAAAGCGTCACAAGTCAGCACAAGTCCAACTCTTCCACTTCAGATATACGAATAGATGAGCACTTACCAGCTGGTCGAGCACCGCACTGGCAGGTTGAGCCTGTCACGGGCGCATTCTCTGTAGAGGCGCGGTCGCAGGTGCACTGGCCGGCGGGACGAGCACGGCACGAGCAGCGCGGGCCCTCGACAGCATTCTCGGCGGTGGCTTTGCCGCAAGAGCAGTGAAGAGCGGATTCCTTGCCGCACGAGCAGGTGGCCTTTTGAGCTATTGAGATTTCTGTTAGATTTGGTGTAGCTGAGAGTGGATTGGTGTATTCCAACTTACCACAAGCACACTCGGCGTCGGTGCCCTGGCGGCAGCAAGTAGAGGCCTTGGTAGCAGTCATTTTGACGGTTGTGTTTGGTTGAGGAAGAAGGATTGGAAGAATCGTTAAAAGTCTTGTTGATGGACTGTGAATATGGAGTAGAAAGATGCAGATAATCGCTTGATCAGGATGTCCAGCTTAGAAGCCGGACAGTGACGTCTTTTGTACCTGATGCTTGGTCCACTCAGCCTTGACGCCTCTGGGCTGATGACCGTCGATTTGGGTCAGATTGCGGCGATGCCCATTGGCTCAGAGGATGTGGCGTGGCGATTGACCAATCAGAGTGCCGGTATTTGCAAGCATCTGGTTGCAGCCTTGGATAAGGCTTCTAAGCAGACTATCCGCGTGGATCGATGTTGGAAATCATTCGGTTTCCCCTTTGAGTTGCTTGATGATTGGCGCATGATCGCCATACTGGTTTATCTGTGGCGCAAAGTTCAATGAGATCTGTCGTGGTGAGGAATACGAGTACGGTCGAATGCAATAGGGGATGCGAAGCTACCCTGAAGAAGTCCCAACATTTATTGGCATTGCACGATGAGATCCAAAGTCGGTTGATCCGTGGCGTTGAATTACATTATTGTTGAGAATTGTGACACAATACAGAATTGCTTCTATCAACTTATAGCTTATTTGCAGCATTGTTGATTCTAGTATATACATGTATACAAGCTTCAAAGTGGCTTCTTGACTGTTAAGCTTACACTACCAAATAGTGCTACTAAGGAGCGTAGTAGAGCGTGGTAGTGGAGGCTACTCATCTGAGTATTCCCGAGCTGTAGTCTAGGTAGGATGTTTAAATCTTCAGCCAAGATTCCCAGCAACAATCAGCCACGCAAAGAGAAGCGTGCTTCTAGAAAGATAGATGTGTGACCACTTGTTCCTATTGGCGCGAGTAACTGAACCGGATTTCGCGCCACTTTCTCCCTTGAGACATGGATCGCATCTCATTAGCAATAGACAATTCAATATCCATCCTCTGCATCTAGCCAAAATAGCCGGCACGTTGCCATGCTGCGCTGAGCCCTCCACTGCACCAAGACCGCCGCACCTCGGTATCTCGGGGTTCTTTTCGACTTATCGCGATGCCACCATGCAAGGGTCCTACCGGAATGCCACTCAACATGCATACAATGATACTACTACACGCACTGCCAACATACATAAGCGTGCGTCCGCGCTATCATTACACTATTGCTAGCAACGGTTGCCTATTCCTCCTCACAAGACATGACCAATACTATGGAATACTATACCTCGCCTGAACCGTTTGTCTGACGTGTCCATCCATCTAAACAACAGGCAAACCCTGGCATGGAATTTAAAGTCCAGACTAGGGACCTTCATGCAACGCTCTCTCTCCCGAGTCATGACTGACTAATGCCAATACCAAGATCGAAAACGAAATTTCCCCGCGATGTCAACGTCTTTTTAAGGTTAGAAACTCCCGGGGAAGCATAAAATATGCTGTCTCGTGCCGCATTAGCGACTTTACCCGGCCCCAAACGACTGGCTGATGACGGCAGCGGTCCAGGATAGGACCAACTTGGCACACACGCTTGTTCTCCAATTTGATGCCTTTGAGGAGAATGCTCAACAGCCGTTTTCTACTACCGATCATCGTAGGCTTGTGAGTGGTGGACAGAGGGATGGATGGCTGGCTTCTGGACCACAGCTATCTTTTGGTGTTGGTCGCACTCTCGATGGCTCACTAATAGCGGCTCGGCTCCCTTGGGGTTACACCCAGCCGCTTCTTCATGCAAAGCCACATGCATGTTCCTTTAAGGAATCGCAGTGAGATATAAGGAAAGATGAATCCCGGCAAGGTCGCATTACTACCTTTGCCGTCCCCTGGACAAGAAGGAGTTGGGAGCCGCGACAAATCAATTTTCCTGCAGATGCAGCTTGGCTAGCGGGTTTTCCATGTGAACTTCGGATCCCTCGCTCGTAAATTTTTTTTCTCCCTCCCCCGTTTGAAAACTTCAGCACGATATTGAACTTGACAAAAAGGCTCACCAGCCGCATCTTTTCATTAAGATATCAAAATGTTAGTTAAGACAGAGGGCGGAAAGACTGAAATATCGACGCGAGATGTGCACTTGGCAGCTGAAAAAGGCCAAGCCGCTACAGATAGGTGAGCACTACCAACTCCTGCATCTTGAAAATCTTCAGTTCGGGTTCCGTGTGTTGTGTATTTGGACTTATTACTGATGAAGATTCAATGTGTTGAAGATATGGCGAGGCTCTCGTCGCATATGATGCCGTAGCTGAGCGCAAGCTACGGCTTAAGATTGACCTCTTCATCGTCCCAACCGTGGCTCTTCTCTATCTCTTCTGCTTCATTGACCGTGCCAACATTGGTAAGCCGATGCCGAGACACCTGTTCCATCTCCATGTCCTTGATCTGACAATCAAACTCCGTGATGCATAGGCAATGCAAGAATTGCCGGCCTTGCGAGTGATCTTCACTTAGAGGGAAACGACTACAACGCCGTCATATCCGTCTTCTTCATCTCCTACATCGTCTTCGAGATCCCAGCGAGCCTGGCGTGTAAATACATCGGGCCCGGGTGGTTTCTGCCCATGTCGACACTTCTCTTTGGCGTCTGCTCTCTGGCAACCGGCTACGTCAACACCATGGCCCAGGCCGCCGGCGTTCGCTTCCTTCTTGGAATCTTTGAAGCTGGCATGATGCCCGGAATTGCCTACTACCTGTCTCGCTGGTACCGCCGCTCCGAACTGGCCTTTAGACTGTCTCTCTACATTGTCATGTCGCCGCTGGCAGGGGCCTTTGGCGGTTTGCTGGCATCTGCCATCTTGAAGCTCGATCACGTTGGCGGCGTCAAGTCGTGGCGCATGATTTTCGTTGTTGAAGGCATCATCACCATTGGCCTTGGCCTGGTTGGCTTCTTTACCCTGACGGACCGCCCAGAAACTGCGCGCTGGCTCTCACAGGAAGAAAAGGACCTGGCCATCGCCCGTGTCAAGTCTGAGCGGGTTGGTACCACTACAGTCTTGGATAGCATGGACAGAGTAAAGATTACGAGGGGCATTTTCAACCCTGTGACGCTTAGCACAGCCTTCATATTCCTCTTGAACAACATCACAGTCCAGGGATTGGCCTTTTTCGCCCCAACAATCGTCGCTACTCTGTTCAAGGGCAAGACAACCATCCACCAACAGCTCCTCACCGTGCCCCCTTATGTAGTGGGAGCCTTCTTTACTGTCCTGTTTCCCCTGCTTAGCTGGCGTCTCGACAGACGCCAGATATTCATCGTCCTCTCTGCCCCCATGGTCATGGTAGGCTACGCAATGTTCCTTGGCTCAACGGACCAAAAAGTCCGCTACGGTGCAACCTTCCTCATCGCCTCCTCCGCGTTCGCCCTCGGGCCCCTGACAAACGCACAGGTCGCCGCGAATGTCGTCGGCGACACAGCCCGCAGCGCAGCCATTGGCACCAACGTGATGATGGGCAACATCGGGGGTCTGATCAGCAGCTGGGCGTTTCTCCCCTTTGACGCACCAAATTACCATATTGGAAATGGACTCAACTTGGCAACGTCGGGGACGGTCTTGGTGCTGGCTGCGCTGATGCTGGTGTGGATGAAGCGGGATAATAAGAAGCGAGGAAGTAAGGATATTGATGCGGCGTTGGCTGGCTTGACGGATGAGCAGATTGAGAACTTGGACTGGAAGCATCCAGCCTTCCAGTGGAGATATTGAATTACTTGACAAAAAATTACAAATACCTGAATTTAAATCGTACATCTACAGTGCAATTGCCTTCTTCTTTTTCATTAATCATGGATGTAAATGAATATATGTACTGATGGCGGCGAATATTGCTGAGTCATTCACGCTGATAAGCTGATAACGAGCAACCACAATTTGTCGTATCACGCATACTTTTTCTCCCAACTCTCTTTCGTCATATAAACGCAGTGGATTTACATCGCGTTATTTTGTTTTTCTCAGGCTACTTTCATAGTGAACTTGCTTGAAATCATAGCCCAACATGGTGCGAAATAGACCGCAGCGGCGCAACGACGACCGCCCGAGAAATGGCTATGCAGACGACCGAAACCGCCATTCCTTCCGACGCTCACCACCAAGGGAACCAAGATTCTCCCAGTCGCGCGACAGACCCTATCATGACTCTGATAATTGGAGGCCCAGCGACCGGAGGCAAGACCATCGTCCTCGGTCATATGGCGATGACCGTGGAGGCAGCGACTCATACCGGCCGGCCGTGCCCCAGGGAGACTTTACCTTCCGCGTCGAGAAACCAGCTGGCATCTCTGAATACGCGCCTGCCGGCCAGCCGTCACATCGCCGTCAACCTCGAAGGGACGGAAGAAGAGGCGGCCCGTCACGGGGATTTGGCAGACCCCGCTGGCAGCCGCCGCCCCATCATTCTGAACGCGCCTTGATCGCTGGCATCGCTACTGACGTGCCTGAGGAGAGTGTGCACAACAACGAGGCTGCGAAATTTCGCGATCTGGACGAGCTATCGGACGATGACGAGCTTGATATGGACATCTCGTCACGATCGTCTCAGTCTGATACCGAAGAACCCTCTAGAAAAAGAGCGCGCACGGCCTTGGCCGACGAGTCTGCTGAAGCAACTCCTAAGTGGTCAAACCCAGACCCATACACGGCGCTGCCTTGTCCAGACGAGACCACTCGCAAGAAGCGAGACGTTGTGAAGCTTATCCGCAAGGCCAGGGTGGAAGAAGCTACAGCCAAGCCCGCTGCCACGTCAAAGGCTGAAGATTTCCTTTCGTTTGAACCTAGTGACGAGGAGGGCGACGAAGCTTCAGACGACGATAAGGTTGACTCTCAGCCACCACCAACGCCTCGAAAGGAATTTTCTGGCAGCCTTCCCAGCAAGCCTCCACCTCCTCCCACGGGCGTAAATTCTCTCCCAAACAAACCTGTTGTTACCCATACCACCCCGGGTCCTCTTGGCTCTCGCAAGCGAACTGCAGACGACGAGATCATCCAACCACCAGATTACGGCCAGCTCAAGAAGGCAAACATGAAGCCATCTAAGGGAGACTTGGTGCCAAACTGGGCGCCGAAATCACACGAAGAGCCTTGCCCATGGGCAACTGTCGACCACTCTGCCACTACGGACATGCCTTTTCGGTAAGCTTGTTCATCTTGTTTGCTCACCCTGCTTAGGTGTCTGGATCTTATCTCATATGTTAACCACTCTGCTTCAGTCTGCACAAGGAAGTTATGGATTTCTACCACTTTGTCAAGCCTTGTGACTTTGAGCAGGCGATTCGTGACCGCCTGGTGGACAACCTGCGAAAGGCCATGAAGAGGGATGACCGCAACTTTGCCAGCGCTCAGCTTTTCCCGTTTGGCTCCTTCATGTCTGGCCTCTATCTCCCAACTGCCGATATGGACATGGTCGTATGCTCCGCCAGCTTCATGAGAGGCGGCCCTGCCACGTACCTCAGCGCCAGAAGCTGGCTGTACAAGTTCCGCAAGTTTCTTGTAGCCCAGCGAATTGCCGAGTTCGATGCGATCGAGGTTATTGCCCACGCTCGAATCCCACTCGTCAAATTCGTCGACAGGGCCACCGGACTGAGAGTTGACGTATCCTTTGAGAACCTCGGCGGAGTCACGGCGATTGAAACTTTTGCGCGCTGGAAGAAGGAGTATCCAGCAATGCCTATCCTCGTCACTCTGATCAAGCACTTTCTCCTCATGCGGGGCTTGAACGAACCCGTCAACGGAGGCTTGGGAGGATTTACCGTCATCTGCTTAGTCGTCAGCATGCTGCAGCTCATGCCCCAGGTGCAGAGCCGCAACCTCATCCCGGAGCACCATCTTGGAGAGATGCTCCTCGAATTCTTCGAGCTGTACGGGCGCCAGTTTAACTATGAGAGGAATGCTATTTCGCTTACTGCTCCTGTTGGATATATCCCCAAGGTACTTTCTTTCACCTTTCTTTTGTCTACCTTCTTGCTAACTCACAACTCCCCAACTCTAGTCCAAGGTCACCAGTTTTGCGTACAAAAACACAAACCGCCTCTCCATCATTGATCCTAACAATCCCGCCAACGACATCGCTGGCTCCTCATCAAACATGCCCGGCGTCACGGCTCGTTTCCACGATGCTTACATCTCCCTGCAGCGCCGCATGAAAGAGGTCGCCAAAGATGCCAAGTGCGGCGGCATCCTCGATGTGATTTTCCGGGGAGACTACTCATCCTTCAGGATGCAGCGAAACTTTCTCCAGCACATACATGAGAAGCGTGCTTAAAATCCAACCACACCTCTATATCTAAAAAAGGTATACGCTGCATTTATGACGACGACTAATGAGGCATTGGCGTTTTATGGATACCCAATTGTTACGAAAGAGTACATTGGCATATAATGGAGGCATGTTAAGAATAATGCCTTTCGATCTTCTTGGGGGGAAAGGGGAAGGGCGGAAGGACCTGATACTTTTCTGTTGATTCGAATTATGTACTAGTAACATCTTTTGACGATTAGGCGCGACGGAGGGATCCAGAGCAGTGCTTTGATATACTGTTCTACTATGGCCAGGGCAGGGCGGTTGTTTGTGGCTGCCAACTAATGGAAACCTCAGGGAAATCGCGCGACTATATGAACCTACCGTCTACGCTTTTGAGCCGAATCGATCGATTTCTTGTCAATTTTTTTTCTCTTTTTCTTTTGGCTAACTACGAACAAACATTTTGCGCAGTGACATGCAAGGAAAAGGGGTGTTGGGATCTATTGGGCGCTGACTATCTATTGATGCAGATATACAAAAACCTTGTTCAGCCTCGTCGACAAGGCTGTCGGGAATTACGCTTCTCTTGTTTTCCCAGACAGCTATTGTTGATGGCAGCCTTTACGGCTGGGCTTGATGGACTCTCGGTGATGTCGGTCACCACTTTTTCCTCACTGCAGAAGCTGCTTTATGCAGAGCTGCGGAGAGGGAAGGTCTCGTGGTGGCTATGGGTTGCGATAATAGTAGTGTATTTAGTCAATTCATGCTATTTGAATAGCATCCATATTGAAAACTCATAGTCTATACAGCAGCTCCATTGGTAATCGTATTGGTGATCGTATTGCCGATCGTATTGCCGTCCATTGATTCCAATTCAATACTATCCTGCTCCGGCCCGGCAGCAGTATTGTCAACCACAGCCGGGTGATTCTCAAACCGTGATACCAAGAAATCAAACTTGACCCCCCTCGGCTGTTTCTCCCATGCGAAGCGGCCTGAATTGAAGAGATCGTCCATTTCCTCCAGCGGGCCTCCTTCGGTCTCGCGAGCTTCAGCCGCCACGTGCGAAAAAGCAAAGAAGTTGACTAGACACCTCATCAGCCATATGTTATACACATACACATCATCCAGAGATCGCATCACCTACAGAGGGCGAATAGGTAGTATATCTTGGCACTGTCAAAATCTCCATGTCAGCAAGTCTTCTTGGTGTCATTGCTGCCCAGTAAGGGGGAAAAGGAGAACAGAATGAAGCTGCGTACTCGAACCTCATGACTGCCGACCCGAATCACAAAGTGTTAGCTGACTTTACTCTTCAAAGAAAAACGATCTAATATCTTTCTTCACTTACGCATGCGAGGTACCGCAAGGCTCATGATCAAATTGCCGACCCAATAGGACACCGTACACAGCGCAACCCCTCTGCTGCGAAGGTAAGGCGGGAGTATCTCTGTTGAATAGGTCCAAGACGTTGGGCCCCATGTAGCCGCATATGTGACTATAAACAGAGAAGCAAGAACCATCACGGCATTGGAAGCCCCGGGGTTTTGGATGACATAGGGGATGTCGTCAAAGTAAGTGCCCTCGAGGTCCCCCAAGTTGAGCTTGGTAAATGCGACCTGGACCACTCCTGGAGCGAGGTTAGCTGGTATGGCTGTGATGGGCTTGAGTAATATTCACCCATTGTCATAAGACATGATATTATCACTATGGAGCCGGCCATCAGTGTCGGTCGCCGACCCACACCATCCGGTAGTGTCGAGCCCGACATCGCGGTGCTGAGGATGTTGAATAGATATATAAAGAACACAGCCAAATGGAACCAAGCGACTCCCGCTGAACCTATGGTCCAGGTAGTGTGGTCTAATTGAGAGGGCCATGTCAGCATGCGTGTACCATGAGATGATGAGCCTTTGGACTTTGGGGCAACAAACACAAGAAAACATGTATGCCACACAGCTGGTTCCACAACTGCGTAAACATGCCCAGTATGAGCTTATACCTTTCCGAAGGATGGAACAACATTCGCAGCTGAGGCTGTCCATCCGCGCGTCGAGCTTGGATCTCTTGTCGCATTTGTTCATAGTGTGCCAGAACTTTGGAATCAGTCGTCCTTCGATTTTCCAGCGCAGCCATCAGTTCGTGGGCCTCGCGCCAATGGCCCTTGTAGGCAAGGTGATACGGGCTGTTAGGCAAGAACATTGTAAACAGCAGGAATGCAAGGCCAGGGATGGCTTGAAGGAGATATGAGATTCGAAGAGCGTAAACCACAGGGCGCGGGTCGTTGAGCGGATCGCTTCCGGAAAACTTGTCCCCAAGGAGCCGGGTTGCCATGAACTGGATGCCATTTATCAACAGGATACCGAGGCTAATGAACAAGTATAGGAGGCTTTTGTCATGTCAGCACATCTTCGGTGATGGCAGCACGGATTCTACATACCTCATGTATGATCCCCGACTTTCCTTTGGGGCTATTTCAACCTATTTGACTCTCAGTCATCGACAACCAACTCTTGTCAACACAGGAAGCTCTCATTACCATATATGCAGGCACAATCGCACTGAGCATTCTACCCCCGACGCCGGCTATGCCTCTTCCGATACTCAGAAGCGTAAGCCTTCCTGAGTTGGCCATGAGACCGCTTCCAATCGCCCACACCAGAGTGGCCCAACCCAACGTCTTCGGTGCCCCGAACTGATCAACGATGAGCCAAGTTACGAGAGCCCCCATTATTGAGCCAAAGGGTATCATGGAGGCTAACATTTCTCGCTGAAACGGCACCGTTGGGTCGGATGAGAACTTCATGACATCGAGGATGCCCGTCATGGACGCCAGGTTGAAACCGATGAGAAGACCGCCTAGAAGATTACTCTGTCAGAAAATCTAGACGCTTCTCCGACCTATAGTAGAGTGAATGGAGCTGAATAAAGGCGGACGGTTGTGCACAGGGCACTCACTAAAAGCGGTCATAAAGAGAATATTGGTAACATTTGTTGATTCCTTCATGATGAACACAGCTAATCCTCTACGAAGGCAAAAAAAAAATAAAACAAGATAAGCAAATGTCGGGAGCATGTGCGTCAGCTAAAAGTGATGATGTAGAAACAAAATAAAAACAAAAAGTCACGGAGACGATTGTGCAGGCGATGTAGCTGGTGGAATGAAGTGGAAAAGAAGGATGTTCTGAAGCGAAGCATAACTTGAAAGGTAGTAGCTGTCCAGCATCCCGCGTTCCAATTGCATACATGTAGGAAGCTAGCACCTGGCATATTGTGAATATTAAACTTGAATACATGTACCTTGACTACCTCGTGTTGTAGGTAGGTAATTTGCTACTAGTATGTACTTGATGATATCGGACGCGAAAACAGGTAGCGATAGGAGCAGATTTAACAAGAGCAGAAGAAGCTCGTCTAGGAGCAGATACTTGAAGTCTCTTGGCCAGAATGCAATGAATACACTTTACTAAATTATGCAGAGGACGCCAAATACGGTGATAGAGTTAGACACACGTATTATTAATAAATGAAACGGACAAGTTGAATTCACTACAGGCGACTGAAGGTATCTGAGGCTACTAACGCGGTAACGACTGCACGATGTGATGTCTGTACATGTAGTTGAGCCATTCGTAGTGCCCCTCTTTCAGGATCTGATATCGGGCCAGAAGCCACATGAAGGATTAAAAAGGCAACTCTCCGTATCCTATATGCTTCAATACGATAGTTTGTATGGAATTATTACATTAAGTCGTATATCGCGGTACCATTTTGTATTTACCTCAGGTGTTACCTAAGGACAGACAAAAAGTGTTGCTACCCTACTGCGAATTTAGGGAAGTATGTGTTTATGGAAGAGTGGATGTTTCATAGAACAAGTGCAACTAAATCTAGTAGATACAGATGCTCCGCAGATATGTATACGAGGTAGCTTTAGATAGATGAAGATAGACATATAATGTATAATCAGATACACTGGATAGAGATAGATAGACGTAATACTCTGTAGATAGGCAGAGACGCAATGAGATGCGTTATTCATTCTTACCTACTAATTCGAGTCCCGTTTATTTGGTCCACTGCTCGATATCGTACGTGACCCCCACCGATTACCGTATGCTTCTCCCCTCTGCTAGTGGTGAGAAGTGCCACCTTTTCTGTCGTGGGGGAACACAATGACCATCAGTAATACCTGAAGAATGAGGGGCAACGTGATGCAGATTGAGGGGCCAAAGCTATTATGGGGATGAAATGGAGAGCTTAGATTGAGCTGGACCGCAGTTATCCGATGTCGCAAGCTACAGTATAGCGACGATTTCTTTATTCACTCTATTGCTTTTCTCACAAGCATCCGGCGAACAGGCTGAAGCATTGAGCCAGCTGTGGACATTGACGATTCATTAAACTTGTGTCTTTTTTTCTGCTTCTCATTCAACGGCTTGCTTAATTGAGCAAAGATGTCGTCGCTCGTCTTCTTTCCCACCTCGCCCAAGGAGGCGCTGGTCAAGGAGTTTGTGGGCAAGTCGATCCGGGACGTGCCGACGCCTGCGGCCGTGATGAACGTTGCAGCGGCGAGGCGGAACTGTGAGAGGATGCTGGAGGCGGTACAGAAGCTGGAGCTGGGGTGGAGGGCACACGTGAAGACGCACAAGGTGAATTGCCTTTTCACGTATGAATTGAGTGTGTTGATGATGTTGCTAATATTGAGTTTTAAATCATAGACTGTCGAGTTGACAAGGCTGCAAGTTGGAGAGGATGTGACAAGGCCCGCGAACTTGATTATCTCGACACTCTCAGAGGCCGAGTTTATACTGCCTTTGTTGGAGGAGTATAAGAGCAAGGGCCGGCAGGTCAACGTATGTGTTACTCTTCCTTGGCAAATATGATACTAGTTGAAGCTGACATCTCATGATACCTGGATAGTTTGTCTATGGCCTGCCCATCTCCAAGGGCGCCGTACCGCGGCTGGCGGCAATTGCAAAGGTGCTCGGCGAGGGCAGCATCTCAGTTCTTCTCGATGATCCCGCACAGCTGGCGGCGGCAGCAGAGCTGGAGAAGCAGTCCGGTGTGAAGCCGCTGGCGCACATCAAGATCGACATGGGCGGAAAGCGAGCCGGTGTCGTGGAGAGCAGCGAGCGCTTCGTGCAGGTTGCCGAGGCGGCTCTGGCAGCTCACAAGGCCGGAGCTGTGGTGCTATCCGGACTCTACTCACATGCCGGACACTCATATGGAGGAGATAGCCGTGTAGCTGCAGTCAAGATGCTGCGGGCTGAGGTCGATGCCATGCTGAGCGGCGCTGACAGACTGGCTGCCAAGGCCAAGGAGACTGGCGTCACTCTGCCCACGCTGGTTGTCTCGGCGGGAGCATCTCCTACAGCTCTGGCAGTACAGAACCTTCTGAGTGGTCAGCCGGATGAGGCTCAAGACCGCGAGACTGGCACACCGGAGCTGCAGGCCGCTGTGACGGAGCTGGCGGAGCTGTTCCGGACAGTCAAGAGCAAGGGCCATGCGGTGGAGATCCACGCGGGTGTGTACCCGACCCTGGATCTACAGCAACTGGCGGCACACAGCATGGCCTCGTCCAAGTTGTCATGGCGAGATATTGCCCTCACCATTGTAGCTGAAGTTCACGGCGTGTATCCCGGCCGCGGTACAAACGGCACAGATGAAGCGCTGATTGGGGCGGGCGGACTGGCTTTGGGCCGTGAGTTCTGCAAGGCATACGACGGCATGGCCATGGTAACGCCGTGGGGACGAAATGTCCCGATGCCCTCCTGCGACGTTGAGGATTATGAGGGCTGGACGGTGGGCAGATTTGCACAGGAGCACGGCATCTTGACGTGGGCTGCCGGCAAGCGGAAGACTGAGAAGGGGCTGGGCCCTCAGGGGGATGCGGTGGAGGCGGGACAGTTGCTGAGACTGTGGCCGAACCATGCATGTATCACAAGCAGTCACTTTGGATGGTATTTCGTGGTGGATGAAGATAATGCTGGACATGAGGATGAGATTGTGGATGTTTGGATCAAGGCCAGGGGGTGGTAGACGATTGTATTATTATAGACTTGAATGAGATATCATGGCATTTGTTTGATTCAGTGGAGCAACGAGACTTGTTTGATTCTGTACAATATGATTGTCTCTTGATTTTGTACAGAAACCACATCAGTATTCATCCGTGACACTTTGTTCCACAGAATAGAACAGCACAGGTCAGAGGATCAAAAAGACCCCCACCGACGTGAGCAAGGGGCGTCGGTGCCGGCCGGTCCCGGAAGAAGGAATCTCGCAGCAAAGGAACAACAAGCAAGCCCCGGATCTTCCAATAGGATAATTATAACGGAATAAGAACAGTAGATTCCTGCCCGATCATCAGGATGCGTCGAGTTCCTGTACGGACGGCTGCAAGGTACCGATAATCACATGTACGGAATGAATGCGATTCTTCACCATGTCAACGACCAGGGGATATCAGTGGAGTCTGGACAAATGCTGGACAAATTCCCCCACATTCCCACCCCCCAAAAAGACGGGGAAACTCTCCAGCATGGTGGCGCCTAATGCCTGATTCGAGCAAAATAAAATCGCCAGCCAAGTGTTGGTTCTTCAGTAGTTGTGGGAGGAAACAAGGTTGAAACTAGTTGCAAAGCGGGATAGACAACCTGAAAGGACTGGGCACTCGGCGGATTGTGAGCCTTGAGAAACGCCTGATGAGCGAAAAGGAAAAATAATATGGAGAATTTTGTCTTACTCCGTTGTTCCCCATGATCAGCAGTCCCTCTTCTTTTCTGCCTTGCCTTTCTCCCTTATTACTCCGTACACACATATGGGCGAATGGCAAAAAAAGTATGGGGAGCGTGGGGGTACCGCCGTTTTTCCCTTGCGGTTTTTGGTGTCTCTCGGCCCATGGAGCACGACATTGGCAAATCAATAGTAGCATTCTGTTTGGACGTGTCGGTAATAATACGTAGTATGGGGAAAAAAGAGGATGAGACACGGGTTGCTGGGCTGCTAATGTAGGTACCGGGCTAATAGTAATGCTTTGCGTCCCGTTCCCTTTCTCCCCTCGTCCTCCTCCTTTTCTTCCTTCTTCTTTTCCCTTATTATTACCTGACTCTGGTTGAAGATTGTGTGGATTGTTTTCTCTCTTGTTGACTTGTTCTTGTGTGAGGCATACTGTTTAAATCCTCTGAGGTCTCACCTCTCTTCATTTTACCTACCGTCATACGGGTTCTTCTGTATCCTATAACACATCATATCATCTTCTTGAAATAAGAGTGTGAAGATCATCTTCTAAATCAGACACAAACAATGTCTCCTTCTGCCTATACTCCCACCGAGGCCGCCGCAAATGGCGAGCGCCCAGCACGGGTTCTAGCCCGAGGCATCTACGTGCCCACCGTGGCCTTCTTTGACCCCGAGACAGACGAGCTGGACGTCAAGACAGTCTCACGGCACGCCGTCCGGCTGGCAAAGGCAGGCGTCGCAGGCCTTGCGGTCCAGGGCTCCAACGGCGAGGCAGTCCATCTGGCTCACGAGGAGCGCAACACCATCACCCGGACCACGCGAGCGGCCCTGGACGCCGCCGGCTTCTCGTCCATGCCTCTGATTGTCGGCTGCGGCGCCCAGTCCGTCGTCGAGGCCGTGAGCCTGTGTAGAGACGCTGCCGCCAACGGCGGTGACTATGCGCTGGTGCTGCCCCCGAGCTATTACGCCGGCCTGTTTGACGCTTCGACGGTCGAGAGCTTCTTCGTTGCTGTTGCCGACAAGTCGCCCATCCCCATCCTCATCTACAACTATCCCGGCGCCACTCCCGGCATCGACGTCAACTCGGACGTGCTGATCCGCCTGAGCCGCCACGCCAACATTGTCGGCTGCAAGTTCACCTGCGGCAACACGGGCAAGCTGGGCCGCGTGGCCGCTGCGGTGCGGGCATCTGGTGAGAACTTCCTCTGCTTCGCCGGCAGCGCCGACTTTACGCTCTCCGCTCATGCCAGTGGCGCGGCTGGTGTTATTGGCGGCCTGGCCAACGTCTCGCCGCGAGCCAACGTCAAGCTGTTCCGCCTTGCTGAGGCCGGTCCGGAGAAGGCGGCTGAGGCTGCGGCGCTTCAGGCTGTTCTGGCCGCCGGCGACTGGGTTGCCATCCAGACGGGTGTTGTGGGCGTCAAGGCGGCGATGCAGTCGTACTTTGGATACGGAGGATTCACGCGGAGACCGTTGCCGAGACCGGATGAGATCAAGGCCAAGAGCATTGCGGACGGCATGAAGGAGATGATGGACGTGGAGAATGCGCTGCCAGACGTTGCGTAAACCAACATTGAAGAGACGGAAGAGAGATGGAGGGGGTTTGATGACACTTGCATTTGGAAATACATTCATGAGGCGTATATATATAACATGTATTTTTTTTTTTTGGGATAACTCGACAAATTGATTTGCATTCATTTTTGGACATGAACCGGCTAAATTTGACTTGACGTGACATGTCATGTTCACTTACACGGAGAGAATCATAGTTGGAGCGCGAGATGTGATTTACGTGACACAGCACACAAATGAGGAAGCAATAGATGAGGAGAATTAATCCTTTATTTTGGTCTATATATTTTATTTTCCTTTATTCATTCCTTTTGGTATTTCCTTTTTGTTTCCTAAAATCCCATTTACAGGACAGCAGTGCACTCAATCTCGACATCCGTGTTCAGCGGCAGGGTCTTGACAGCCACGCATCTGTTGCAAGCACAACTCGTTAGTCCAATTCTCTCATCCGTTTTGACGCGCTAGCAAGGACAGCTGAAATGCTGGATACACAAGAATGCAATACGTGACATGGGCTGTTTTGTTCAAAGCTCCTCTCCTCTCACAGACCCCCACCACAATGTTGCATCCGATGGCGGGGCGCCCTTGGAAAGACATGGAGGGGTAACAAGACCAAAAAGAGGGACGAGAATCAAAGGCCAAAGAGATTGTGAAAGACTGCAAAAGTGAATAGAGGGAAAAGAAAGTAAAATACGTACGTTCGGCAGGGCTTGACGTCGCCCCAGTAGGTGCTGTAGACCTCGTTCATCTTGGCAAAGTCGCCCATGTCGGCCAGGAAGACGTTGACCTTGACGACCTTCTCCAGGCTGGTGCCGGCAGCCTCGAGGATGGCAGACAGGTTCTTGATGCATTGGTGCTGTTGGGCAGAAATTCAAACTCGTCAGTTGTCTTTGTCTTTTGCCGGCAATATTCATCATCTCCCATTCTCAAGTTAGAAAACACGTACGGTGTGAGCCTGGATGTCGCCGGGAATCAGCTCCATGGTGACGGGGTCCATGGGCACGGCGCCAGAGACAAAGACCATGCCATTGGCCTTGATGGCCTGGCTGTAGATGCCGGGCAGAGGCTTGGGGGCGTTAGAGGTGAGAACGGGCTCCTTTCCAGACATTTTGGGCTGTGGTGTGAAGGTGTTTGATGAGGAAGAAAAGTGAGAAGAGGAGAGAAGGGAAGATGAAGGCTGGAAAACGATGGGATAAAGATGCACGAGCTTGGAGAGAAGCTCCCCGCCGGAGAGTGGGAATAGTGGCTCTCGCTGCTGATTGGATGTATACTTGCATTGTCATATGTAATCGAGCTCACGTTTTCTTTGGGGACGATTCAAGCCTCTTTACTTACTAACAACATCTGCTACTATGGAGTACCTACTTGTGAGCTTGTCGATAGTAGCACCACAAGAGTGTGAGAGAGAGGGTCCCAAGCTGACTGACTCTTCCTTGCTACCCCAAATCGCCATTCTTTCTCCTCACCCATTGGGGGCCTCATCGCCTCAGGCTGATGACCCCCTCCCAAACCCCCAAACACATCGATGCGCCACGCCCTTTGATTGGACCGTGACTATCACAGCTTCGGACGCAGGGATGCCATGGCTGGACCGGCCTTTGGACCACGGCTGGCTAAGCGCCAAGCAGGCCTGACCCCCGTGTAGGCAATAACCCCCGTTCGTATCTCTTCTCGATATCGGCCATAATCCAAACCCCCATGCGCGTTCCCCCACTGAATGGCGGTCAGCTTCTGTATTTGGCCGAGAATGAGCGTTTGTGGCGTCGAGATAGATTGACGAGCATGAGAGACTTTGTCCAGGGTCCCACAGATTGCATAGAATCGCCCATCATGAGTGATAGTGACTTTGTGTTGGTCTACACGAACAAGAGGTAGTTTGTGTATGGGGGACAAAGTATTGTATGTATCTCGAAGCTCCATGGATCCGAGCAGTCCCAACGCAGAGCCCGTCAACGGCCTTGATCTCACCCACCATCAGCTTTCTTTCTATCAACTTTCCCCCCCTGGCCTCCCCCACCAAGCTTAAAGCAAAATGGATCTACCATGCTAGCGGCATTGGCGGCGATTCGAGAAGGGGGTCTGTTGGAGTTGTTTGTCTCTCGCCTCTTCTCTTTGCTTGCGCTTGGGCCCCCCTCCCACGACTCATTGCTGGGCCATTTGTGTTAGTCACGCTTTCACATAGAAACACATGCTACTCCATACTCCGTATATTGAAGGGAGGAGAGTGAAAAAACAAAGTGTGGGGTAAGCCTGGGTCTCCTGCTCTTCTCCAGGTTTTCTCTCGTCTTCCCCACGGAGAGGATTCTGGAGAAAAAGGGAATAGGCTGTTGTGGCTTGATCCGGGGATGGATGGGAAAAAACGCGCCGTCTCTTTTTCCCCTTCCTTGTGTCTCGCTTCGAGAAGGGTCGAGTCATCATCACCTAAAGCATAACAAATCAGCGCGTTGTCCTGTTGAGGAAGAAGAAAAAAAACCCTATCTGATACCTAGATAGATAGCCCATCTTTTTTTTCCCGTTGCGCCTCTTTTTTCTTTGCCCATCAGCATCCTGTTGCCTTGTCTGGCGTGGATCTAGAGAAAGAGGGTTAAGATAAGAGATTTGGGGGGTTGGTGGATACAGGGGATTATCTTGCACAAGACGGGAGCTTGGATGTATCTGCCTCCCAATCTTTCCACATCTCCGGGACTCTGTCTTGATGGGTGGCCCGGCCGTTGATTACGGAGTTTGCTAGTAAGTTAGTTGTTCGCGTCCGAAAACTGCTTGGGGGGTGCGGCGGGAGGGGGTCAAACGACCTGGACTTGTTCCTTGTTGGAGCCAAACCAAAAAGCCAGAAGCAACAGCATCATCAGCTGGAATGGACCAGGCCCTTTTCCTCTTGCTAAACTCCACCCCCTGGATGCTCATGGCTGTCTATCTCTTCTCAACTGACCAACTTTCTCGTCGTTCTGCTATCTAGAGTTACATTTACTATCATAAAAAGCGGCCGGCATCCTCCCCCCCTGCTGCCGCGTTTCCGTTTCCCATCTGTCAGGTTCTATGCATGGTTGAGTTTGCCTGTCAGCCATCAGCTGTGCATCATCAATACGACCCTCTACTAGCCTGGGTGACAAGAGAGCTCTTGAGCGCTTCCAGCAGGTCGGTGTGCATTGAGCTAAGACTTTTGTTATAAAAGCTCCGGCCGCATCCCAACCTCGCAGACACGCTCGCGGCCTTGCCCTTTTATTTTGTCTTTCCTCTCCTCCTCCTCCTCCCATCAATCACAAATCAGAGGGGCTTGCCATCTTGAATTAATATCTCTATTAATTCTTTATTTGGTTTTCATTTCACATTTGTATCAATTGTGAAACGTTGCCGTCATCATGGCCGTCCAAGAGGTCGACAATGCCGTGTCCAAGGACATGGGCACCAACGACCACCTCGACCAGGTCGAGAGCCAGAAGGAGGGCTTGATGGAGGAGACGGCGCGCGTTGTCGATCATCCTGCCGAGCGAGCTCTGTGCTTCAAGTTTGATATTCGCATCCTGCCTGTGCTGGCTATTATGTGTAAGTCGAGCCTCCCGCCCTGATGCTGGACACGCGTATCTTGATGAAGATAAAGAGAAAGGCTCTCTTTTTCCATCTCTTGACAACCGCCACCATCCATAAAATCAACTCAGCAACTAATTCATTTTTCTCTGATAGACCTCTTCAATGCCCTCGACAAGGGTAACTTGGGTAACGCCCAGACCAAGGGCCTCAGCAGCGGTACGCCTCTCCCCCCTTCATACAAAGTTCATATCTCCTGATGGCATCAAACTAAAACTCCCTCCTTTATAGATCTTCACTTCAAGTCCAACCAGTACAACCTCGTCGTCTCCATCTTCTTCGTGCCCTACGTCATCTTCGCTCCCCCCTTCGCCATGCTGGCCAAGAAGTTCGGAGCCTCGCGCGCCCTGCCCATCATGATGTTCACCTTTGGCTCCATGACCCTCTGCACCGCCGCCACGCAAAACTTCAGCGGCATCTTCGCCGTGCGCTGGTTCCTCGGAATGGCCGAGTCCGCCTTCTTCCCGACCGTCATCTACTACCTGACCACCTTTTACCGTCGTGGAGAGCTGGCTCGACGATTGGCCATCTTCTACGCCGCGTCTAACATTGCCAACGCCTTCTCCGGCCTGCTTGCCTTTGGCGTCTTCCACATCAAAGACAGCAAGATCCTCGTCTGGCGCTACCTCTTCATCATCGAGGGCGGCGTCACCTTCCTCTTCGCCATCTTCGCCTGGTTCTACCTCCCGCGATCCGCCTCCGAGGCCAAGTTCCTCACCCAAGACGAGCGCTCGCTGGCCTTTCACCGTATCCAGGTCGATTCCTCGTCCGACGTCGCCGAAGAGTTCAACTTCCGCGAGGCCCTCAAGATCTTCACCTACCCCTGGGCCTACGGCTTCCTGCTCATCGAAATCTGCCTCGGCGTGCCCATCCAGTCCGTCTCGCTCTTCCTGCCCCAGATCATCGCCCGCCTGCAGTACTCCACCGTCAAGACGAACCTCTACACCGTGGCCCCCAACGTCACCGGCGCCGTGATGCTGCTCGTCCTTGCCTTTTGCTCGGATTACACCCGCCTGCGTTTCCCCTTTATTATCCTGGGCTACGTCTTCACTTTCGTCGGCTTCATCATCTACGCCGCCATCGACGACGTCACCAAGCAGATCCACGTCGCCTACTTTGCCACCTTTATGATGTGCTGGGGAACTTCTGCTCCCTCCGTCTTGCTGTCCACTTGGTACAACAACAACATTGCTCACGAAGGCCGCCGTATCACGCTTACCTCTGTCGGTGTGCCCCTGGCCAACGTCATGGGTCTTGTTTCTAGCAACATCTTCCGTACTCAGGATGCTCCCCGATACGAGCCTGCTCTCATCACCACGGCCTGCTTCGGCGCTGCCGGTGCCCTCATCACTCTGTGCATGGGAATGTTTATGATGTGGGACAACAGGAGGCGTGATCGCCGATCGGGTGTCAAGATTGACCCTCGGGATATTCCTACTTCGCGACTCAGGGATGGTCCCAGCGCTCCTGAGTTCAGGTGGTTCTTGTAATGAGTTTTCTTTTTGCATGTTGTTTAGTTGTGGTCAAATGCCATGGGTTGGCTTTGTTATGAGCTTTGGATGAGTATGAATTTTTTTTAAGTCTATGATCTGTATATTGGTAGTAGCGAGTTGTCCGTGTGCCCGGTGGTAGTGTTCCGGCTCTAATAGGATGATGAATATGAAATAAGAATATATATACATAACTCCGATGACTTTAATCATTATAGTGACCTTTGCAGCATATTAAATCCATTACCCGCCTGTGAAAAATCTTCGCCCTGCAGAAATAGTTCCAAATCACCGAGTAAGTCATCGCCTTGACTGACCAGTCCGAGATATTGCTCTCGGAATTCTTCCTGCGCTAGATAATGACCCGGGCCGAGATTTGGTATAGGAATATTCGGTACTGCCGAGTCATATTCGATGGGAGCATATACATTCGGATTCGAATTTGACTCCGAAGGAACCGTTTCCACTTCCGCGATGGTTTTCAAATCATTTGTTTCTCTGGCGGGACCTTGACCGGCGCTGGAAGAAGGTGGCACAACGGCATCGGATTGCATCCCATGTAATCGAGCGGCAATCGAACGGTCGAGATAGTGCAAGAAAAAGTCGAGGACGTTGATGTTGATGCGCCAATATTTTTGGACTTCTTTCAGACAGAGGAGACATGCTTCGGCGCGGTGTTCGGCAAGACGCCTTGTCAAGCCTGTGCCGCGACGGATAGTGATGGTGTGAATGCAGAGGGCGGAGAAGATGCTTGTGATGCTGTCCAGAAGCGTAAGAGAGATGTTGTTATGAGGGAAATTTTGAGAATGTACTTACAGATGCATTTGGCCGTAGCGGAGGATCCCCTGGGTGGACATGTCCTCAGCGATTCGGCTGATGCGGCAGGCGGCTTTGAGGACGACCTGGGAGCCAGGGGTGGTGGATTCAAGGCGGAGGAAGCTATTTCTGTGGATGAGAATCTTGAGATGACTTTTTATTGGCGGTTAGCAGATATGAAACATTAAGCCAAAGTTGTATGCAGAACATTGAAGCCTTACTTGTATGCGAGGTGGAGGAGGCACGCCCAGACTGAATCTGTGCCATGATCCGGAGAATATTTCATGTTTTCTGGGAGACTCGCCATCCAGGCTTCGAGAGACGCATTGAGATCCTGAAGAGTATTTGGAGAGGCCGAGGACATGGAGGCGTGTCCAGGCCCGAAATGGAGGTCGATGATTCTGCCAACTGGTGTTTCCCTCCAGTTTTTAGTAAGAGTATGAGGCGGACTATAAAAGAGGAAGAAAGAAAGAAAAGAAGAAGAAAATCAAAAGGGCGAGACTGTGGTGTTCTCACGTAATTTGGCAATTTCCACCATCTTGATGGCATATGTGACGTGTTCTGGCTGGCATGAGCCGAATGATGGGTCGACAGGGCTGGCTTCAGACTCCAGGTCCATTGGGCTGAGGGGCTCAATGTCGCAGTCGTCGTCTCGTATTCTGCTGGGAAGACCTAGAGCTGCGGCAGCCTGTCGCTCTCTCACCTGTATTACAAGAAAGGATGAGTTGGGTGATCGCGCTGGAGGATAGGACTAGACTTACGTAGATGGACCACCATATTCTTCGTCTCATGGAGGCAGTATATGAGTCCTTTGACATGGATCGAGACCTTTTAATGAAAACCATCAGCACCAGCATTCACAATAACCAAAAAAAAAATTCAGGATTCAAGAAAGAGGAAGAAACCCACGAGCGATGTAGCCCGTACGACTCGGCAAGCGTAATAACAACACCAAGCCAATACCGCACATCTCGCACATGCGCCGGCGCCCCTCTCCAGAAACTCATCAGAAACAACGACACAATCAGCACAGTCTCGTCCTTCTCCCAGTCAGCATGAAACAGCACCCGCGCCCTGGTGTAAAACGCCGTCTTCGCCTGCGACCTGTCCTCGAAGCCCATGGCGCGGATCGTGCCCACGTCGCAATACGTCGCCCCGATCAAGAGCATTCCCTGGAGCAGCATCCTCGACAAGTCCACCGACGAAAAGGACGACGCAGAGGCTAGTTTCCGCGCCACCAGAGCCCTGTCGAGGACGGGATAGGCAGGATGGAAGCGGGCAAAGTACGCTTCAAAGGCCGGCCGGCAGCTCTCGAGATCCGGGAGAGTCAGGGCGCCTTCATCGCGGAGGTAGCGCATCATGGCGGGACTGCGGCCTGAGTTGCCCTCGGCGGTCTGGGCGGTGGATTGAGGCGTGGTTGGCATGGGGAACGTGAAGCGCTGCTTTTGGCTGTTGCGACCATTGCCGGCGACGTTGGGCTGAGCTGAAGCGCCCTCGTCGTCGCCCGGTATCAGCGTGAGGAAGTTGGACTCGCCGAAGAAGCGGGTTCCGGGCGTTGTCGTTGGCGATGATGGCGATGAGGCGTCCTGTCCTTGGGGCTCTGAGGCCGGATAGTGCTGAGACGCCGCAGCATCTGGTGTTGAGTTGCTGTGAGATGGAGTGCCGAGAGGAGTGACCTGGCTGGTGTGCGGTAGATTGGCCTCGCTGAGAGCCCGAGTGGTGATGCTGTTGCTGTTGCTCTCACTCGGGATCTGCTGCAGTAGCCGACGCGACCTCCGCGGATATCTTGAGCGATGGTGAAATGGCGCCAAATTAGCCATCAGATTTTATGACTGCAAAATCACTTCAATTATTAATACCTTCCTCTCCGCGACGGCAGAACCTGGCACGTCGCTCCCGCGGCCAGGCAGTTGGAGCACGGCTGCTTCTCCATGACATCGCAGCGAACCCGGCGGGTGTTGCACTCGCGACATGCGTGCTTGGCCCGCGACTTCTTGCCGTCTGCTTCAAAGGGAGACGATGACGCGGCTTGGGGGGAGACCATTTTGATGGAGATGGACTGTGAGAGGCATATGGAAGAAAAGAAAAAAAGATTGTAAGATGTGGGAATCTTTGGTTAAGGTTGTTTTTTCGCAAAGAGTTGCCGCTCCGGGTTACGGACTCGGACGGATCTGGTGGGGCGCTTCTGGGACCTGGAGGCTTGTGTCCGGCTTTTGCTGCTGGAAATGAAAATGAATTGCGGTGCGCTAACGGTTCCTTTTATATATACTGGCGAATGAGTGAGTCATTTAATAATGCCGTGTTGGTTTATTTCCATTTTAAGCTTATTATGCAACTTCTATTTCAAACCGGTTTGGGAGCCGCGAGTCTGTGTCATTCGGCCTCGTTATCATACATAGCCGTCTCACTTACACATAGCCTTCAGCTACGTTACCTGACCTGGCACTTGTACTATCCACTCACTTATACTCATCTCAAAACAACATGGGAAAATCGTGAATAGCAAAAGGGAATTCAGTAGCTCTTTGGTAGTCCCAATGCCTTCTCCCCAACATAGTTCAAAATCATCTCCCGGCTCACCGGCGCAAGTCGCGGCACCAGACACTCCCTAAACCACCTCTCCACATCATACTCAGCCGCATATCCCATACCCCCATGAGCCAGCACCGCTCTCTCACAAGCCGTAAACGCAGCCTCCGCAGCGAGATACTTTGCACTATTCGCCGCTACTCCCACGACCTCCTGTGTGATGGAAGAGTCCGTCTTGCTCGCGTCGTACAGCCTCGCTGCGTGGTATGTCGCTAACTTGGCGGCTTCGAGGTGCATGTATGAGTCTGCCAGGGGATGCGCAACGCCCTGGTTCATGCCAATGGGTCGCTGGAAGACGACTCGCTCGCGGGCATATTTCGCGGCTCGAGTTAGTGCCGCGTAGCCCAGGCCGAGCGCTTCGCCGGCGAGAAGACAACGTTCGGCGTTCATGCCGTGAAGCACAATTTTGAAGCCCTGGCCTTCTTCTCCAATGAGCGTATTGGCGGGGATCCGGTAGCCGTCGAAAAAGACCTCGTTGGCATCGACAGCCCGGCCGCCCATCTTCTTGATCTTGCGCATTGAAAGGCCCGGTTGTGATCGGTCTAGGTCGATGCAAAATAGCGAAAGCGCTTGACTCGGCCTAGGAGCATCCTCATATGCTGTAGTTCGTGCCAGGAGAATCATCTTAGATGCCACTTGCCCGCACGTCGTCCAGATCTTCTGCCCCGAGATAACATACTCATCACCCTCCCGCTTAGCAGTCGTCGATAGTCGCAGCGTGTCCAGCCCGGCGTTAGGCTCCGTCACGCCAAAGCACGTCCGCCACCGTCCCGAAATGATGCCCGGAATAGTCTCACGCAGCTGCTCGTCCGACCCGAACCTAGCCAAAGGCTGCGTCGCATAGACATTTGCGTGAACGGCCTGCGCACCCGCCATGCCGGCCCCAGACTCCGTAATCGTCTGCATCATCACGGTGGCTTCAGAGATGCCCAGGCCGGATCCGCCGAGAGTCTCCGGGAGGGCAATGCCCAGCCAGCCATCGCGGGCGAGGGCGGCGTGGAAGTCCTTGGGGTCTTGCTCCTTTTGATCGAGATCTTGCCAGTATGTGTTGGGGAAGCGGGAGCAGACTTGGCCGACTGCTGCTCGGACGGCGAGCTGCGTCTCGCTGAAGCCCGTCGTGTCCATGAGGCGCCGATGGGCAGTACATGACAAGTTTCTGTGCTTGGCTTGGGTGATGATCTGCCGTTGCAATCGTTTATACGAGCTGGCCCGCCAGCAACTTGACTGCCATATCCGGGAGTTGAGGATGCTACACATGGCGGGCAGAGTCTGTCAACTTAGTTCCTGCACCGGCTTGGTTCACATGCTTCCATCCAAGTACTCGATGCAAATTCAAATTGAATGTACGGAGCACAGCATCTCAAGATGCATGTACAAATTAATCACTAAAGACAGAATGATGGTGTTGACGGTCTCGGCTAATTGGACAAGGTTATGTGGAGTCTCGGGAGTCATATAGCCGACTTCAATGCTGGCCTCGTGGAGCTTCAATGAAATCATCAATAACAATTGAGTAATTATGACTTATAGAAATGAAATTTATTCTGCACGTGCAGCAATTTCTAATTACATGTCGATTCGTCTTATTCTAGTTCTAAGCGGTGACCAGGTATTGGGTGTAGCTTGCTGCGATTAGTTTGGTTCGTGTGAGTCTCTTACACAGTAGCGGCAAAACACATGAGTCTAAACCCATCTTACAGCATTCTAGAAGGTCTTCATAGACATCAATTCGTCTTATTCATATACAGAGCCCTGCACTATATATCCATATCAAAAGAGTCGTTATTACCAAATCCTCATCCCAATTAAGCAGTCACGGGCTCGTGAAGGCTCTTCCTCCGCTGCATCTGTCCCTCAAACACCTTGCGGAAACGGAGGTTGCACACATCCGCCACAGTTTCCTTGACGCCCGCCCAATTCTCACGCACAATCTCTGAGGTAGGGCGCGAAAATACAGCGTCAATCTCCTCAAGAGTCTTATCCTTTGTCTCAGGCATGAAGAAGATTTGGTAAATCTCGCCGACAAAAGCAATGCCACCGTAGAAGCCCAGCGTCAGGCCGGTTCGGGTCATGGCGTCTTCCATGGCTGTAAAGTTGTATGTCACGATAAAGGAAGCGAGGAAGAGAAGAGCATCCGAGGTGGTCATGCCATAACTTCGGAGGTAGGTTGGGTACACTTCAGATGGGACAACTGATCAAAAAGCGTTAGTAAAGAAGAATGAAACAGACCAGCGACTCGACTTACCCCATGTTAAGCATGCATAAGAGCCAAAGAACATCATGTAAATGATGAGACCGCTGAGATAGAGCCCCTCTGCTGCCTGTAGGTTGGTATCGATGGGAATTTGATACGCCACGCCAATCAAGACCAGGCCAATAAAGAAGCCCGGAAGCATTATGATGGCCCAAAAGCGTCTGCCACAGGTTTCCATGAGGAAAATGGCGGGAATTGTTCCGATAAGCAAGGATCCGCCTCCAACAAGAGACATGTATGTAGCCTTTTCGTCATCAAAGCCGATCTGGTTCATGAGGACGGACATGTAGTACATGATGGCGTTCACACCCGTCAGCTGTCCAAGAAGAATCATAATGTTGGCGTAAACGAGAGCACGACGAGCACGAGGAACGCTGTCTCTGCAGTTAGTAAAGGCGCAAACGAAAGGGCGTGGTTAAGAACTACTCACGTGAAAAAGTCCATCCAAGGGAAGCGTGTGTTCTTGGCACCTTCACTGACTTCCGTGTTCTCCTGCTGGACGGAATTGGCCATGATGTAAAACTCCTCGCGGGACTCTGGAGACTCTGTGCCACGGATGCGCTTCCAGACCTTGTAGGAATCTAGAATTCTGTTCTTGTGCATGAGGAAGCGAGGGCTCTCTGGTAGGAACAGCATTCTAAGTGAGACGCATCGGTCAGCATACTCTTAGACAAAGCAATACTCCAAGTGTAAAGACAACCTACCCAACAAACATGATGGTGGAGAATAGCAGCGATGAACCCAGGATATAGCGCCAGTTGCCAGGAACCTTGAGGAAGATGGCCGCCACAGCATATCCAAGGACTTCTCCAAGCGCAATGTTAAACTGGTAGAGCGATACGAGGTTGCCTCGAATACGGCGCTCGACAGTCTCGGCGACATAGACGGGGACAGTGCCGCCCTCGAGGCCGACACCAAGACCCAGAATGACACGACCAGAAACAATCATACCTAGAAACATGTTATTAGCATATGTTAGAGGTTGAAGTTATGGAGAAATAGTATCGGCATACCAAAGTTGATGGAGCCAGCTTCCAGCGCAGCACCAACAGTGTAGAGCAGAATAGAAATGATAATCGCCCACTTGCGTCCACAGTACTCATTCGCAGGCGACAGCAACAAGGCGCCTCCCACAGCACCCAACGGCATACCCGCATTCACCAAACTATTCTGCCTCTCCGTCAAGTCCAAGTCCTTTGGCAAAAACAGATTGGCGCCAGAGATCAAGCTCTGGTCCAGGCCAGAAAGCAGGCCGCCCATGCTAGCAAAGGCGACGAGCAGCCATGTAAAGTGCCGCGGGTCGCTGAACTGCACATGAAAGAAGCCCGTCTTGAGACCCCCCGAAGCCTCGAGCTGGCCCTCCATGTCATCGATGAAGGCGTTGACATCTTGTGGGTCTGGCGCGGTGGAAACAAAGTCTACGTGAGACTCGAGTTTCGCCTTTTCGTGGCCGTCGTCTGACATGATGTTTTTGTTGCTGTTGAACAATGCACAGCTTCAAGTGTGCGAGTTGGAAGAGACAAGATTTCTCTTCTCCAAACAAGAGTGGGATGAGATTATGAGAAGCAGGTCCAAGACATGCAGGTCAAGGGCGTACAGATCGACAAAAGCTCGTCATTGCCTCCACACGACGCGAACCGTGTTATATATACTCATTTCACATTCTGCTTGCAACCCCAAACCCCATCACATCAATGCGCCATCTCCATGTCCCACATGCCTCCGCTGGAGAAATACCACCGTGACGGGGGAACCCCATGGGTCACCCATTGAAGCCTTTTCCCATCCCACATCCCCATCGGAATGGAGACCGTGGAGGGGCGAAAGGCTTCCCCATGCCGATCAATGTTGGAGGGGTCGGACAAACCCGCGTAACGCCCACATTGATTGCCTTGCTTTTTTGGGCGGGAGAGATAAGAAACAGATGCAATACGGCAACGTCTGTTACGGCATTTGGTTGCGTTGCATATTCTTTAGCTGCCGATATCCCGGCCGGTGATGGCATCGCTCTAGTCATGAATAGATATGATTGACAGTCACGGTTCGGCGGAATAAAAGGCCCAACAAGAGCCGGACTACGCCATCAAAGCAGGTTCCTGTATGCAATGCACCATCACCAAGGTTCTAGCTGGGACGCCACCTTGTTCTAGAAAACAACAAAACAACCAGCTAGGAGCAGATCTCGGTCCTGTTCAGTTAGTGCCCATCACATCAACCACAAGCCGATCTCGCTCTCATTGTTTGACATGCCATTTCCCTTGCTTGGTTGGCACACACACCATCAGCCTCGTCAAGAGTGAAGCCGTGCAAAGCTCCTATCTCTTCGCTTCCTCCCGTTGGCGCCAAGTTGCTTGAATCATGTCCATGTCTCTCTGCAAGCTGGATATATCTTCATCCGGACCTTGTGTGCAAGCTAAATCTCCACTGCACCACACCAGCACAAGCTCTCGGGCTTTTTCCGCCCCATTCTCTTACGCAAACGGTGCTGGTGCTTCCCATAGCTCAGCTAGTCGACGGCAATTGAACAAGCCATCGGCTATCGATGCTTCGTGCCCGGCATTTGGCGCAAAGCTGATGCCGTGCTTTGCGAAACAGCGCAAGGAAATTTCCTCACAGCTGCGATACTATCTGCAGGCTGCCGCTTGTTGGCCCGTTTCTGCGCCACCTGAATAGAGTCACATTCGGGATTCCGTTGCAACACCTCGCCTTTCTTGGTAGTACTCGGCGCAGCCAACCAGTTTTGAGCGGAGCCGTCCGTCTTGGGAGACTCGCATCTCATGTCACGCAGCAAATGGACCGACTTGGAGGCATTTTTGAGCCATTTTCGAGAGACTGACCAGATCCCTCAAAGTCGCTAGTCACTGATTCGCTCATACCTAGAGGCTCGACTCAAGACCTCACTGTTGTGGAGATTGGAATAGAAGGATCGGCTGTTGCCTGCTTGACCCCTGTTAGCAGGAAAACAGCTCCAACGGCTTTACCTAATGAGTTCATGCGAGTGATGCTTCATGTTGCTTCAAAAAGCGGTGTTTCAACAAGTGGTGCTTCCACGTGGTAGAGAAATGTTAATTTCAAACTCAATGACCAAGGTATCTATCGCAAAAATGCACTGCCCAAATTCCAACGCCAATACCCATTCTATCATGCTTTTTTTGTTACATGTTCTAGCGTCCAGTTTCGCCGGTATGCCGTAATATACCCAATGCAATTCAGTTTTCGACTTGTTTTTATACAGACGCACCGGAAACTGATTTCTCTCCAATCGATTCCGTCTGCGTACGAATCTCCATATCTTTCTGTCGTCGTGTTTCGACTGAGAGCTGCTTCTTCTTCTCATCCCCGTCGAAAAGATATGCCAGCTCTTCCAAAGTCGGTCCCGAGGTTTCGACAAAAAAGAAGTATACAATGATGAAAATAAACGCCACCCAGATGCAATAATAAATGTAAAACTTCCACCCAATGTTTTGCAACGCAATCGGATTCACGTAGTTCCCGAAAATGGTAGCCACCTGGATTGTGAGTAGGACAAAGGACCACGTCTTGGCCCTCATTTGGTATGTAACTATCTCCAGGGGGTATGTTACCACCAGATTGGTCCATGCCATGGTATAAAACGCCTGGAAGATGAAGATGCATGCAAGGACCAACCGGCCGGCAGCAAGAGAGCCACGCTCAAGATATTCCTCAGCCCCAATCGTCCAAGCAATAAAGGTGAGCGAGACACCCCCAGAGCCGATGAGGAAGAAAGTGCGTCGTTTAAACTTGTTGATGCAGACTGTGACGGCAATCGCCACGATGTACTGCCAGAGTGTCACCATGCCGTTGACAAGCGTAATATCCTTTTCAGACGTAACTCCAGTATCTTTTAAGATTTGTGTCAGATAGTTTGATACGAGTAGGTTTCCCGAGCTCTGGCTGAAGACGGCGGTTGCGAAGCAAAGTGATAGCCTCTTCAAATTGGGTATTGATGAGAAAAAGGCCACCCATGTCATGTTCTGTTGCGCTTCTTTGGCAAGGACCCGTTCAATCTCTGCGCATTCAACACTGACAACCTCGGCGGTTGGGTCGCATTCACCGTGGTATTTAACCAGAATCGCGCGTGCCTCTCTCATTCGACCCTTGGCAATCAGCCATCGAGGCGATTCCGGACAAAAGAATATGAGACTGAGCTGGTATGTCGAAGGAATTATTTGAATCAGCGTCGGTAGTCTCCATGACCATGATCCAGGGATACGGAAGCAGCCGTAAGTCGCCCATGCGCCAATGACGTATCCCAGCACGATTGACGTATTGTAAAAGGTGGTGATTTGAACTCGTTCTTTCGGATGGCTCAATTCCGTCACCAGTACCGGGGCGCCCATCTGGATCAGTGAGGAGCCAAAACCTAGCACAATCTTGCCTCCGATATACATGTTGAGCGATGTAGCGAAGAATTCGATCAGGACGCCTGCGATGATGACAATTGAGCCGAGTGCCGTCGGAACCCGGCGTCCGCATCTATCGCTGATCCAGCCAAGGAAGATGAATGGGATAACACCGCCAATGGCGCTCGATGCACCGAAAAAGCCCAGGGTTGAGCCTTCGGGATGTCCGAATTGATCCTGCCATGTCGGGAGAACTTGCATTCCGTTGGTCATTGACTGCGATGATTTCCATAATTAGTCCTGGCTCATTGGAGGGAGCCCAAACGGGAGAGCTGAGGAGACAAAACTCACCCCATCAATACCGAGCGCAGCGCTGGCGAGCAGCGATGACGTGAGTAGAAAATACAGCAGGATGCCATTCTTGCGCCGCCAAAACGGGGGATACGATGCCAAGTCAATTGGCGATGAAATACCGTCAGCCGTACGTGCCGCAGCAGGAGCCATAATCCAGCCGTTTGTCCCTCAACGACGATGTGTAGAGGCCAGAAGTTGCGGCAGACAGCGCCCAGATCTGGCTCATCTGTTCAGCTGTTCAGCTGCTGTTTGTCACGCCACGCCATTGCGCAAAGAAGGTTCACCGAGCGCAAAAAAAATGCGCCGGTCGCCTTGCTTAGTCAACAGCTCAGCCATTCTCGGTGAGGGCGAGCAGCCACGAGGCAGCGTCGGGCGGGCAGCCGTAGATGCAACCCAGAAGCGTTCCATTCTCTCTCCATCTCGAAGCATCTCGTGAGATGACGGATGAAGATGGTCGAAATGGGTAACACGAGATGATAAAGGTTAGCAGGCTAGCTATGCAGGGCAATTAAGTAAGCGCGCGTCCAGGGCAAAAGGTCCCTTCCCCACGGGGGGGACAGATCGAATCTAAATCGGCGATTCGGAGAAATCAGGATCCGCGGAGCGACCAAACCGCTAGCTGAAGAGGCTTTCCAAGAGGGCGGATAATTCGACAAAGGCCGGCCAAACCCGCACAGCCAATCAAGGCGGCGAGCTGTGAGTAAGATGCTCATCCTTATTTCCCCATTGGGGCAGCTCCGTCTCATTGGCACGGGGTATCGGGCAGCTTGGGGCAAAATTGCAAATGCAAACTGCTGATTGCCTCGTGGGACTTCCCCAGCTCTCCTCCCACACGTGTCCGGGGAAGCGGTGCGAATCTCGACGGGCGTCAGGCAACGGAACGACTAACTGGAACCGTTCACGACGGAGCAATCACGGACAATGGGAATGGCAAATGGTCCCTTCTCCACACGGCCTGGATAAGAAGAGGATCAAGAAGCAAACCACTGACTGCGCTCACGTGTGGGTATAAAGCTGTCCCCCCTGACGCGAACCACGAGCCTCATCGGGTCGGTCCGTTTCAATAACGGGCTTTCTCACCTGGACTTGTACTTGTCCTCGTACTCGTACATGTACATGATTAGCCTGAGTTGAGCTATTATTCCTACCGTCGTTTGGCGAGCAGACACAGACGCACCTTGCAACAAACACAGCAAGAAAGGATCAGCCCAAGGACATACAAGCAGCAGAAAAAAAAAGATAAGCCAAAATGTCCGAGTCGCTATCTCTGCCCAACGATTTCGAATGGGGCTTCGCTACGGCCGCCTACCAGATCGAAGGGGCTGTAAAAGAAGGGGGCCGTGGGCCGTCCATCTGGGACACGTACTGTCACTTGGAACCCTCTCGCACCAACGGCGCCAACGGCGATGTTGCCTGCGATCACTATCATCGCTACGATGAAGACTTTGATCTCTTGACCAAGTACGGCGCCAAGGCCTACCGCTTTTCCCTGTCATGGTCGCGCATCATCCCTCTTGGTGGCAGACTTGATCCCATCAACGAGGAGGGGATTCAGTTCTACAGCGATCTGATCGATGCCTTGTTGAAGCGGGGAGTTACCCCTTGGGTGACTCTATACCACTGGGATCTTCCCCAGGCCCTTCACGACAGGTATGGAGGCTGGTTGAATGTGAAAGAGGTCCAGCTGGACTTTGAGAGGTATGCGAGGTTGTGCTTTGAGCGCTTTGGAGACCGAGTCAAGAACTGGATCACCATCAACGAGCCGTGGATCCAGTCCATCTACGTGAGTCTTTAACTGGGATTCATACCCTATCTCCCTTTCTCATGTATCAAACACAACCATCAAATACTAATCAAAGGCGCAGGGCTATGCCACCGGCAGCAACGCTCCCGGCAGGAGCAGCATTAACAAGCACTCCACCGAGGGCGACACAACTACTGAGCCATGGCTCGCTGGAAAAGCCCAGATCATGAGCCATGCTCGCGCCGTGGCCGTCTACAGCAAAGACTTTCGCGCTTCTCAAAAGGGGCAGATCGGCATCTCGCTCAACGGCGACTACTATGAGCCTTGGGACAGCAGCGATCCCAGAGACAAGGAGGCTGCGGAGCGACGCATGGAATTCCACATTGGGTGGTATGCGAATCCAATCTTGTAAGTTCTCCTGTCCGTTGTGAACTCTCTCAACACACTGACCATCGTGTTTAATAGCTTGAAGAAGGACTATCCGGCTTCCATGAGAAAGCAGCTGGGCGACAGGCTCCCTGCTCTCACTCCTGCGGACTTTGCCATTCTCAACGCCGGAGTGACTGATTTCTACGGCATGAACTACTACACCTCCCAGTTCGCCCGCCACTATGAAGGCCCCGTCCCCAAGACAGACTTCCTCGGCGCCATCCATGAGCACCAGGAGAACAAGGACGGCAGCCCTGTCGGCGAGGAGAGCGGCATCTTCTGGCTGCGCTCCTGCCCGGACATGTTCCGAAAGCACCTCGCCAGAGTCCATGGCCTGTACGGCAAGCCCATCTACATCACCGAGAACGGCTGCCCGTGCCCCGGAGAGGACAAGATGACGTGCGAGGAGGCCATCAACGACCCCTTCCGCATCCAGTACTTTGACTCGCACTTGGATTCCATCTCAAAGGCCATCAGCCAGGACGGCGTCGTCGTCAAGGGCTACTTTGCCTGGGCTCTGCTCGATAACCTGGGTACGTACACACACAACACCCTTTCCCTTCTCCCCCTCTTCTCAGCTCTCTCTATCACATATTGATTCAATAAAACCCCCCAAACTAACCACTCATACCTTGACAAACAGAATGGTCAGACGGCTACGGGCCCCGCTTCGGCGTCACCTACACAGACTACACCACCCTCAAGCGCACGCCCAAGAAGTCGGCCCTTGTGCTCAAGGACATGTTTGCAGACAGGCAAAGGGTTAAAGTAGCCGCTTGAAAAGAAATAGCCTTTATGCTTTTTTTTCTTTAACCTTCCCCCTTGTTTCCCCCTCCATCTTTTTTCTTTATGCATTTTGCCTTTTTTCATGTTGCGTTGCTATGTTTTCACCTTCTTTCCTTAAACAAGCAAGCAGCAAAGCAAGTATATAAGCGGTAGCGCGCGCAAGTTTAGCCATGACATAGTCCAAATGCAATGCTACTCAGCCATTTTAAACAGAAAAGCGAATGAGACATGGGGTCCGTAACTTTTTTATGCCTTCCAACTTCTATTCCTCGATAACAGAGACCGTTATATACCTGTGATACTCGTATGTATTGTGCAGGGAGCGGAGAAATCGTAAAACGTGTTCAACAACGTTGCGTCCATGTTTCTCCGAAATGTCTCGGCATTTCCCCGATCACTCACATTCCTCTTGTGCTCACCTCTTTTTTTTCTTTATCCCAAATCCTCCTCGCTTCGCTTAATTGTCTCACAAGGGAAGCTGCATGTCAACCCGTCCCTGGACTCACCACGGAGTGAATCATCAGGGCTGAATGAATCGAAACGAGAACGGGAGATCTTGGTTAATCTCATTAATGCAAATGGCAAATAAGGTACCTATACACAAAATAAAAATGGCTCCATACGTAAAATTACACCCATGCAAAAAAACGCCTTTTGCCCCCCATGGAAGACAACACAATACCCAACTCGCTGAACGGGGGAGGAAGAATAGGGAATCCCTGCCATATTTACAAAAGTTACAAATTTTTTTGTTCTCTTTGGCTCTGTTCCATTCCGCACATTTAGCCAACAACGGTATTAGACGTGTTCCTAAGCTGATCCGAGGCCTTGGAGTCCAGCCGCGTGAGAATATCCAAGAGCACCGTAAAGTCACTTCTAGCTCGCGTCGCCAGGGGTGAATCCTGGTTCCGATGGATAATGGCTAACAAACTAGCTCCGATAAGGCGAATCTTTTCCACCTACGGTATCAAGATAGGAAGTGGTCAGCAAAACAAGTGCCGAAGTTTAAAATATAAATATCCGCAGGGTGATAAGAGGGTTTTAGGAAAACGGTAGGAAAGAAAAAAAAAAGACTCACATTCGGCTCGCCATTGGCCTGGAGGCCCCAAAAGGGCGCTTCATTCATCACTCTCAACATGTCTCGTACAATCTCTGACTTCCTCAAATCGGCCTGCTCAACGCCAGGAGCAAAATAAGACAAATCTTCGAATTTCTGCGTAATCACCATGCGCAGACAGTGAAACGTCACCTGCAGGTTAATGCATTGGATCACGTACTGCTTGGACTCGGCCGACCCGTTGCCCTCGGCCATTGCTGCCATGGCTAGCGTGCATGACTGGAGGTACGGCGGGAGGTCGTCCAAGCAGGTGATGAACCTGACATAGAGGGAGTCGAGGTGCTGCCTGTCGGCAGATGGCAGAACGTGGTTGGGGGGCATGCTGCCCCTAAAATGCTGCATCATCTGGTCCTGAAGCACCCGGATTTCCAGCAGCAGATCGGCGGCGGACTGCCACAGCCGCACGTTTGCGTTGAACCCGGAAATAAAGCTTTTTCTGGGCGGCTCGGAAGCCGTGTTCAGAAACTCATCCTCAATACCAGACGGGTAAAGGGTAGTAATACCCGTGTCGAAACAGTACTTGTGGATGGTGATGGGACGGTTATTGAGTATGGCGGCGGACTTGTCGCCCAGATACAAGATCCAGAAGCAACGGCGCCGGAACTCTGCCTCGATGGGGACGAGCCCCTCGAGCGAAGCCTCCTCGTGGAGGTGCATGACCTGTGCCAGGCGGATGGCCTCGCCAAAGATGTGCCACGAGTATTTCGGCTTCCCCGCGGCGTGGAGGCAGTTGGAGTGGAAGTAGCGGATGGCAATCGAGTTGGCCGTCGGATTCTCCAGGTCGGCCTCGAGATGCTGGTGAAGGCAGTCGCGAGAGGCCTCGAGAAAGATTTCCGAGACGGATTCTCCTTCGGGGAAAATGTCCTTGGGTAGCATGAATGCTGCCTCTGCGCAGACGGCCGTGACCAGGGTGAAGGTCGAGTCGACCCAAGGAGCCAACCTGCTGCCAACGATCCTGGAGCCGCTGGGCTGGCCAAAGCCCGTCCACGACTCGGCAGAACTGATGGGGGTGGTGCCAGTGGTCGGGTCTGGCGTGAGCTGGGACAGCGGCGATGGTTGGTTCATGCCGGGCAAGGGCTGCGAGAAGATGTATGCAAGGACGTCCCGGAGGGCAGGCTCGTACACCAGGGGGGTGAGAGGATAGAGGTAGTCGAAGAAGAGGTCGATACATCGCTTCGAGACCCGTTCTAGCGTCGTGTTGCGCAACGTCATTGCGTGGGCGAGGTGTAGCCACCGCTGGCGAGTCGAGATGTTCTGAATTGTGGAGAGGCCGGGCAGGTCGCCCAGCGGCTGCCGTGGCAGGCCATTCTCGATGCTGAGAGGCTCGACGGGCTCCCACGCCGTCTCGGGCGAGAGCGAGGACGAGTTGAAGGGCTGCAGTCCACCTGCTGCGGGGCCGGAGAAGTTCAACGGCGGCGGCATCTGGCCGGATCCACGAGCCCCGGTGGAGAGAGAGCTCGGGTCTGGAGGTGGCTGGCCGGGCTGATCGCTCTTCTTCCTGGCTTTGGGACCGCGTCGGGCCAGTGGCAAGTCGAAAGTGCACTGCACGTGGGCATCGCGGCAGTGCGTGCAGCTATCGACGGCGCTGAGGTATTCGCACTTGTGTGGTGTCAGTGGGGAGATGGAGGAGTAGGGATCAAGTTGTAAGACGGAGGGGACGGAGGAGTAGCGCAGCATCAGACAGACAGACAGAGTCGACGGTGAGATGTGAATACAAATTTACATATACACTCGTATGATGATGTATATGGTGTCAATGTATGCACAACCCAACATAACAGACGTGAGGTATAACGAAGAGAGGGAGAGGAGGGAGCAGAGCAGGAAGAGCAAGCAGGGACCAGGGACCGAGACATGAAGAATGGAAGGGAAAGGAGAGGATGGGATGGGAAAGCGATGCAATGCAATAGGCTAGATGGACTAGACTGACCTTGGCCTTGCGCCGACGGCATCGATCGCAAGCTCTGCTCACCAGACGGCCTCGTGGATGGTGGTGGAACGAGGTTGCAGCCGCTCCAAGTGACTGCTGAGGCGGCGGTGTTGAGGCCGTTGGTGAGCCGGGCTGGGAGGTTGAGGCCGACTCGGGCGAGGTGGTGAGCGCGACTGCTGAGCCTGCTGAGCCTGTGCCTGTAGAGCCTCCACAGGGCGTTAGTTATAGGGGCCACCACCGCTGCACTGCGCTGGGACCTGCGCTGGACCTGCTGGAACTCAAACTGACCTGGACCTGCTGCTGCTGCTGCTGCTGTCGCCACTGATGCTGCTCCCCCTAGCGGTGCGCTGGCCATGGCTCTGCCGTGCCGATCGCTATCAGTTGCGTCTCGAGGGCTCTCCCTCACTGGCAGCCTCCGCTTCCCACGCTGCGCTCACGGTTGGTCGGAGATCGGAGAAACGCAGGGCGCGCAGACAATGTCGCGTCTTCCGGTCGGAAACGCCTGGCTGGAGACTCGAGGCGAGACGGGGATTTATCAACGGTCAAATACAGGGAGGAAAAGTGGGCAGAGGCTTGGATTTTTCTCGTCTGTTTGGCCCCTCCACTTTTAAGCCATTTCTCCGCATGGGGTCGGGCGATTATCTAAGACAGCTAGCACCGAACAAGTTGAGCCCAACACACTCCAGAATCTCTCATCGTCCATATCCATCAGGGCAATGCAATATTACAGTATTCGAACCCGTCTCGACCAGACCCCGAACCCCCCTTCCGGGCGCCAGTCCAATTCGGGCTCCCGTGCCAGCCGCTAGCCGCTGCGCAAAAGCCTGGGGAAGACATGGGGGTTGGCGAAGGATGCAAATGCAATGCAATGCTACGACAGATGCGGCGCCGCTTGATCGCACAAACTCGACTCAGCGTTCAGGCGAGCCGGCTCGAGATTTCAACCGTCATCAGAAGGCGCCCCCTTTGCCCTTCACCCTTCCATCCGTCCATCCACCCCGTCCTGCATTCATGGCCGGTCAGAATAGCTTCCTAATGGGCAATCTGGTGTCGACGCAAATGCGGGGTTTGCATAGCAACCTTGTAAACCCTGCAAGCCCAGCCTTGTACCCACCGGTAGTCGTGCGGCGCCGTTTGGGCGTGTGCTCTACCTGTCGGTACCTAGCCGGCTATCAACTTCGGATGAACGCAGACCTCAATGCAACCCTGGATGGGTTGGTCCCTACCGCGTTTAATATAAATTTTCAGCATCAACCTGAAAAGCTCTCGAGCCAGCTCTGGGTAATGATGGAAGCTGCATGTGTCGTGTCACATCGGCCCATAAATCGCCTCCAACTGCGGTTACTCAACGCGAGTCCAGCACGGAATATAGCCTGAGCATCGACGGGCCGCCATGGGGAAGCCAATTGAGATTCAAGGTTAAACGACATCGTTGCCAGACCCCTTTCCCTTGTGACTGCAGCCGCCAGCTACGGCTACGGTTGTCTCGGCCCCTCGCCATTGATGATGACAATCAACAGCCGCGAATAAAACCAAGTCCTGGCACCTCCCTGCCGATTTGCCACTCAATCGTCAAGCAAGACGATGTCTTCAGCAGCCCAGGCCCCCAGGTGGTTTCCCAATGCACTCAATTGCATGCCTAGGCGACTGTTCCGTACTGTGGCGAATCCGCTTTGACAAACAATAATCGACTGCACGTGGAGAGCGTATTGGAAGCCAAGGAACATTAAGTAAGTTGCTTCTCGTGTGTGCTTTGCTATTCAGCTCTGCAATCCCCCATCTCAGTCACATTCGGAGACATACCAGTACATAGAGTACGTAGAAGAGTATTGGATAGCAATGGTCAAGCTTCGTCTCGCGTGCATCGCCAATAGCTGGCTGCTCACACGCAATTTCCGGCTCACCGCAGTCCTACGGCCCCCGCTCGAACCCGCCCCTATTATAGCGAGATCAATACCGCGGAAGCAAGCCTTCCGCTTCAATCAAGCATAACCCGGCTTCGGAGCATTTGCCCGGGAGCAAAGGCAGCTAACCGTCCTCGGATTTATATCAATTGAGTGCCATGATCCGAGAGTCGACGCGAAGCTCCCTGAGGGCGCCTACACATCTTGTTAAAACCCAGTGTGTTCCGAAGCAAGCAGGCCGTGACGGCTTCAACCCGTCTTTTCCGCTTCCCCGGAAAAGCAAAGAGTCATTATGATGAATGACGGCCGGCAATTAACAACCTGGAGAACCCTCGACTTAGATGCGGAGAGCAAAGTGGGATCCGCGTCAACTGACTGGTTCAATGCTACCATATGATTAAGCTTATACCAGTTACTAACGAGAGGAGGGGCCAGCACTCCGAAAACCCTAGGTTTTGAGCTTGATATTACTGGAACTTGCCCATCGGGTGCGTGCAGGGTCTTATCCTTGTGTTGCGCAACTTACACAGCTTCCCGAATTGCCGTGTCACAGCGTTGAAATAGGAAGCTTGGTTGATTTTCTTTCTTCTGGCAAATTCCAGAGAGTATTCCAGGGACGCACAACACTTTTCTCGTCCAGCGACTATTTATCAGTTGATATAGGTCCTTGTGACACATTATTGACAGAGAACAGTACGCAGCCCGTTTACCACTCGCTCCCCTGCTCGATTGCTCGACAGATACCGCACATCCCTAGCATTTGCGAACCAAACAGTGAAGCATTTTGATGTTGCGATCAGACTGGTCAAGTCTGGTGTCGGCGAAGGGCGCTGGGCTTGCCTGGTGACACTATATACCCACGAGTATTTCACAGAGCCACAGCCGACGCAGTTCACTTTACACACTCCCGTCCGAGCCTCGCATTCTTCATCTTCGGCTCGAGACACTTGTGCGAAATTGACAAGTCATGCCATGAGGCCAGATTGCAACCGACAGAATAGGGCACAGATATTTACTTTCTATTCCGCTCTCTGTGATGGATTAAACTCATGAGCAAGCAGATGAAACTGGGCGACATCTACAAGCAGCTCATTGATGCAATGAAGGTGTCTCGAGCCCCTCAATGAGCCTAATGATTGTAATACCTGCGGCAACAAGTAGCGCAGTGCCACTTCTCTCTCTAATACCGGTCGTAGAACTGTGCGTATTGTTTGGCGTAAGTAAGGAGAAATTTGGCAATCGTAAGATATGATGTGTCTGCATGTATTCTTTCTTACCCATTAGCGCGCAGTAGAGTGGCTCTGTATACGTCTTTACTGAGCCTCTATCGCGGAAAGAAATTGCTTGCATCGGCAAACACTCCAGTCTGCCTATAGATATCTTTACAAAGAACATTGAAACAATGAGCAATGACAATGTAAATTTGCTCCCTCATTGTTGCCACGCGAGCGAGCGAGCGTTAGATTGGTTCTGATGAAAATTTATCTTCTCTAGGGTAGTGCCATTATGCCCTCGTTGGCAGCCCCTTTCTTTCAAACGGACAGGACACAACCGCATTTCAATGTGCTGTTGGCATTTTAGTAATGGCAATTAGAAAAAGAGAACGTCAATTACATGACTGATCAGACTTATCGATCGCACACTGCACTGCTCGTGAAAATAACCTCGACAGAGATGGACGTCCATCCCCTAAAAATTACAAATCCAAAGGGCTTGAGTTTTTCAATAGATTTCTTTCACACACTGCCTTTATGCACATCAAGCTGGCATCGCACATCGTGGATTTGAAATGTAACAGCCCATGAAGATCCAGCGAATGCCAGCGATTCCATCGGAACAAGTGCCACGAAGCAGAAATCCAGCCTTGCTACATCGAGAGCTCCAGGGGTGTAGGGTGTTCCATGCGAGGTGCAAAAATCACCGCCGGTCTAAAACTGCTATGTATAAAAGTGTAAGTGATTGGCGGCGGTGTTTCTTGCACTCCTTTGGGTGTGTGTATAGCCAGTCAATTCCTTAACACCCTCTAACATTATTCACAGCATTTTTAACTCCCCCCCAAGTCCTGGAGATGGAACCGACGCCTTGGAGGCGGAACTGACACAACTCCAGTTTATCTTGTGGAGAAAGGCCAATGAGCAGAATTTCTCTTCTACTACTTGTATCTATTGGTGTCTTTGGTGGCACTTAGAGGACAAAGATAGAGGTTAAAATGCTGTGAAGATGCAGGTGACGAGAACGCGTGGAACCAAGGATTGGAGTCAGCATACGAAGTGGGGGACAGACAAATCAGAACCGAAAAATGAATAAGTACACACACACCCTAAACATGAGCACATATCGCCCTGAATGGAGATCACTACTATATGCGCATATTCTTGGCGTGTGTGTTCAAAATCTCTCCAATCTCTGTTTTCTGCCCCCCCACCTTGCATACTTCTCTAGGGGCTCAAGTGGTTAAGAATGCTGTGAAACCTCAGAAGACGAATTTCAGAACTCCTCTTCGGGCTCTGGTGAGTTTACAAATGCCGTGAGGTGTGCTACTGTCGTCTTTCTCATCCTCATTCCAACTGCTAGACCCATTGCTTGGCCAATCCCACCTTAAGCAGTACCGCTGTTCTGTCTGTTCAAGTGATATCTACTCATACCTACTTAGGTACACAACACAACTACAGCCTACGAAAATTATCAAGATGAAAGTGATTCTCGTGTGGGGCATCGTGGAAACCGAATAGTCTCATTTTAGCCAACTTCAAATCATACAGCCCGCTTGGCTAAGCGGTATAGCGTGTCACTAGTAAATACTTGACATGACAAGGTGATCAGTTCGACTCTGATAGTGGGCATCGTATTTTTTTTTTGTTTTTGAAGCTGCCATTGACTTTTTGCAGTACTGGCTCATTTATAAGTAGCATGGCCCTATCTTGAAACAATGACAGAAAGAGACGTCCCAGTCATTCCCATCGTGTATCTCATCCTCCCCAGCGTCCGCCAAGGAGCATCCCTCACTCCTGACCGCCCGGTATCCCCACCAAAGTCGTTAGATGAAAGATTTCCCCAGCTTTTGTAAAAGATGTGGCTTAGACGTTGATGGTCAGAGCTAAAGAGGCGTGGATCTGGCCCAGCAGGCTCTGGGCCTGGCCGGCGTGGGCAGGGATACGGGCAATGATGGCACCGGCCAGGTTGAGAACGGTACGCTCAATCAGGTTGAGGATAACATTGACGGGGCCGCGGAGGGAGGATAAGGTGAGGAGACCGTTGGGGCCGACGAAGGAGTTGATGAGCTGGGTGTTGGCTTGAACGAGCTGCCATGGTTGTTAGATTACATACGACATCTTGATATTCGGCATGAGATTAGAGAGATACATACAGTGTTGAAAGCGTTGTAGATGGCCAGCTGGTCAGCCTGGCTGAAGGTGTAAGTCACAGGAGTGGTGATGATGCTGCCGGTGTTGGTGACAAGGTTTCCAGCCAGAGCGTTGAGGCTGCTGATGATGTTCTGCCGTTCCCGTAAGTACATATATACACTACTTGTTCACTCTTTTACGATAAGGGCTTACAGGGAGCTGCTGGGCAAGTGTAACAGAAGTAATGTTGCTGATGGCATTGCCGGTGGTGGTAAACACGTTGGCGACGCTGTTCAAGGTAGAGGTGATGCTAGTGGCGTTAAGTCCCAGGAGACCGATATCGAGCTGGTGGAGCTCAGTCATCTGCTGAACGTGGATGTGGTGAGCGAGCTCCTCGAGCTGGTGGACCTGCTTGCTCTGCTCGCTCTGCTCCATAGCCTGGCCTTGCTGGGTGGCAGACATGGCGTAGGCAGACTGGACCGTCAGAGCGGTGGCGAGGATGGAGATGAGCTTGAACTGCATTTTGGCGGGTTAATGCTGGAACTATGATGGGGGGATTTTTTGGGGATGAATATTTAGAAGACTGGAGCTGTGGGATTGAGTTGCTGGTGGTAATGAATGGGATGAACTGGGATTGGATCTTATCTCGTCTTTTATATTCATTACAACTCTGTCGTGTAAGAGTCAAGGGATACAAGATGTAGAGAGGCGTTGCCCAGTCACGGGTTCTGTCTATGCCGAGACACTCGATGTAAAGCACATTCCTAGAACTTTTCTTTTCCAGTCTAAGAGACATAAGGGAGATCTCTAGGAGAGCAAAGACGACTTGTTTCAACGGTTGGTAGTGGCGAATCTCTGGGGAATGCGAGGTTGGTTCCAAGAACTTGCGGCTGGACCTCATGGATGACATCAAGAATAGAAGTTTTCTGCTAATTTGGGGGCACAAAGACGTCTTTCCTCTGGATCATGAAGTCCCCGTATCCTGGCAAATCGGCCAATCGTATCTTATGAATCGTAGGTGTGCGGTCTATTTCCATTCCACCGTGTCTTGGGCTGTCCGGAATGTTGTCTAAGTCTCACCGCGGGCCGTGAATGGGACTCAGTTGCTTCCTCCCATTCTCCATGGTGAAAAGATTCAAGGAGACAGTAGCACTGCCTTCAGAGCATGATATTTTGCCACCAGTGAGACGACTGTTATGAGGTGAATGAACCCATCTGCCATTGATCTGGCAACCACGATGACGAATTCCAAGCTGCGGTATTCAGCGTAGTTCGGATATCGTCCTACCCGACGTAATTGGCCTTGAGATACTCCTTGATGTATCAATGTCGAAGAATATCTGGTCCTTGAATCTATCGGTGGGCGGCCCAATCGTGATGCAAGTCAATTAAGCATTAATCCGGGGTACACTCAAGAAATGTTGCTGCTGCCGAACGTAAGAACTTTGTACTTGAGCAAAGTCATCCTTACAGACCGACATCGCCTCCTACGGATGTCTAAGGCTTAGCCTTAATTCAAGGGTTGTGTTCAGATCTCGTCATCAGCCGAGACACTGCATCATCTGAAGAATCACGTCTACTTGGGGCAAGCTCTCCATCATCTTTACGATTCCGCGGCCTCCAGAGCTGCCGAGTTATTACTGGAGTAACATTGCCGCTGGCCTCTTGGCTTTTCCCACCCGACCGACAGACCTGAATAGGCAATACGGCAGCGTCCTTATATGTACGCCTTCTTGTATGCGTTGTAGAAATTCGAAAGCGACATGTCATCCAGAATACGGAGTAGTTGATCCTGAGACGATATAATAGGCCCCTTTCTCCCATCCCCGCGAAATACGAAGGAGTAACGAGACCCGCAAATAAAGGCAGATGCCAGATTCTGCACAGTTGAAGAGGGGCTCAACAAAAAAATATTACTGCCGAGATGACGCCCCTCTCGGTCAATTGCCATGGCAGTTGGACAGGGAAGAAGCCCACGATGATTGCTGCTCCATGCCCAGCCGTCGAAGGTTCGAATTGGCGCCAAAGATGATCTTGAATTAGACAAAGGCGTCTAGAAGGCTTCCATCCTAGAAAGCACCAAACAGGCGCTTAGAGGCGCCAGGTAATAGGCTTAGCACCCGCCACCCTCTAGAGCCGTGCCGGTCTGGGGAAAGCAATTGGCTAACCGCCGGCGGGCCGCGCGGATCCGCGACAGCAAAAGCTCTGCCAACGCTTTCGACGGAGTACGGCGGTATTTCGTGGTGATTGCATGAGTACGACGGCAGTTGTAGCAGTTCTTGCCGCTGTACGGAAACTCTCCGGGCCGCAGGACTTTCCAGAGGCCTCTTGCGGAACGATATCGACGGGGCCGAGTCTGCGATTGATTGTACATGGTGCTAATTCCCTTCTAGGCAGGATACGCGACGTGCGTAAAGGAGGAGCCCTGGCAGCGGACAAGGTCGCCAGCAGCACGCCATTCCATCTGCTGGGCGAGGAGAGGACAAGATTGCAATGGCGATTGTTCCCAGCCGGCTGGCTCCTTTCCGGGCGATGGAGATTCGTCTAGAAGGTCGACCGAAGCTTCTGGATAGGAGGAAATGAGGCATCGAGGGAAGCGAATCTGATAGTCGAAATTGCCAACAGATGGCAAATGAAAGAGGGCGGACGGAATCTGGCGCTGTATCCGTACCTTGCATGAATGGGCCGCAGAGAGGACCCTGCTTGTGCACCCGTGCCTTAATGTGCTCTGATTGCATTTTTTTCTTCCCTTGAACCATGTCACGGCCCATGCCTGAGGCAAGGTTGGAGCAAGGACAGGGTAGAGAGAGGGGTCCTAAGGCAAGTCATTCAAGCTGGCAGCGGTCGCAACAGCAGACGCAGGTACCTCGACGCCATTCTAGAGAGCAAAGGTACTTGCGTGGGTTGGTTGGCCTATCCTGCCAGCGTTTCATTGAGCTTTTACGGGAGGAGGGAGAGCACGCGGTTGGCAGCTTGGCAGATGGTCTAGAGCCGGATGTGCTTCCGCATCTGGGCTGCCTGGTTGCTGTTCCGTCTGTGTGAAAGAGAATGACTCGGCAGCCTACAGGTAAACGGGCAGCTCATCTACCTCCCTACTGTTCTCGTACCTTGCCTTGGTTCATTAATATTGCCGTGTGGAACTTGCTCGTGGAAAATGCCGTAATAGCAGCAATAGAGGAGCAATAGAGGCAGACACGAGTAAGGTACATTTAGTTAAAAAAAAAGGGATCTCATCAGCCGTACCCCATGCGGAGAACCCCGAGAATAGAGTACGAAAGGTACAAGCACATGCAATTCCACACGCAGTTTAATGGTGCTGCCTGGACAAAGAGGGGAAGAGAGATAGAGACAGACAAACAAAGCATGAGCGTGTGAGTGTGTTAGTGTGTGTGTGGCTGCTGCTTGTCTCAGCTTCACCGCTTTCTGCTGTGCTTTGTACCAGTACCAGTACCAATACGCGGGGCATGGCGATTGGCAGGTGCGTCTTGGAGGCCAAGTCACGAGAAGCCAGTCCCAGTGCTCTTGCCTCGCTTGGCCTTGGCTTTGACCTTGGCTCTGGCTTGTGGCAAGTGTGTGTGGCTGTAGCACCTGCTGTGTGAGTGTGAGTGTGTTCAATAGGTAGGTAGCAGCACTAGTAGAGTAGTAGCACGGAGGAAACATCCAAGGCAGGAGCTGCTGCTGTTGATCGTGACTTGCTGTGGCTTCGGTATCTTCTCATGACATGTGAATGTCGAACTCTATTCTCTCCAAATTTAGCACCTTTGTCTCTCTCTCTCCCTGCTTACCGTGATCGTGATGCTCTCGAGTCTAGCCTCTGCAGCTGAGGGCGCTGCTACCACATGATGCTTGCACGGCTGAGAAGCACATACCAGCAGCTATTCTCAAGCGCAGTGTCTCCTCGTACGAGTACGCACGGCCACCAGCTGAGCAGCGACATTCAATACTGAATACCAACGCCAGCGCCACGGCCAGCATCAACACCAAGACCAACACCAAATTAGCGACTTTGCCCCGATCAAACGTCCGCCCCTCATTGTTCTTTTGTGTCCCGGAGAAATGGTGGCGGATTTGCTCCCTGGATTTCCTCGTGGCCACCATCGGCTGTAGAAGCCGCTACGCTCGACTAGAAGCAACTGATGATCATGGCGTCCTTTTTTGCAAAAGCCAAGTCCCGTCCCGCAACTTTCTTTTACCCGCGTGGCCAATGGCGCTTCTGGGGAGGCATCCATCGTAGCGACATCGGATGCCATCGTCCAACCACCACTATCTAGCCGACCACACTGCGTATCGACTCGCCCTGCTCCTGGGGGCGATGCGCATGACCGGACCCCTCTGCTGCAAAGTGCTGCAAACACTGCCGTCACTGCAACGGACAAAGTTGCAAGTCTGTGCTGGGGCCCATCACTGCGTCTGCATGTCGACATGGTGTTTGTAGCGCCGCCTCCACTTGGCCTGCAGCAAGCAAGGTACTAGACTAAGGTAGTACGCCCAAAGCAAAGCTACGCGAAACCTGCCACAGGAGGAACTCGAGTCTGCTGCTTGGTGTGATTTGATTTGCTGGTGGATGGCGGCATGTGGTCCCTTGCGCACTTGGTTTTTAATAGATCAAACGGCATGTACTGTTACGTGCTAAGCTTGATGCAAGCGACAATCATGATGACCTCGCAATGCTGATCTGCGCACATGACAGGTACCAGTACTGTACGGCAAAGACACATGCATGGCTGGACCTCGTTCACGGACACTCCCTCGGCTGTGATTCTTTGATTCGACAATTTGCTGTCCTTTGACAGCTGCGTGCACCATTCCAAGTATATCATTCATCTGTGGCCCCCCGGCCCTCGCCTTTGCCTCTCTCTTTGACGAACCAAGTTTTCGTTGCAAAAGGGCCCTTGTTCAACTCAGGTTTGCAATAGCGCCCTTGTAGCCCCTCGCGTGCTGCGCGGACTCTCGCCGTCAACCCACTTCTTTGGTCGTTTAAGCGTTCAAGACTGAAAAGAAGCGAGAGGGGCCTGGTGAACAGCTCTCCACTTGGTACCCAAGACTACTTAACAGACTGGACCTCAGCTCCCGCAGCTTGGCGATGGGCCTTTGCCAACCGCCAAAGCATCCTGGACTCTGTATTCTGGGTCCAATCGATTAGCCACGAGACGGCGTCAGTGCAGCTTGCCTACAAGTATCCATTACGAGACTGGTTACCATTTCAACTGACGCCTCGACGCCCTCTTGACGACGCCCTTCGCCTTGACTCATCAACAGAACTTTTGCTCCCATTTCTAAGCGACTGCTAGCCTCAGCCGATCTATCTATTTGTCCATCGTTGCTGTTTCCGTCAGAAGGAAACAAGAACAAAAAAAAGAGGCGAGAATAAAATACATGCCGTGCAGCCCACAAGTAGTAAATGGGAAGAGATAGTCGCCCTGCAAATCAGGTTATCAAAATTGTCTGAATCTCGTCATCGCCAACCTACCCTTGTTGCCCTGGTTTTTGCATTCGCTCACCGCCGACTGGTGATTCGACTCTGCTATTCCAACAAACTCCACAGCCGACTTGGACAAGCACCCCGGCCCTGCATACTGGGGCAGGGATCGGCTCACCAGCAGCGGATCCCTACTGAGTGGCCCCTTGGCTCTCATTTTTTTTTCTTTGTCCCCGCCTGCCGTGGGCCCTGAATCGGACACCATTGACCGGACCAATCGAAGCCTTTGCCGTTGCCAGTCGCAATCCCGCTTGTCGCTCTCATCGATTCGAAAAAAGACTGGGCGCCGCCGGGAGACCTCTCGTTGCACACACAGGCGACAGATTTATAACTCTGCGTTATAATCATCTTGTGTGGCTTTTTACGGGCGGTTACCAAAACCACAAAATATTTACTATTTCGTCTTGCCCTGGTCTCAAGTCGCTCGCAATATCCAGGGGCTTTTCTTAGTACAGGATACATAAGGGACCTCCAGCTATATACTCCTCCATATCGCACTCACATCAGGTCTCGTCCTCACACCACTCCTTCTTTGACATATATACAATAAGCCGAAAGCTGGCTGTAACCTCGCTTTTACCAACTACCAACCCTTCCGCCGACTTATATGGTTGACACCCACCACACCCAACCATCACTTATACTGCGCCGGCCGCAAACACCTCAAGACATCCACCATTATGGCGCACTCAACACGAACACGACGCACGTCCGAGATCTCCTACCACAGCTTCCGCGATGCTGAGCTGGTAGACCCGCTATCATCGCCTCCTTCAAGCTCTCGGGGTCGCCAGCCTACTCGATCCCCCAGGTCCCCCAGATCCCCGAGAGAGCAGTCTCCAGCCATCGTCAAGGTCCAACGAAAGGATTCTGGATACGAGTCGCACACTTCTTCGCCACGCACGTCAGCCACATATATTCGACCCAAGCCCTCACGGCGTACTACGGGACTGTCCACGTATGGGACTTCATCGACTCAGTCGTTGCGCTCCCGCATCCGCCCGCCTATTCATCGACCCGCAACCAGCCAAACATCCGTCTCATACCAACTTCGAACTGTCGAGGCCGCCAACCAAATGTCTTACTACCAGTTTGGAGCTCCCGACCTCGAAGAAGTTACAGAGACAAGTCAGGAGGCTCAGAATACTGTCCTGCCGCCCCAGACCACCCATTACTGGACCAGCGATAGAACTCGTCGACTAGAGTATGCTGCCATTGACGCTGCAAGCAAGGGCGTTAAGGGCTGGTTTCGAAGGAACCTGCTTCCTGACTGTTTTGCAAGCAAAGGCAGACATGTCGCCTTTGATGACGACACTGGTAGCGTTCGTCGGTACAGGCTAGACCTGGAAGACGACCAAGAAGAGAAGTGTGCATCTGGCTGCCCTGCCTCATCCTCACGCAAGGGCCGGTTTTCTATCCGGATTCATCGCAAAAGCGTTGCTTGATTTTTTCCCCCTTTGGCCTTTTTGTTCTAAATACCCCATCTATCATTTCTTCCTTTGCATTTCGGCGCATCACATTTATTCGGCGTTGTATACCCCGATTGATTTTTTTCTTTCACCGTGTTTCAGGTTCTTTCATGTTCTCGTGTGGGTCTGGACGAGATGAGATACCAAGCATGCGCATATACCAGGAGAGCGTTTTCTTTCTCTTTCTCTTTCTCTTTCATTATTTTATTTTATTTCTTTATTTCGATTTGCATAGACACGGGAGTGGGACAGCAGATTTTAGAGCTGTGATTTGATGCCCCCCTTTTATTACGTCTTGGCTGGCTCATTTTGAGTGGAGTACGCTGGTTGCAGCCGACCAACGATGTGGATGAGATGAATGAACATATTTTTTTCTTTTAGAGCTGATGGATAGAATAAAGAGCATGGCCTTTGAAGACTGGAATGCAACGAAAGTGGAGGGGCGGCGTTGAGGGCCTTTCTGAGGTCCGTGAGGAAGACAAGCAAAGCCAGGCTTCTTTGATCCTCCATTCTGCCTTTAGATAGAAGCAATCAAAGCACACTTTCACAAACAATGAGATAAAGCCGTGTAAATGGCGATAAATACTCCCTTTTCCTTCTACTTTCTCTTGAACGCTTTTGCATGGTTGAAACCCGTAATGTTAATTCTTCAGTACCTCAATAATTGTGCACGCGACTGCCTCAAATGAAATGGAACAACAGCAGAGCCGAGAGCTAGCCATGACGGCGAATCTGGCCCTAAGCTGCTCAAACAACTACTCTTGCCCCTCAAAATCACCACTCGCTCTCCGAACTCGCAAAACCCGAAGTACCGCTCCTTCAGCCCGCAGCTCGGTGCCTTCGGTTTCGGCTCCGAACGTGCTTCCCGGAGACCCACCCGGCTCCGAGCCTTATTTGCGGGGCGTGGGTCTTCGTCCCGGCCGAGCAAACCGGCGCATTTCGCCCAAAAAGAGCATCGTCCCAATTGTTCGAAACAAAAAGGACAATGATCCAAAATGCGCGGACGAATCGGAGACTGTGGTGGCGGTGGACGTGCTGGATTATTTGCCGATGGAGGTGGCCAAGATGGTGATTAACATGCAGCAGTATTACGCGGCGGGGGTGGAGGAGCTGATGGGCAAGTTGGGCAGCATGAGTGAGGAAGTGAGGCTCGCGAGGAAGGAGAATGAAGAATTGTTGGAGAAGTTGGCGGGTTTGAGTGAGGATGTTGTGCTTGAGAGGGAGGAGAGTGAGGAGATGAGACGGAGGCTGGATATGCATTTTGTGATGCTGCGGCAGGCGAATAAGTTTATGCAGAGCGTGAGGGATGGGTCGTTGGGGGGTGTTGAGGGGGTGGATGTGCCGACACTTGTTGAGGAGGAGGAAGAAGAGGAAGAGGTTTCGATGAGAGGGTTGGATATGGAGGTGCCGCCGGTGCCGAGTGTTGATAGGGAGCCAGTTAGGAGTACCGGGAGGAAGGTGCCGAAGAGGAGGGCGGGTGGGAATTATGGGTTGAGGAGAAGGGGGAAGAGGCAGACGAGAATGAAGAAGACTTCTACGGCGGAGAAAGGGGTGCATTTTGAAGGCGGGTCTGATGCCATGGATATTCATCAAGCAGAAGAAGAGGCTGCTCCTCAGGAAAGGGATGACGAGGACG